>NC_056739.1:1825052444-1825152444 GCF_019279795.1 Protopterus annectens
AGATTTTGTGATTCAGAATATAGGCATTCGCGGCTTTGAGGAGTCATACTTTGGAGTTTGCAGAAGTTGTTTCATCGATGTGCCTGCCGACATTATGATGGTAAGCCTATATCTTTATATAACATCTACCTATCTATCTATATATATATATATATATTTAATATATATATATATATATATATATATATATATATATATATATATATATTTAATATATATATATATATATATATATATATTTAATATAAATATATATATATAGATATATATATATATATATATATATATATTTTATATATATATTTATATATCTATATATTTAATATATATATATATATCTGTATATATTTAATATATTTAATATATATATATTTATATATATATATAGAGAGAGAGAGATTTACACATGCATTTGTCTTTTCAATTTAGTACAAACTTTTACTTTGTCTGATTTAAACATTATGCTTTGGAAATAATTTATATTTTGCTTGAAAAAAAACTAAGACTGAATTTCTTTCCTTAGATATGACTTTTATTCAGACCATTAGTGAATCAATAGGTTGGGAAAAAAACTCATAGATATACCTTACAATATCTAGAGCCATATTACTTCTAAAGGCCTTCTCGGGGCCTTGCAGCCCTCGGGCCATTGGATTAATTCATTTACTTCTTCAACACTTGCTATAGTACAGTCATCACTACTTATGCCATGCTAAGAGCAACTGATATTCCCAACATCCTAGCAGATAGGTTCAGTGCTAACTTTACCCCCCTCTCACCCCCTAGAGGGACCATCTCTATACCGGAAGAATGCAAAGTTCCTATAATCACAGCTGCACAGGTAAAAAACACACTCTCCAAAGCCAAGAACACAGCATCCGTGGGACCTGACAATATCCCAGGCTGCGTTCTAAATGAACTACAGAATGAACTGGCACCCTACCTAAGTACCATGTTCAATCATTGCCTCACCTCAGGCTTTGTACCCACTGAATGGCGCACCGCAACGGTTATCCCACTCCAAAAAGGGGGAGCCACAACGGACCCCAGGAACTACCGCCCATTAGCCTGACGAGCCTGGTCTGCAAGGCCATGGAACGTATCATCGTGGAACTCATAAACAAAGACATTGGTAATCTCCAAACTCTGGACCCTATCCAGTTTGAATTTGTAAAAGGCAGATCATGTCTCCTAAACCTGATTGACTTCTTTGAAGCAGTCACCAAAGCCATAGATGAAGGTAAAATGGTTCACACAGCTTATCTAGATCTCGCCAAGGCTTTCGACACCATCCCCCACTCTGGAATTATAAATAAGCTAACTAAACTAGGTATAAATCCCTATGTCACAAGATGGGTTGCCAACTGGCTCATGGACAGAACCCACACTGTGAAAGTAGCAGATTCCAAATCCGACATCAGACCAGTGACAAGTGGACTACCACAGGGTTCAGTCCTGGGTCTTCTCCTGTTTGGTATCTACTTCTCTGAAGTGCAGGCCAACACAGAAGGTCTTTGGCTAACAAAGTTTGCAGATGACTGCAAACTAGGAGCCATAATCGAAACTCCTAACAATGTGGACAAACTACAAAAGGGCCTCACTGAGACAGATACCTGGTGTCAAAGCCATGGCCTGAAGCTCAATGCCAAAAAGTGTATTGTCATCCCCTTTGGTAAAAACTCTGTACCCATGAAGTACCACATAGCTTCTAGTCTACTTAATGCCAAAAATGTGATAAGAGACCTTGGGACACAGGTGGACAGTAGTCTCTCCTTTGATAATCACATCGCCACAGTGGTCAGGAAATCCTTCTACGTGGCTCATCTCATCACAAAAGGATTCTCATCCAGAAAAAAAGAGGTCATTGTTCCCCTCTACTCATCACTCATTAGACCCATTATAGAGTACAACGCCCCTTTTGGTATGTACCTCACAAGACATCTAAAACAACTGGAAAGACCATAGAAATACCTCACAAAGAGGATTACTGGCCTCAAACAGATGCCCTATGCAGACCGTCTCAAAAAACTACAGCTTTACTCCATCGCATATCGCCTACTCTGGGGCGATCTCTGCCTAACATACAAAGCTATGTCAAACCCAGAGGTGTTGGACATGCTCCACTTAAAGAAATCCCAATCCCTCCGAGCTACATGCTCTAGGGACCTAGACCTTGTCAGCAGAATAAACAGAACATGCTGGAGGGATAGATTCCTGTCACAGAGACTTCCCATACTCTGGAACAGACTAACTATCTATGTCAAACAGAGCTCCTCATTAGCACTCTTCAAGAAAAATCTTGATGATTTGATGGGAAATGGGAAATTCACCCCGGGGATCACTTCTGTGGCTCTGCTCGACAGGGGCACAGGAAAATAAATTTCTTGGGTGGCGAAAGCCAGGGTACATTTTTTGGCTAGGCTTGTATGGGCCCTAGGGCCGATAGCCTAGTACCTACCTATGAACCTATGAACCTATAAGAGAATAAAAGAAAAAGCTAAAAAGTAAGGCAAAGTGTGAAAGAACAAGAAAGACCTAATCAGTCTGGATAGTTTGGGCCAGCATTGGTGGAGCATGATAGGAGCACTTGGAGTTGGGGGGTAGTATGCAACAGTAGGGAGGTCATGAAGTCTTTTGTCAAGGGTTCCATCTCAGATAAGGCTGACTCTGTTGATCAAAGTCAGATATCTGTGGCATATGCAGTCAATAAAGTGGCTGAAATGAATGAGCACCAGGACATTATTTGGATGACGTTTCTAACCTCATTTGTTTTTTGATCATAGATAAACGATCATTGACCTGCCATAATATAGTCCCATACCGTAGTTTAATTAGCTCCATGCATTCCATTTTTCCTGCAACCTTGTCTCCTTGCTTTGAAGTTAGGAACTGCTACTGCCTTTAGATAACTTTGAATTTCAGTATTTTTCGTCAACCATCATTTGACAGGCTATTATATGTTCATATATTCAGATACAGTGTTTAGGCAATTTGGCTGTCAATGAATGCTGATTCCACAATATATGACATGTAATCCTTATCACCTGCACAAATATCCAGGTTACATTTCAAGCTACCAAAACCATTTAAATTACATAAGGTTATAGGGAGATTGTCTCAAAGTCTTGTAATTTTAACAATAATAAACTGGTCTCTGATTTCGAGATGTCCTGTTTTTAGTGCCAACATCGTATTCTTATGTTTGTACATTTTAATATATCTATTAACCTTGATGCTATGCATAATTTGTAATATTGGGTCTTGAAAGGTGTTATATACTAATAACAACTTCCCACGTATGTACCTATAACAGGGACTAAACAAGTTTAACAACTTACACCAAAGGCCATAATCCCTAAATCTATATTTCTCTATTCTTTTTGTAAATCTCTTTTGGACTCCTTTAAGTTTTTTTTTTTTCAATTGCTCCTGAGTATAATAAAAAAGTGTTACTGTACCCCAAATGGCCTTACATAAGTTTTAAATGCCAAAGTCAAAACATGCTCATCCCTAGTAGATAATCTCCTTAAAAAGTACCCCATATATTTGGTTGCCTTAATAGAAATGTTATCTGTGTGTGCATTAAAGGACAACTTAGATTTAATAAGTGTACCCAAGTCTTTATATTCTTGCACCTTCTTTAATGAGGAATGCACCAAATATACAGGAAGCCTTGGGCATCTGTCTGAAAAATATATTATCTTGCAATTGTTTAGACTAAATCTTAAATCTGTTTCCAGTGTCTAGCAGCTTAGAGATTGCAAATAATTATTTAACACATTTGCATCAGAGAGATTTTGAATTCATCAGAGGAATTTTGAATTGAGAAACAAATATTGTAATTATCAGCATGCTTATAAACCCAGAATGTATTACTCTTTGGTAATGTAGCAAACATCATGTTAAATAAGATTGGTCCCAAGACAGAACCCTGAGGTACTCCAACTTTAACTTGTGAGTAATCAGAATAAGAACATTATATTATTACACAAAGGTGTCTTCCATGTAACCAGTTACCAATCCAGCTTATGATGTATGTATTAACTTTATGTTCCTGTAAACATTTAATAATAACCTTATGAGATAAACTGTCAAAATCTTTTGCAATATCCTGAAAAATAACTGTAGGATATTGGCCCATATCCAAGGCCATAATTATCTGTTCATAAAAGCTAATCAAGTTATTAAGAGCATATCACCCTTTTATGAAATTATATTGATGAATATCAAGGATGTCTATGTTTCATTATGTTTTTTCAATAAGGTCTAATAGGCATCTCTCAAAACATTTTCCCAATAAGGAAGGGCCTAAAATTACCCATCTGATCCTTTGAGCCACCTTTATGAACTGGAGTTACGCAGGTCAGTTCCCAGGCTTTGGCTTCATTTCCTGATTCTAATAGTTTATTACATATTAAACTTAAGGTAGGCAAAACAGTACTGTTTATAGAATTCGACAACTGAGTTGAGATCAGATTGGGGCCAATAGATGTAGTATGTTTTAATTTGGCAAGTGCTCTGGTAATATTCATTCCTGTTATCACTGGGCATGACCCTGTTACAGAATAGCTGTAGACATCATCCTTATCTGTACTATCTTGCTCTAGAACAATAAACTAAATTCATCTGGCAATTTTACTAGGCTCAGTAATTGTCTCACCATTAATTAACAACATCAGTAATGAGAAAGTGTTGGTAATAATTTCATTCATATCTCTATACAAAGCCTTTTTATTTGAGGTATTGCTAATTAATTAATTCTCAAAGTGCATTTTGCAATTAGCAATTCCCTTTTTCAAGTTCTTACATGATACATTGAATTTCTTAAAGGGAACCTTATTAAGCTCTGCTTTCTCCTCGTGTACAATCGCAGAATGTCCTTGTTCCACCAAATTGGGAAAGTGGAACTGTTTCTTTTTTGTTTTACTGTAATTGTAACTCGGTCTTGAAGCAGATTCTCTAAAGCACTATACACATAGCAACTATCTGATCTACCAACTATAGGCATCTAATCACATCTTGCATAATGCTCAGCAAAACTTTTTAAATCTAACTTTCCATTTTCTTATGTTTTTAAATGTGCAGCTCAAATTAATGAATTACCAATAACAAATGTGGAAGAGTTATGATCTGATGACCCTAATGATGGGAGTATTTTTATGGACCGAACTTTAGTTGATAAGTTAGTCAATACAATGTCCAAGATATTTTTCCCCTGGTATTAAATTTTACAAACTGAATAATTCCATAGTATGAGACAAGATCAACTAATTATTTGGCAAAGTAAGAGTTAGTAGATAATGACTTCCAGCATATCCCAGGGTAATTTAAATCACTCAATAACATGTCACCTACGTCACCTTTACAATTGAGGCAGTCATTTAAATTATGTACATACTCCCTATTCAAAGTATTGACCATATTTGGTGTGCAATATGACAGTACCATACATAGCTGTCATGTTGTACTTATATGAATCCCAACAGTCATTGTCTCATACATAGGCATATTCTTAAATAGGGCCGATCTGATAGATTTATAGATTCAGCAGCTATGTACCCGTAAAACTACCCTGCCATCTCTTGAACCTTGCCTTAGGCATTCATATTTAACAAAGTCTAAGTGAAAAAAGATAAGAATCCCAAGCTCCTGTTATTGCTGTGATTTTGTATTGTTGTGCAGCTATTAAACAGCTTAATTCTCTTATACTGATGACACTCTTCAGGCTATTTTTGATGTCCTGAGAAAGTGACAGCTGCTTGTCAAGTGCGTCAGTATCATCCCAGGGAATGCTTAAGATGACTCTGACTTTCTTATATGAATTTTGTAAATTAAGTTTGAAATGTAGTTCTCTTCACTACTTTAGCTACAAATTGCTACCAAAACTAACTTTTTTTTTTTATAACTGTGAATTTAAAATGAATAAAAAAAATGTTGAATAAAATGCCATTGGAAAACTTAGCTGTTTACAGACTCACACATGCTCAGAATTCCTCCCAAGCTGATCTGATTTGCATTCTTACAGAGCAAGTGTAACACAATATGCTAATCCCAAGATTCAGACACATAACTTCTGCAGTTGCTCAAAGGCTATTGTGGAGATGCAAACAGGCACAATGTGGCCCAAATGTAATTAGTTAACTTGCAGGAATTCCAGAGCAAAAGAAGCATCTAATTCAGAGACTCACTAGGGTAAATGACATAGTTGGGGGTGAAAGTATGTTTTTTTGCTACTGTAGCAAGGGGTTTAATGAATGCTAGTAATGGGCATATAGCACGCAAATACCTAAGATGTGTGCACATGTGCCTCTTTGACAATATGAGAGTTAGTAACTCCCAGAAATGTTTTTACACAGATTTATTTATTGAAATGGGGAGGAAATAGATGCATAGCAAAGTCAGAGAATGGAAAAGACAAGCAGAAGGACATATAGAAGGACACAGGAAAAGAAAATGTGATAGTAAGAGGGGGGAAGGGCATACTATTTTGAGGGGCAGGTGTTTCTCTACATGTTTTGTTTGACTTATTTTTGTGTGTTTCAGTGTAGCTTTTTGTTAGGCAGTGTTGGTGTCTTGCTTATTTTGGTGTATAACTTCTCTGTAGTAATTTATTCAAGTTTAACTGTATGTGTATTTTGTTGGAATTTGCAGTTACTTAGGCAGAATGTAAACCCTGCTTATCTACTCTCTTCACAGTGCACTCATGGAGTTACTATATTGAAGTAAACATGCTTATTTTAGTCTTTACTCATTTTTAGCAATGCTATTTTGATGTGTACTTACTGATAAACAGTTGATTTAAGAATTATAAGTCAAGTAAATATAGGTGGAGCATTTCTGAAGCTAAGGTATATAAAAAGTATTACTTTACATACAGTAGTATGTATATCCCTCATTGGTGAGATCTGATCATAAACTAATCTCACTGGAAATCCACATCCCGCCCCCACCCCAAACAAAAAAGACCATAGTGAAGAACTTCTCTAAAGCAAACTTCACACTACTCAAGACTGGTGTGGTATCCTTCAAGGCCCCTGAGTCAGAGGAAACCACAACCCAAGCTGCGGAAGCCCTTACAAATGCCTTCTATGAACACCTCCAGGACTGCATGGATCAGGCAATCCCAAATAAAACCAAGACTCTTTCCACAAAGGGCAAACGTCCAGTCTGGTGGACCCCAGCCATTAACAAACTTTACAATAAGAGGAGAAAGCTATTACATGATAGAACAAAATCCATAAAAGGGAAGTCACCCTGATCATTATTAGTAAAAATTACGAGCACTCATAAAATCAACTAAGGCCAATTTTGAGAGAAAAATTGCCATGGATTCAAAGGACAATCACAAGGCCTTTTTCAGCTATGTTAGGAACCTGGGTGGAAACTCACAGATATGCTCAGAATTAGTCCAAAATGATACAAAAATCACTGAACCCACAGACATTGCCAACATACTGGCAGACAGGTTCAGTGCAAACTTCACCCCCCTCTCCCCCCCAAAGGAGAGATAACTATCCCAGCCGAGTGTAGCCTCCCGGACATCTCAAATGCGCAGGTGAAAGCTGCTCTCTCTAAAGCTAAAAACACAGCATCAATGGGACCGGATGGTGTCCCCGGCTGTGTGCTACACGAGCTAAATGAGGAATTAAACCCGCACATAAGGCAGCTGTTTAATCTCAGCCTTACCACAGGATACGTGCCCAAGGAGTGGCGACGGCAACTGTGGTCCCACTCCACAAAGGTGGCGCCTCACGGACCCTGGTAATTACCGCCCCATAAGCTTAACAAGTCTAGTCTGCAAAGCTATGGAGAGGATCATAATGGAGCTCATAAACAAAGATATAGGGGACTTGCAGACATTGGACCCGACCCAGTTTGGCTTTGTCAAGGGAAGATCATGCCTTTTGAACTTGGTCGACTTCTTGAAATAGTCACCAAGGCCATTGATGAGGGAAAGGCAGTCCATACAGCCTACCTTGACCTTGCAAAGGCTTTCGACACAATACCCCACTCGGGTATTGTAGAAAAACTTACCAGCTTAAATGTAAACCCATATGTCACAAGATGGGTTGCAAACTGGCTTAAGGACAGAACCCACAGGGTTAGAGTTGCTGGCGCTGTGTCAGACTCCAAGCCGGTCACAAGTGGTGTCCCACAGGGCTCGGTCCTTGGCCCCTATTGTTTGGCATCTACTTCTCAGAAGTACAGGCCAACATGGGAGGACTTTGGCTGACAAAGTTTGCAGATGACTGCAAACTGGGCGCCATAGTGGAAAGTGCATCGGACACTGATATCCTTCAGAAGGGACTCACGGAAACAGATAGCTGGTGCCAGAGCCATGGCCTGAAGTTAAACGCCAAAAATGTATAGTCATACCCTTCGGGAAAAACAAGGTAACCCCAAGCTACCATATAGGTGGCAATCCACTAAGCACAGAAGAGGTTATCAGGGACCTGGGGACCCAGGTTGACAGTGGCCTTTCTTTTGACACTCACATTGCTAAAGTGGTTAGAAAGACCTTCTACATTGCCCACCTGATCATGAAGGGATTCACATCCAGATCTAGTGAGGTCATTGTTCCCCTGTACTCTTCACTTATCAGACCAATGATCGAGTACAATGCCCCATTCGGGATGTATCTCACCCGACATCTGCAGCAATTGGAGAGACCCCAAAAGTTCCTCACCAAAAGGATAAAGGGACTCCAAAATCTGTCATATGCTGCCAGATTGAAGAAACTCCAGCTCTATTCAGTCGCATACCGTCTGCTCAGAGGTGACATGTGCCTGACATACAAGGCCATGTCCAACCCGGAATTAATGGACATGCTCCACCTCAAAAATCCAAATCCACCAAAACCACTAGAGCAAGCGACTTAAACCTTAGCACGGATATAAATAGGACGTGCTGGAGGGATAGATTTATCACTCAGAGACTCCCTATGCTGTGGAATAAAATCCCGGTCCATGTGAGGCAGAGCACCTCGCTGACTCTGTTCAAGAGAAATCTAGACCTGTGGATGGGAGATCGTAGGTTTACCCCGGGAATCATCTCTGGGTCACTGCTGGACAGAGGCACAACAAACTAATGGGCACAGTATTTTTTCATATAAGGGGTGGCGTAAGCCACAATAATTTGGGCTAGGCTTATAAATGCCTTAGGGCAGATAGCCTAGTATAAACCTATGAACCTATGAACCTAATAATGAAGCAGGACTTAAATGTATTCTGGCAACTTACTTTGTCACAGTATTATCAAAATGTACAGAGGAGCCTTCTCAATTAACTGGCAGAATAAAATGTACTTATCGGCTTCAGGACTGTATTGATAGATATTAAGCAATTCTAGTGAGAATCAGACAAAGTAGGAGGCTACTTGACCTAACATTACAACTTATAAATTAGTAATTAAATGCATTGTACATTGCAGTCATTAGCATAATATCATTATTAGACAAACTGTAAGATTATTTGACATAAAACTACAACTTATTCATTAGCAAACCAACTCAAAGCACCCATTGCTATACTCGCTATCCTACAGACTGCTAAGAGGTGACCTGTGTCTGATGTATAAGACATCCTCTTATGAAATACTGATTGATTTACTGCACATGAGCAAGTCAAATGGCATCAGAAATACTCAGTCTAGGGATCTAAGCCTCTTCTGCAACATCAGCAGAACGGTTTGAAGGGACAGGTATATCTCGCAGAGGATACCGCTGCTCTGGGACAGACTCTCTCATCCACATAAAACAAACTTCATCCCTGTCCATATTCAAGCACAACATGGATCTATGGATGGGAAACAGAAAATTTACCCCAGGACTGCCCTGTACTACTAATGCACAGAGACAGTTCGTAAATGCTTTGTCCTATGCATGGGTCTCTTGAAATTATCTATGATATGGTCAAAGTTATTCTCATTAGGGGTAATATATAATTATTGATTATGAGATGAGGAAAGCCAATTTCCAACCAAATGGGATAAGCTAATTCAAGGAAATATTCCTTTAATGTGAATGCAAAGGTTTATACACTATTTTAGAAATACTGGAAATTATAAAACATGTATATATAATATGTATTTTTTATTTTTTCAGTATCAAAAAATTGTCAAAATGTATTACTTTTAAAAGAATAGTGGATGTGGAGTATGCATTTAGCTAACATAGATAGTGCTCTTAGCAGTAAAGGTTCCCAAAATACTTTTGCCAAATGTGGCACATGTGAAAAAACTGAACTCATTGTCAAATAGTGACAAGATAAAATTTCCGAGTAATGATTTTTCCAGGACAGGTTTAAATATATTGGCAAAATATTTGTGCAATTGTTAGAGATGATGACTCATGGTGCTGGATATTGTGGCTAATTTCCCAAGTAAGTTATCTTTGTGGAGTTTAGGATGTACTTATTCTGTCCATCTGAATTTATGCTGGGTGTTCCATTTTCTTCCCACATTGCAAATGCATGTTCATAAGTTCATAGGTGTGTACTAGGCTAATGGCCCTGGAGCCTTTACAAGCCTAGCCCATAGGATTACCCTGGCACCATGCCACCAGACCTTAGTTCCCAGTGCCTCTGTTGAGTAGAGCCACTGGAGTGATCCCTGGGGTGAATTTTCTATTTTCCATCCACTCATCAAGATTTCTCTTGAAGAGGGCCAGTGAGGTGCTCTGTTTGATATGTATGTGAAGTCTATTCCATAGCATGGGCAGTCTCTGGGTTATGAACCTGTTCTTCCAGCATGTTCTGTTGATTGTGGTAATGAGGTTGAGGTCTCTGGAGCATGTGATATGCAGGGACTGGGATTTCTTTAGATGTAGCATTTCTAACAGTGCTGGGTCAGACATGGCTTTATAAATCAAGCAGAGATCACCTCGAAGTAGGCAATATGAGATAGAGAATAGTTGGAGGTTTTTTTTGTCTGTCCATATAGGACAAGTGTTTAAGGCCTAGGATCCAATTTTTGAGGTACTTTTGTGGTTTCTCAAGTTGTTTCAGGTGTCTAGTAAGGTGCATGCTAAATGGGGCATTGTATTCGATGATTGGCCTAATGAGGGAAGAGTAGAGGGAGACAATGACCTCTTTCTTCCTGGATGCAAAAACCTTAGTAATGAGATGTGCCACATAGAAGGACTATCTGACCACAGTGGCAATATGGTGGTCAAAAGAGAGGGTGCTATCAACCTGTGTTTCCAGATCTCTTATAACTCCTTCTGTGTTCAGTGGACTATCATTGATGTGGTAATTCATGGGAACTGGGTTTTTCCCAAAGGGGATGACGACACATTTTCTGGCATTGAGCTTAAAGCCATGGTTCTTACACCAGTCAGTGGTCTCAGTGAGGCCTTTCTGTAGGATGGCAACATCACTTGGGGAGTTAATAATAGCTCCCAACTTGTAATCATCTCCGAACTTTGTCAGCCGGAGTCCCTTCATGTTGGCCTGGACTTCAGAGAAGTAGATACCAAACAGGAGAGGACCCAAGACTGACCTCTTTAGGACTCCACTCGTGACTGGTCAGTAGTCTGACTTACAGTCAGCTACATTTGCACTGTGGGCTCTATCTGTGAGCCAGTTTGCAACCCACCTAGTGATATAGGGGTTAATTCCAAGCTTAGTGAGTTTTTCTCTGATTCCTGAGTGGTGAATGATATCTAAGGCCTTGGTCAGATCAAGGTAGGCTGTATGAACCACCTTGCCTTCATCCACATCTCTGGTGACTGACTCAAAGAAGTCGACCAAGTTGAGCAGGCATGATCTACCCTTCACAAAACCAAACTGTGTGGGATCCAGAGTTTGGAGATTCCCTATATCCTTGTTTATTAGGTCCATGATGATGCATTCCATAGCTTTGCATATCAGACTCATCATGCTAATGGGGCAATAGTTCCCACGGTCTGCAGTCACTCCTCCTTTGTGGAGAGGGATGACTGTAGCAGTGTACCATTCGGTAGGGACAAATCCTGAAGTGAAACTGTGACTGAACAGGGCACACAGGTGAGGTGCCAGTTCACTCTGTAGTTCATGTAGAACACAGACAGGGAAATTGTCAGGTCCCATAGAAGCTGTATTCTTGGCCTTGGACAGTGCTGTTTTAACCTGTGTAGCAATAATACTGAGTACCTGGCAATCTACTCGTATTGTGCTTGGTCCTTTGTGGGGGTGGGTAAAGTTGGCACTGAATCTGTTGGCCAGTATATTTGCAATATCTGTTGGCTCGGTATACGAGATACCATTGTGCAGTAGCTCAGAGCAAATCTGGGTATTGCCGTGGAGATTCTTTACATAACTATAGAAGGCCTTGTGGCTGTCTTTACTATCTGCTGCAATTCTGTTTTCATAGCTAGCTTTAGAGGATTTGATGAGAGAACTCAACTTTTTGTTGAGGCTGATAAGGGAGTTTTTCCAGTCTTGGGACTTCACCTTATTTCGCATCAGTTTCCTCCTTCTGTTGTAGAGTTTGTTTATGGCATGGGACTACCAGAGTGGCTTCCTTTCTTTGGAGGAGAGTGTCTTGGTTCTATTGGGTAAGGCGAGATCCATGCATTTATGTACGTGTTCGTACAGTGCATTGGTGTATGATTTGGCGGTCATGCAACTATAGTAGTTAAGTGAATTGGCAGTCCTCTAAACTGATCATAGCTGTGTGCATGTAGCATGTGTGTGGCAGTGTGTGGGAATGTTTGGTGTGTTTATAACTCTCTTTTTATTGGGAATTTTTCAGAAATGTCACAATAACCATATATAAATAATAATAATAATAATAATAATAATAATAATAATATTGATAATAAATTGGTATATAACACTATAGGACAAATTTCCTTACTGGAAAAAAGACAGTTGTCAATAACACATTAGATTACAGATTATAGCACTATATAACAGTGTAACAGAAGGAAAACAAATATCTGCACAAAAATAAATCTCTGTATGTGTGTGTACTGACAAAGATGATAGTCACAATGAAAATGTGTGGTATATCAAATATGGTAGTAATTTAGACGATGCATAGCATGCAGATATGCAAATAAGATCAGTACATTGAGGCACAAGTAAAAGGTGAAAACAAAATAAAGGATTCTTGGATGAGGGAAAATGGGGGAAATGATATAGGATGTACTGAAGTGTGAGACTGCAGTCTGACAGCAGAATGATAAGAGGATCAAGACACATATAAGATGACAGGGAGAAAAGTATGGTGTAAATGAGAATTTAAGCATTATTCCTGATAAAGTTATTAGCTTAAAAACAGTCAGTTTGTACTACCCTCAAATACCAAAGAAAAAAATGTTTTATTGATAATTAATGAGACACATCTGTGAAATTTCCAGTGTGAGACTTTGAAAGATAATCATGCTATATATACTCTTTTGAAATGGCAGAGGAGATGGAGTTTGGTTATTATTAAATTCTAATAAGTTAAAATGTATGTTGGGAATATATATATGAATTATTAAAATGTGCAAGCCTTTTGGGCCATCAGATGAGCATGCGATAGAATGGATACATTATGAAATAACACACACATAGATGAAAAGAAAATTATATTTTGGACATTGTTGTATTTTTACTGGGAAAATGAGAGATAAACGTACTAATTACAGGGATTTGTTTCAGAAATATCAATACGCACTGTGACTTAAAACTGAATTAATGAAAAAAGTAATCTGTGTTTCACTTTGAATGTCATAGAAAATGAATTAGTTATTTTTCTTATTTAAAAGCATTTAAGTCAGAAAAAGCCAGACTTCCCTGGTCATGAAATAATCTAAACGTAGAGATGGAATGTATAAAGAAAGGACGGAACACAAAGGAATAAATGCAGAGCTTGTAAACATTGTTACATATCTGAGTAATTTAAATAAATTCTGTTTTTCATTTGTATTTTTAACATATTCTTTTTTACAAAAGCAGTAATGTAGAACCTTGCACAGCAATGGATTTTACAAATTACTCCCACCACCCCCTGCACAACAGCAGTAAGGATTAACAATGCACATCGCTGTAATATCAAAAACAAGGACACTATGCCTTATTACTTTATTTTCTTTTCCTGATGTTGGAAAACTTTAACATATAACATTCATCCACACTCTATATTGTCCAGAAGTATATTATATGCTCCCATTAATGACAGAACAACAAAAAAAGAAGCAACAAACAGTTGGCTATTAAATCTCCATACTGTATTATATTAAACTAGTAAACTACAATTGATAAATGTTAACAGCCACCCCTTACCACTCATCTAAAATTGTAAAGGTAGACTGAACTTAAAAGAAAATCTAATATTTATCAGTGCCAAAATCTGCACATAGCTAAACCTGGCAAAGCAAGACAACTCAGGCCACCTTTAATTTTCTGTGACCACTTTTCCACCCTGTTAAGTGCATTCATTGTTGTTTGGAAAAGACAGTCATTTTAACACTGTTGAAATGTCCTCATCCAATGGTGTAAACTGGATTAATTTTTAATCAGTATTTTTAAGAAATTAAGTGAGTGAAAAAAAACTTATCTGTGCGCAGCCCACTGGTTCAAACCTCTTTGAACTACGTACTACAAGGCCCAATGACCACCCTATTAACACATGAAACTCTAACCCTGCTGCTGCCCCCAGCCCTAGTGTGCATCTTAACTTGTGAAAGCCCTTCCCATAAAATTACCACTTAAACTGAAAATTTTCTCCCATGCCAGAGCTATACTAACTTCACTGTCTACAGCTTTCAGTTTCTGTAGCAACAGTGATCCAGAACTGATTGACGTAATCATCCACATCTGAAGTAAATAGAAGAGTAATGTACAAGAAATCTAGGAATACAAGTTATTGAAAAGTTACAGCATGTAATCTGAATTTTATTTTACAAACATATGCTGGTTTCAACTCTCAATGTAGTTCTCTAGGTTATGATTTACCACTAAAGTAACATAAGTGTAACCACTTACGTTGGATTACATCTCATGCTTTAATAGTATGATCATCTAAATGACAGAAACAAATAACTAGTGCAATGCTAATTATTGTTATGAAGACTATCCAACATTATTCATTTCTGACTAATTTGAGCAGAATGTTATGGGGCCAGATTCATGAAGGCTTGCACGGAGTCTAAGAGTAGAGTAAAACTCCAGACAGCCAACATGTCTGCCGAGCGATCCAGGAACAGCCGGCAGGGCAGGGGTGTGCATGAGAGCTCTTAAAACGACTCTTGTATGGACAGTGTTAGGATATGCAAATTACCTCAACTGCTGCTGAAAGCTATGCAAAGGAGGTAAATTTGCGATCAAGGAAACACTAATCTGTCCGAGTAAGAGTAGTGTTATTTGCAGAAATGTACTCAGTTGGTAACTGAGTACTGTTCTGCAAATAGCAAAATGGAGCTATGACATCTCCAAATAAAGGATGCATCCAGTTGAGGAAGCATGCCAATGGCTAAATATAAGGCCATTGGCATTATTATGTGTTGCAAAATAATAAAAAACAATTTTTTTCCCCTGATCTTTGATGTTTAAGCGTAGCGCAGCGCCGTGCAAATGTGCGGCACTGTAAAAACCAGGAAAAAAAAAGCCTAAAAATAGGCATTTTATTAAATATATTCATCTGCCATGCAGGTGAATGGCAGGCTGAAGACAACATGGCTACTGAGTAGAGGTTGCTAAGGGGGGAAGCTCTGTCTGAGAGATGTAACGAAGCATTAGTAGGCAATCCTATGCAAATGAGTATACAGATAGTGAATCCCAATTTTCCCTGCCATGTGAACCATGTCCCTAGAGTGTAAGAGTAGGATTAGGGGAGTAACAGAGTAGAAGATAGGTGACATCATGAGGGGGGTATGTTACAAAGACTGTAAGCTTATTGGAGCAGAGTGGCATGTGTTTGCTGTGAGTTACTCAGGACAGGAAGAGGCGTGTCTACAGTTGTGTGAACTGAAACCCAGAAACTGAAGGTGTACGCCGTGGCTATCACTAAAGTTCCTTGCAAAGATGCTTACACTGTGTGCATATGTGTATGTGCCTGTAAACCCGTCTAAGCCTGTGTGCACATGTGTGCACCCGTGTAAGCCTGTGTAAGGCTGTCTTAGCCTGTGTGCATGCATGTGCACCCGCCTAAGCCTGTGTAAGGCCGTGTAAGCCTGTGTAAGGCTGTGTGTGTGCATGTGCGCGTGTTTGTGCTTGTTTGCGCATCGCTGCCCCCTGTGAAAACAGAAAGGGAAAAGGAAGGAAAAGAAGTAGTAGGGAGGTAACCAAGGAGAACTAGCAGAGCAGCCAGGTGAAATCAATCAGAATTAGCCAATTGCACAGGCAGTACACTAGCCCAGCCCAGCCCAACACTTAAAACTCTGCAAACAACATTCCCCCATGTTTTTCTCCGAAACACTGCAACACTGCAGTCTACAAAGAGAAGTTAAAACTTAAAAAGCTTAACTCAGACAAAAAAATGTTAGGGGCTGCATTGCTATTATAAGGCAACATGTGCAAGATGCTGAGGGTGGTGCCATTGCAAATGCTGCTGAGCAACTCACAGTGAGGAGACGGAAAAGAGTGTACAGACCCAGGGTAACCTACCAGGGGCTACATGAGCTGGAGATAGTGGAGCGCTATAGAGTGGACAGAGACCTCCTGCAGCAAATTGTTGAGCTGAGCAGGTCACGCCTCACACACAGAACCAACAGAGGGGAACCCATCCCAGTGGAAACCAAGGTATGTGTTGGCTTAAGAATACTAGCAACAGGTACCTTCCAGAGACCAACTGGTGATATGATGGGGATTTCACAGGTATCAGCATCCAGGGTAATGCATCAGTTCCTGAATGCCATGTCAGCACATGTCGGTGATCATGTATATTTCCCCAATTCCCATGAGGTATTGGCCAGCAATATGCACCTCTTCCAGCAAATAGCGGAATACCCCAAGGTAGTGGGTGCAATTGACTGTATGCACATACACATCAAAGCACCAGCCGGTGAGCGGGGTAGGGCCTACATCAACCACAGGTCATGTGCGATGCCCAGGGCATAATACTGAATGTATGTGCTGGTTTCCCTGGAAGCTACCATGATTCCCATATCTGGCATCTGATGCAGCTGTACCAGACATTTGCCAATGGGGACATCCCTGATGGTCACCTAGTGGGGGATGCTGGATATGCACTGGAGCCGTGGCTGATGACACCCATCAGAAATGCACACACACCTGAACAAGAAATCCATAATTAGGCACATACACAAACACAAAATGTAATTGAGCATGTGTTTGGGATGCTCAAGTCACGATTCCGGTGCCTGGACACATCTGGTGGAGCCTTGCAGTACTCACCAACTACATGTACCCAAATTGTCATGGTATGTGCAATGCTACACAATATGATCCTGCAAAAATAGCTGCAGCAGGAACAGCATGGGGCAGGGCCACACAGCCCCCCACCATTGCCAAGGCCTGCACATGCACAGCATGACTCGGAGGAGGAACAACCTGAGCCTGCTCCAGTAGGCAGAAGGAGGCGTGCCCAGTATGCCTTGGCCTTGGCAAAGAGGCAACACATAGCACATACACTGGCTCAGTAGGAACCCTGGAAATGATACCTCTCTTTGACTCGCACATAAAATAAAAGGGATGCCTAACTTGACACTACCTGTTTCCAAACATGTATAGGGAGTGTAGTATGTGTATCCAACATAGGTAGCCCTGCAGCACCACTTGAGGCATAAATGCCATGTTTTAAGCAATATAAAGCAGTGCTAAGCAGCATTTACCAATATTTAGTATATGTAAACAAAATTGCCCGTGTTAACTAGCGCATTGTTGGGCAACGTTGAGCAATGTTGGGCAAGGTTGGGCAAAGTCATGCAAAGTTGATCAAAGTCAGGTAAACATGCTCATATTTGCTTTACTGTTCCTTAAGCAGTCTGGTCTGCCCAGCATGAAAATAAAAAGCAGTGACAGGGCTCAAACCTAGGATACTGTGCACTATAGTCACAGTACTGAACCACTAAGTCATGATAGCATTTCAGTGGCACTGACACAGCAGGACAATTGTACACTAATGCAAACACAAAGAAATGCTGTATCATGCCCCTAAAGAGGCATATGGGTAACCTCACCCACAGGCCTATGCAGACAGAGAACATCAGGCCAGCCAGTGTGATGTGGGTTGTGTAGGCTATGAAGTCCCAATCTAATATACGTGACATTGGACACTAGGATTTGTAGCACAGTAGTATGCCTCAAGCCAGTACGATAGGCAACAGTACAGACTGAAATGGTGTACCGTACATAGCAGTGCAGGCACAGCAAATGTGTATAAGTGTCAGGTGAAACCTTCATCCTATGTACACCCACAGTAACAATCAGGTGTGCCCCCGGGTAGAAATGTACAAAGAATAGCTGTCCCCCCCTGTATGTAGAAATGTTGATAAGTCTATACAAAGTGTCTCATGGAAGCCCTGCAGGCACAGCATGATCCCTGTTGATCTATGACACAAAGGTGAGCCCTGCTGTAAAAATACAACTTGATTTGCCATACACATATAGTATAAATGCTGTTGGACATGCTCCATGTAAAACACTCACAATCCCTTTGACCTTCAGACCCAAAACCACGAGTGAAATACAAAAGGAAGGGGTGTACCCATTTACCTCACACACTCCAACAAATGTAGTGGATTTCATTCAGCATCACACTGAAAGGTCATACTGGGCATGCTCACACACTTTGGCTAAATACAGATGTGATAATAAGGGATCTATGGACAAATGTGGATAGTCATCTCTACTTCCAGAAACACATTCACAAAGTGGTCAGAAAATCATGCCATGTGTTCACACAAACTGCCAAGGTCTGTGCATGTAGGTCAAAGGAGGTTCCCACTACTCAGTGGTCATCAGACCCGTCAGACAGTACCACAACACACTTGCGATGAATCTGACTAGGCATGTTCAGCAGCCAGAAAGACCACTGAAGTACCTTAACAAGAGGATTACTGGCCTCAAATAGTTGCCCCATGCAACAAGACTGAATTTAACCCAATCTGTACTCTGTTGCATACTGTCAACTCAGGAGATCTCTGCCCAACAGGCAGGTCCATGTCATGGCTACACTCGATCTGAGTTACAGCTCAATGGCACTAAATATACAGACCCAACTGATATTGCCAACATCCTGGCAGATAGGATCAGTGTTAATCTTACCCCCCCCTCACCCATGAAAGAGCACATCTCTATAATGGAAGACTGCAAAGTTGCTGTCATCACGGCTGCACAGGTAAAAAACACTCTCCAAAGCCAGTATCACATCAGCAATGGGACCAGATAACATCCCAGGCTGTGTAGCATCTACTTCCCTGAAGTAAAATTTAACATAGAAGGTCTGTGGCAACTGAAGTTTCCGGAGGGCTGCAAACTAGGAGCCATAATTGTAAACACTAAAGATGTGGACATCCTACAAAAGGGCCTCACTGAGACAGATGGCTGTTGTCAAAGCCATGGGCTCTAGCTCAATGCCAAAAGGTGCATTGTCATCCCCTTTGTTAAAAACTCTGTAGCCAAGAACTACAACATAGGTGGTAGTATACTTCATACTGAAAGTGTGACAAGAGACCTTGGGTTACAGGTGGACAATGGACACAACTGTGATAACCACATTCCCACAGTAGTCAGGAAACCCTCCTATGTGGCACACCTCATCACAAAATGTGTCTCATGCAGAATAGAAGAGGACATTGTTCCCCTCTACTCATCACTCACTAGAACTATAATAGAGTACAATGCCACTTCTGCTATGTACCTCACAAGACAACCACAACAACCGGAAAGCCTGCAGCAATACCTCACAAAGAGCATTAGTGGCCTGGAATACATGCCATGCACAGACCATCTCAAAATGCTCCATTCGTACTCCCTTGCATATCGCCTACTCAGAGGTGTTCACTGCCTAATATACAGAGCTATGTCAAACACAGAACTGTTGGACATGCTCCACGTAAAACACGCACAATCCCTCTGACCTTCAGACCCAAAACCACGAGTGAAATACAAAAGGAAGGGGTGTACCCATTTACCTTATGGATACCCACACCTTCAGGTTAGTGGCACTGCATGAGGCCTTGGAGACCATGCAAGTGCAACTAACATTGGACAAAGCTGCTCATCAGATTGTAGCCTGCTACATATCATGTATCTTGTCTCAGGAACCTCACTCAATATTCCTGAGAAAAGTGGAAAATACAAGGGTCCTGTCAAACACCATTATATGAGGAGATTACAACTACCCAAACATTGAGTGGGAGAATTACTCGTGTACAACGTCCTTTGCCCAATGTTTCCTAGAGTTTAAAAACTCTTAACACCCTGGAACAGCTGGACACCATGCCCGCTACAGGTGACAACATACTGGACATGATCATCACCAACACGGGGTACCAGTGTTCCACAACAGAGATAAACCCCTCGCTGGTAATATCAGCTCATAAAGTAATCACACTGGACATCCACATCCCCCCCCCCCCCAGTCAATGGAACTACTGTGAAGACATATTCCAAAGCAAACTGCACACTTCCCAAGACAGAAAGTGGAACGTTCCGAAGACCTCTTGCTATAGGATAATGGTATACAATCTGCAGAATCATTTACAAGTGCATCCTATGAGCATCTACAGGGATGCATGGAATGAGACAACACAAAGAAATCCAAGATGCACTCCTCCAAAAATAAGACAAAAATCAGGTGGTTGTTGCCCATAAATAAGCTAGACAACAGAAGGAGGAAACGAACACATGATAGAGCCAACTTCACTAAAGGAAAGGCATCACTGATCATTATTAGGAAGAAACAATGATCGCTCATAAAATAATCCAAGGACTGTTTCTGAAGACAAATAGCCAAGGAATGTAAGAATAACAACCACATAGCCTTCGGTAGCTATACCAGACATGTAGGTGTCAACTTCCAAATATGCTGTCAGCTACTGAAAAAGGAAAGAAATACACTGAACCAACTTTCATTGCCCACATCCAGGGGGACAAGTTCAGTGTAAACTCCCCCCCATCAACCCCAAATGGCCCTGTGTCCATCACAGAAGGATGCTGAGCCCCAGACATCATGGACATTCAGGTAAAGACAGCCCTCTCCAAAGCTAAGAACACAGCATCAATGGGACTGGATGGTGTCCCAGGCTGCATCCCACACTAGGCCCAAAAGGAACTACACCCTCACCTACATCCACTGTCCGGACTCAAGCGTACCACAGGCTATGTACCCAAAGAATGGCATACACTAACAGTCATCCAGCTCCACAAAGGGGGTGCCACAACAGAACCTGGAAACCATTGCCCTATATGTCTACTCAGCCTGGTCTACAAAGCTATTGAGCAAATTGTTATGGAACCCATAAACAGAGACAGTGGAGGCCTCCAGACACTGGATTCTACACATCTCCACCTTGCTAAAGGCAGATCCAGTCTCCTACACCTAGTTGACTTATGTCAAACAGTTACCAAGGACATAGATGGAGTTTAAAGTAGTCCACACAGCCCACTTGGACCTCACTAAGGAGTTTCTACACCATTCCCCACTCTGTCATCATGGACAAGCATACCAGCTTGAACATTAACAGCTATGTCACACGATGGGTGGCCAAGTGGCTCACAGCTCAAACACACATGTTCAGAGTTGCGGGTGCTATGTCCAACTCTAAGCCAGTAACAAATGACATCCCACAGGTGTTGGTCCTGGGACCCCACCTGTTCAGTAGATACTGTTCAGAGGTACAGGCAAGCATGGGAGTTGTATGGCTGAACAGGTTTGCAGATGACTTCTAACTGTGGTTCATAATCGACTCTACGGCTGACACAGACATCCTCCAGAAGTATCTTACAGAGACTGATACCTGGTGTCAAAACAATGCCCTCAAGCTGAATGCCAATGAATGCATAGTCATCCCCTGTGGGTAAAACAATGTGCACACAAATTACCACATAGGTGGTAATCCAGTATGTACGGAGAAAGTCATTATGGCCCTGGGGACACAGGTAGATAGCAAACTCCCCTTTGATGGTCACATGACCAAAGTGTTCAGACATTCCTTCTATGTAGCCCACCTAATGTCACCTAATGTAACCCACATTGTATAGTCTGATGATGTCACCATCCTACAAATATACCTGTGGAAAAGAGAACTCACAGTGATGTGCATAGCGCATTGTGTAAATGCGTACTCCAGTAGTGTCATAAAGTAATCAGGTAGAGGTTTGAATCCTTGACAAGTGTGTGTGTGTGGTCTCCTTGGGAAGGAGCAACCTTTTTGGAGAGTAGTTAAACACCTTAAAAGTGGTATACTAATCATTGTCAAGTCTGATGATGTCACCATCCTACAAATATACATGTGGAAAAAAAACTTTCCAGTAATGTGTATAGCACGATGTGTGAATGCATACTCCTTTTAGTATCATAAAGTAGTTAGGTAGGGGTTTGAATCCTGCATTTGACAAGTGTGTGTGGTCTCCTTGGGAATAACCAACCTTTTTGGAGAGTAGACATACACCTTAAAAGTGGTATACTAATCATTGTCAAGTCTGATGATGTCACCATCCTACAAATATACCTGTGGAAAAAGGATTTCCTAGTAATGTTTATAGCACAATTTGTTCATGCATACTTTTCTAGTATCATGATGTAGTTTTGGTAGGGGTTTGAATCCTGCACTTGACAAGTGTGTGTGTGTAATTACCTTGGAGAGGAGCAACCTTTTTGTAGAGTAGTAGTACACCTTACAAGTGGTATACGTATCTTTATCAAGTCTGATGATGTCACCATCCTACAAATATACCTGTGGAAACAAGACCTCCCAGTAATGTATATAGCACATAGTGTTAGTGCATACTTCTTTAGTATCATGAAGTAATTAGGTAGGGGTTTGAATCCTGCACTTGACAACTGTGTGTGTGTGTGTGTGTGTGTGTGTAATTACCTTGGAGAGTAGTAGTACACCTTACAAGTGGTATACTTATCTTTGTCAAGTCTGATGATGTCACCATCCTACAAATACACCTGTGGAAATAAGACTTCCCAGTAATGTGTACAGTGCGTTGTGTTAATGCATACACCTCTAGTATCATGAGGTAGGGGTTTGAATCCTGCACTTGGTGAGTGTGTGTACTCTATGTGTGTGACACTGTTGGTCAATGTGTTGTGGGTTTTGCTTTTACTACCGTATGACATATCAGTAGGCATTGCACATGTGAGGTAGCTGTGAGGCAAATACATATACGTACATGTTACCTCAATTATTGCATGTGTGGGAACCCTGCTTTATCCAAGAACACAGCTGTCATCTTTGCAAAACGGTGCTGCTGCTTCCCAGACCTTAGGTCACATCTGTATGCTTGTGACAAGGCCAGCTACTGCAGTGATGCCTGGCCTAGGTAATCCGTGTCACACACACTCATTACTGTTCCTACTGAATTGTGTGAGTGAGGGTTCATGGCCGAGGTATATGTCAGACCTGTTCAAATGCAGCAAAGTCTGTCAATGATGACTATTCATGATAGGTGTACAACAACCTTTGTGGATATGCATGCAGACCCCTTATTGCTTATGTGATCTACCAAGGGATTTCAAAATACCTTAGGAAATGTGATTATCAAAGGAGAGATGATGCAACATTAGGTTGCATGTACACATCGGTACCTGTTCGTCATGTTGGTGGTTACTACCTATGTGGTACTGTGGGGATACTATGTTCTGTAAAGGTGGATGACTATGCCCAGACCAATCATATTAATCACTCACAATCCTTTCATGTAACCAACCATCTCAACTCACCTCCCTCAAACTCTCACACCATAATATCTCCTCATCTATACGATATAAGCTACCATCTATATTTCCCTTATAAACTTATCACCCTTCATAAACATTCTACCACCAGAGCAACTAACATACCCCTCATCACCATAATAAAACCTAACCCATATTCTAAACAGTCCAAATATCTATCCAACCCAATCCTATATCTAATTACTACACTATTATCCGGAGATATTCACCCTAATCCTGGTCCCACCACCTCATCCACTACAGATAAGTCCATACTATTCACCTCCCTAAACTCCCAAAGTATAGTGAACAAAATCCTAAACCTCCATGCCTGGCTCACACACAACAAACCAGACTTTCTATCCGTCACTGAAACTTGGTTAAAACCCCACATAAAAGACTCTGAGATAACACCATCCAACTACTCAATCATAAGAAAAGACAGAACCCATAAAAAAGGAGGTGGAGTAGCTCTCCTATACTCATCTTCCTTATCAGTTACTCCATATAACAAACCTATTCCCCAATTCAATAATGCTGAATTACTCCTAGCATTATTTCAGGTTAATATACGCAAACACATATGTATATCCACCCTTTACATTCCCCCTGGTGATAACATTACTACACTTGAAGACATCCTGTTCTGGATATCCACTAACATTACTAATGAAATAATAATCCTGGGAGACATGAATATCAATTGGTCCTCCATTCAATCTCCCACAAACCCTCTTAACATCAACCTTTATATCTTCTCACAGCTAATCAACTCCACAACCCACCCCTCAAAAAACCTATCCAGTGGCAGCATTTTAGACTGGATTTTTGCCTCCTACCCTCATAATTTCTCTAATAATGGTACACTTCCAGACCCTCTTAGCGATCACCTACCCACATTCATACACCGACTCCCTTCACCCATACACCAAACACATAATTATATTACTACTCGCAACCAAAAAAACTTCAACCCTATAACCTTCTCAGACTCCTTAAAAGCTATTAATTGGAACATTCTAAAAACTCTACCCTTAGATAATGCCGTTGCCCACTTCAACTCAACCTTCTTAAACCTTCTCGACTACCATGCTCCTCTACGGACTAAGCAAATAAAAATCAAAACTGCTCCTTGGCTATCCAAAAGTACTCTAGTCACCATGCAATGCAGAAACAAAGTCTGGGCACTCTACCACAAAAATAAGTCTCCCCTCATTCATAACGAATATAAAACACTCAGAAATAAAGTCAAAAAGCTTATTATCACTGACCGACAAAATTACTTCTCCATACTCCAAAACAGCAATAAAACAAACCCTCAGAAATTCTGGAAAGGAGTCGCCACCCTTATCAATCCAGGCAAAATTGACAACCCCAGCCCAGACCCCAGTGCTCCCGACATAGATTTGGCCACACAATTTAACTCTTTCTTCATAAATTCTATTTCTAAATTAACCTCAACATTCTCTGACAACACCACTCCTTCCATTTCACCCTCAACTTCCTCTACAAACACTTCTACCTGCACTCCTACTACTACACTCTCTTCTTCTCCACTATCATCACTCTCTAATACCCTCCCTACCCCTTCCTCTCCTTTTTCTTTCAAACCTATACCCATATCCACCATAAAAAAACTCCTTCAAAAACTTAAGCCAGGATCTAATGCCCCTGACAACATCCCATCATACTTTCTTAGCATAGCTGCAGAAACCATTGCCTACCCCATCAGTATCCTAATAAACCGCTCTATCCAAGAAAGCATAGTACCCCAAATCTGGAAAAAAGCTTTCATCATACCCTTGCATAAAGGTGGTAATAATAACAATACAACTAATTTCCGACCCATCGCTATCCTATGTCCCATTTCTAAACTCCTAGAAAAATGTATCCGACTACAACTCCTACCATATCTCATAGACAATCACCTACTAACTCCAACACAGCATGGTTTTAAGCCTGGTCATAGCACTATGACAGCCCTCCTCTCCTTCCTGGAAACTGTAAACAAAGCCCGAGACTCTGGTCATATTGTCTCTACCCTCCTACTTGACCTTTCTAAAGCCTTTGACACTATCTCTCACAAACTTCTTCTAACTAAACTCTCTCAGCTAAACCTATCTTCTTCTCAGAACTGGTTCTAAAGTTACTTATCTAATAGATATCAATCAGTAAAATGGAAGAAAGCCACCTCTTCTTTCCTTGCTACCCCAACTGGAGTTCCTCAAGGTTCCATACTAGGTCCTCTCCTCTTTAATATATTCATAAATGACTTCCGAAATTCTATTCCTTTCTCAAATATCATCCAATATGCAGATGATTCAACTATTATCTGTTCTGCCACATCCCTCCCCACACTGCAAAAACTTACACAAGATGCATTCTCAATCACAGAACAATGGATGAAAAGAAATCACCTAGCACTAAATGCCTCTAAAACCAAATTAATGGTATTCACTCCCTCTAAAGTCACCTCCATCAATACAAACACTTTCTATATCACTAGTAATAACAATACATCTCTTGAATTGCTGCCTGAGACTAAATTACTTGGAGTCCAAATTGATAGTAAGCTTAAATTCAACTCCAACCTACAATTAAATATAAAAAAAAAACATCAAAAACTAGGTATGCTCTATCGACAAAATCGTTACCTCACACCCTCCACCAAACTCACTCTCTCTACCTCATTTCTTATCCCCTCCCTTCTCTATGGAGCCCCACTCTTAACTAATCTACAATCTTCCCTTAAAACACAACTTTCCTCATGTTACAACAAAATCGCCAAATTCGCTACTAGCCACAAATCATCTAGCCACCACTGTTCTTCTCTCCACAAACTAAAATGGCTAGAACTTTCTAATCATCTCACCTACACTCAACTGACTCTAGCACATAAACTAATTTTCAACCCCCTTCTCTGTCCATCCCTTTCCTCTGCCTTTAAAATGGACCTACCCAACAGAGTACTAAGATCTAACAACCAAAATCTAATAGAATTTCATAAACCTACTCGCCCCCCAGGTAAAAATCTCCTATCCTACGGCCTAGCACGTCTCTGGAACTCACTACCCCCATCCATTCGTATCATCTCTAACCACTTCACTTTCAAAAAATCTCTTCACTCTCACCTACTATCCCAGTGGGAATGCTCCTGTTCTCATCCATCATAATATAAACTGGCAAACTCCTTTTCCCCTCCCTTCCTCTAACTTCCTCTACTGCCTCCCCTAACTCAAACCCTCTCTACTTGTTGTAACCAAACTTTTTATAAATTGTATTATGTGTCATACTTTCAAGCTTAGTCAATATTTAGGACCTCTCAGTACTTATATAGAAATGTTTTCATTACCAGTATTATATCTCCTGAAACTTTCATCACCTGTCTGTACCACTTAAAACATTGCGCTTTAAACTGCATCACTTGAAAATATTGTAATATAACCTAAAACCTACTTGTAACCTTGTTTTCTCAAGCCATACTACATGAAATGTCTTGCTCTAATTTGTTGACTTGTAAACATTGTAATCAAATGTAAAACCTATTGTAACCTTCTTACTGGAGCTTTTCTCCCCAGGACTCCATTGAAAACAGGTTCATTTTGGCCCAATGGACTATCCTGGTAAACCAACTGCAAATAAATAAAAATAAATAAATAAATTCTTAGTTTGGCCTATAGCTTTACAGCATGGGTTTGACAACAGGTATCTGTCTGTATGATACCCTTGTGAAGGATGTGTGTGTCACCTGGAGAATGCAGTATAGGCCACAGAATGCATTACCAGACATGGACAGACATATCCCTACAGTGATTGCTTGTACCTAAGAGAGCCATATGCCAAACAGGAGTGGTCTCAGTAATGGGTGCAGGTGAATACCACTGGTTACTGGCATAGTATAGTACCTGAAGGATCCAAATGTTGCTGTGTGTCCTACATCTGTGTGTTAGTTGTCAAGACATCATCTAACGATTGGTTATGGTCAGGCTGTTGAAGTCATGTATACTACCACAATGCAAAACAATGACAGATAGTAACAGTATCACCCACAGCACAGTGTCAAACCATGTCATACACATATGTGTAGTCAGGTTCCGAAATGTGTGTAGAACAATGCATACTGGCCACCAATAGAAACTATGGAGTGTTACTGTGTAATACAGAGCATGTCACCCTGCCCATGTGTCCACTATGCATGTACATGCAGCCAGTGCACCTCCACCATGTTCACAACTGTACTCCTGCAAATCTGTGCTACACACATCCCATACATACTGTTCACTCTCTAACACATGCTGCCAATACTGCACACATCAGCCAAGTGGCACGTGGGCGGACAATACACAATTGGAACTAACACTGGTGTAAACAACACTACAGTGACAATCATAGCTTAAATGCATCATGCCTGCTCAGCTACACCTTCAAGCATATCATTACACTCTATTGCTGACAACATGCTAACATTGTTATACTGCTATAAAGACACCATGTGCATCAGCACCATGGTAGCCTGTTCCTGCATTGATGTTACAGATGACAGGAGGTGGCACAGGTTTCATCATATGCACAGGGTGTGTTGTTGGTTTGCCAGAGGCCTAGAGTGAGCCATCCAATCGACATGTGTGTGTGTGTGTGTGTGTGTGTGTGTGTGTGTGTGTGTGTGTGTGTGTGTGAGGGGCAAGAATACTGGTATGGGCCAATGTTGATGTAATGTGTGTGGGTATGTTTTAGCCCTAGGTGTCTGGATTATGTGTGTGTGTGTCTGCATGCACACAGTTCCACCATGTGGCTGCCATATACGGGTATTTGTGGGACAGCCACAGACTGTACCTACGAGGCTTTACAGATCACCATCTCTGGCCATGGATACGGTACCTGTGCCTGGCAGGGGTGCTACTGACACTATCAGGTACTAAGCCAGACTGGGTACTATCCCCAGAGGTAGATGGATGTACACTGGACCCAGGTCCCTGCTGGTACTGTCCAGAGCCACGTGCACGTGGGCTTCTAGGATGTTCTATGGACAGCCCACCCCCAACAATGCTGGGGCTGGTACTGGCACTACGGGAGCAGCTGTGGCTTGAGGGATGTCAGTGGCGACTGCCAGCTGCTGATATTGCTGGCATACGTCCACATCTACGACTCAACCATCCCGCACTGTCCTGACACATGGACATGACATTGCAGAGGACATCTAATATCTATCCCCAATGTCCATCAGTGACCTCAGTGTAATTACGGATGGCACCAGCTAGGCCATGGATACTGTCAATTACGGTGGTGTTATGTGCCATTTGTGCACTTAGTCCCTGTCTGGTGTACCTTTCCATATGTGCCTGTGCCTCCATGACAGCCTGGAACATGCGTGAGGTTGTAAGACCTGTGGCACATCTGCCAGTGGCATGACGAGCAGCAGTACTCTGATGAGAACCCCTGGATATCTGCCTATGTGGTACCCTTCCAGACATCTGGGTATGGCTGCTGTGTCAGGGTGCATGTGCCATGGATACCACACTGTCCTGGCCAATGCCGACTGTATGCTGTCCCTCAGCTAAGGGCATTGGTGATGGATGTATTGGTAGTATGACTGTGTGCATGGATGGGGAGGACACTTGTGTACTGTCGATTGGTGGCCCAATGACAGACCCTGGCAAACATGCCTGTGCCTCAACACACCTATCATCATTATCACTATTTTGCTCAGTGACATCAGTTTGCCTGCTGCAGTGAACCAGCCCAAAGTCAGCACCTGTGAGAGGAAGACAGGAAACAAACTTTACGACCTGTACATGATGTCGGCACACATGAACACATGCACACATGCACACATGAACACATGCACACATGCACACATAGGTTCATAGGTTCATAGGTTCATACTAGGCTATCTGCCCTGAGGCATTTATAAGCCTAGCCTGAGTGTGTTTGGCTTTCGCCACCCTTTGATTCAAGTTTACCGTGCCCTTTTTAAGGTTAGTTTATCATGCCTTTGTCTAGTAGTGACACTGAAGTAATCCTCGGGTAAACCTACGATCCCCCATCCACTCATCAAGACTCTTCTTGAAGAGATTCAGTGAGGGGCTCTGCCTAACATGGACTGGGATTCTATTCCAGAGCAAGGGGAGCCTCTGGGATATGAATCTATCCCTCCAACATGTTCTATTTATTTCTGTGCAGAGGTTCAGATCCCTCAAGCGCATAGCTCTAAGAGATTTGGATTTTCTGAGGTGGAGCAAGTTCATTACTTCTGGGTTGGACATAGCTTTATATGTCAGGCATAGATCACCTTGAAGTAGGCGGTATGCAACTGAGTAGAGCTGGAGTTTTTTTAACCTAGCAGCATATGGCATCTGTTTGAGTCCTTTGACTCTTTTTGTGAGGTAATTTTGGGGTCTTTCTAGTTGCTGCAGGTGTCGGGTAAGGTACATCCCAAAAGGGGCATTGTATTCTATTATAGGCCTGATTAGGGCTGCATAAAGGGGCACTATGACCTCCTTTGATCTAGAAGTGAATCCTTTCATGATAAGGTGGGCTATGTAGAAGGTTTTTCTAACCACTTTGGCAATGTGATTGTCAAAGGAGAGATTACTATCAACTTGGGTCCCCAGATCCCTGATTACTTCCTCCGTGCTTAATGGGTTTCCACCTATGTGGTAATTTGTGGGTACTTTGTTTTTTCCAAAGGGTATGACTATACACTTTTTGGTATTTAGCTTTAGACCGTGGCTGTGGCACCAGTTATCCATCTCTGTGAGACCTTTTTGAAGGATGCTCATGTCAGCTGGAGAGTCAATTATGGCTCCCAGTTTGCAGTCATCTGCGAACTTGGTCAGCCACAGTCCTCCCATGTTAGCCTGTACCTCAGAAAAAAATATACTGAATAAGAAAGGTCCCAGGACTGAGCCTTGTGGGACACCACTTGTAACCGGTTTTGAGTCAGACATGGCTCCAGCAATTCTGACTCTGTGGGTTCTGTCTTTGAGCCAGTTTGTAACCCATCTTGTGACATAGGGGTTTATATTTAAGCTGGATAGCTTATTTATGATGCCTGAGTGGGGTATTGTGTCAAATGCCTTTGCAAAGTCCAGATACGCTGCGTGGACTACCTTCCCTTCATCTATGGCCTTGGTGACTGTTTCAAAGAAGTCGACCAGGTTCAAGAGGCAGGATCTGCCCTTGACAAAGCCAAATTGGGTAGGTTAGTGTCTGTAGGTCCTCAATGTCATTGTTTATGAGTTCCATGATGATCCTCTCCATAGCCTTGCAGATTAGGCTAGTCAGGCTTATGGGGCGGTAGTTTCCAGGGTCCATCGAGGCATCACCTTTGTGGAGAGGGACCACTGTTGCTGTACGCCATTCATTGGGTACATATCCTGTAGTAAGGCTGAGATTGTACAGCATTTTTACATGAGGGTTTAGTTCTTCTTGGAGTTCGTGTAGTACTCAACCCGGGACACCATCCAGTCCTATTGAAGCAGTGTTTTTTGCTTTGGAGAGGGTGGCTTTCACCTGAGCATCTGTGATGCTAGGGGGGCTACACTCTGCTGGGATAGATATTTGCTCTTTTGGGGGGGCAGTTTGCACTAAACCTGTCTGCCAGGATGTTGGCAATGTCTGTGGGCTCCGTGAATTTTTTTGTCATTTAGAATCAACTCTGAGCATATCTGGGAGTTGCACCCCAGGTTCCTAACATAGCTAAAAAAAGCCTTGTGATTGTCCTTAGTGTCCTGTGCAATTTTTTTCTCGAAGCTGGCCTTGGAGGATTTTATGAGGGATCGTAATTTTTTGCTAGTACTGATCAGAGATGCCTTCCCTTTTAGGGATTTTGCTCTATCATGTAGTAGCTTCCTTCTTCTATTGTACAGCTTATTTATGGCTGGGGTCCACCAGACTGGACGCCTGCCTTTGGATGATTGGGCCTTGGTTTTGTTAGGGATAGCATGGTCCATGCATTCCTTGAGGTGTCCATAGAATGCATTTATATAGGATTCAGCTGTTTGGGACGTAGTTTCCCCAGGCCCGGGGGCCTTGAAGGATTCCACCTCTATTTTGAGAAGTGTGAAGTTCGCTTTTGAGAAGTTTATCACTGTGGTTTTCTGGGCTGGGGGTGGGGACGGCTTTTGGATATCTAGCGAGATTAATTTATGGTCTGATCTTACCAATGAGGGGTTTACTTCTGGTATGGAGCATAGAGTCCTCATGTTGATAATGATCAGGTTGAGTATGTTATCCCCTCTTGTGGGAGTGGTGACTAGTTGTTCCATGGCATTTGAGTTTATAAATTCCAGGAACCTTTGGGCTAGGGTGTTGGGGCTTGAGTAATGCTCCCAGTCTGTGTTTGGGTAGTTGAAATCACTCAATATGATGGCGTTTGGAGAGATCTTCATGTTCTCCAATGTTTTCAGGAAAGCTGAGTGGGATTCCTGATTTTGAGAGGGTGGTCTGTAGCATGCTATAAACTGAAAAGCAGTTTTGCCCACTGTTAGTTGCACATGGATGGTCTACGATGCTTCGTGCAATGCCACTAACCTGGAGGTGTGGGTATCCTTGATAAAAATGGATACCACCCCTCCTTTTGTGGTTCGGTCCGAGTTTTGGGGCCAAAAAGCATGGTATGAGGTATAACCTGGTAGTGCTGGGGTGCTCTCTGGAGCTTTGAACCAGGTTTCTGTCACTGCACATATGTCGATGTTCTCCATACTGAGGAGAGCTTCGAGTGCATGCATCTTGAGGTTTAGACTTCTGGCGTTTAGCAGCATTACCCTTAGTTTTTTGTTCATTTTGCTGTTTATGGAGATGGGTTTGTCTTTTGAGCCTTGCCTAAAAAAGGCACTATGGGGGTGGCAAGAGCCTTTGCCAATATCCGAAAGCCCAGGGGTGACAGGTGCAAGCCGTCCCTAGCGAAGCAACGTGGCTTGTCGAGCATGTCATCCCATGCTGACAGACACTGGATCCCCTTTGAATGACACTAAAATTTTAGCCAATTGTTAAAATCGATCATTTTGTCTTTGTACTGCAGCATCATTCTAGGTGAGGGTAATATGCTACTAAAGGTCAGGGTCATACTGGCCTGGGCTACATGATCAGAGAGCTCCTCTATGTCTCTTTTCATGTAGTCGAGGGAGGTACATCTCAGGTCATTCACACCAGCATGTACTATGACTGAGTCATATTTGTACTTACTTTGGAGTGACCTGAGTGCTTGCATTATGTGGCGGATCCTAGCACCCGACAGGCAACTCACGGTGACCTTCTCTTTGTTCAGCCTGGTGAGTGGGACGTCAGTGTGTCTGACTATAGAACCACCTATTACGAGTGTATCAGGTGTGTTATTCAGCCTTAAGGGCTGTGACTGCTTGGCACACTGACTTTGTGGACTGTGTGTTGCACGTGTTTTGTTCTGTGGTAGCGTTTGCTTGGATGTCTGCGTTGGAGGTCTCTGCTGCTTAGGCAGATTTTTATTTAGAGCCTCCGAGTATGTTTTTGTGTGTTTATGTGTTTGGTTTGCTGATGTTGTAGGACTATGTGAGACTGGATTTGTGTTGTGTGAGGTTACCTTCTCCTCCTGACTGGTTACACCAGTTCTGAGTTGAGAGAGTTCAGCCTCCAGTTTGGCTATATAGTTGCATCTCTCACATATATTTGAACCTGTTTGGAGGAGGAGAGGGTTGTCCGTGAACATGAGGCAGTTGTAACATTGCCTCAAGATTCCCAGATTCACCAGCTGGACTGGAGAGGAAACCATTAACTGACCTTTGGACATGTTAGAGTAATATAGGGAACTCTTATCACTGAATTAAAAAGGACCAATGGGGGACAAGGTGGCCGTAAAGAGTCTATGAGGATGTAGTGCTTTTAGTATATTAGTGCTAACTTGTAAAATTGCTTTTTTGTGCAAGTGCTGGGCCTTAGATTGAGTATAGGGTGTTTAATTTGAGAAAATAGAGCAGTTCTAAGGGAAAAAGGGAAGAGCAGACTTTGTGGAGCTGGGAAAATTTTAAACCCAATTAACCACCTCTGCCCGTTGCTGCGCTATGCGCACAATCACGCAAAGCCGAGCTAAAGCGGATTTTTTATGCAGGGAACTTCAAAGAGCTAGAAATGGCCCAAAACGGCCAATTACTACAGATTCTTGTGCTGAGGTCACTCCTTCAGGGGCAGATAGGCTGCTCAAGGCTCCCCACTCCCACTGGTGAGCAATGAGACTTCCTTTTGTCCAAGTAAGGAAATGGGCAACACAGGAACTATCCAAAAGTCCAGAATACAGCAAAGCCTGTATAAGGGACTATTCTAGCCAAGGAAAGGTGGGAAACAAGGATATTTATTTTGGTTTTTCTTTTTTTTCAGGAAAACAGCAGATAAATCACAGTATAATTAATGCACAGGCTAGCGCACTTGAGTGGGCAGCCTCAACAGTTGAAAATACAACAAACTGTTCAGCAAGTGCAGGTAATGAGAACACAAAAACAAGCTCAGAACAGTTAAATTAGCAGTGTAAACTCGCTTTTCGGTGAGAAAAGATGGTCACACAGGTAGAGACAGAAAAAATATACTTATATCTGGATAGCAGTCACTCTTTTCATTTCTCTGCTGCTAGCACCACTCTGCAGGACCACGAGGAGCTGTTGCTGAGTAGGATAAGCGAAAAAATGCTCCAAGGCGGGTTTTTTTATGCAAGGAACTTCAAAGAGCTAGAAATGGCCCAAAATGGCCAAATACTACAGATTCTTGTGCTGAGGTCACGCCTTCAGGGGCAGATAGGCTGCTCAAGGCTCCCCACTCCCACTGGTGAGCAATGAAACTTCCTTTTGTCCAAGTAAGGAAATGGGCAACACAGGAACTATCCAAAAGTCCAGGATACAGCAAAGCCTGTATAGGGGACTATTCTAGCCAAGGAAAGGTGGGAAACAAGGACTTTTTTTTTGTTTTTTCTTTTTTTTCAGGAAAACAGCAGATAAATCACAGTATAATTAATGCACAGGCTAGCGCACTTCAGTGGGCAGCCTCAACAGTTAAAAATACAACAAACAAACTTTTCAGCAAGTGCAGGTAATGAGAACACAAAAACAAGCTCAGAACAGTTAAATTAGCAGTGTAAACTCGCTTTTCGGCGAGAAAAGGCAGTCACACAGGTAGAGACAGAAAAAATATACTTATATCTGGATAGCAGTCACTCTTTTCATTTCTCTGCTGCTAGCACCACTCTGCAGGACCACGAGGAGCTGTTGCTGAGTAGGATAAGTGAGAAAACCACTCCAAGGCTGTTTTTTTTATGCAGGGAACTACAAAGAGCTAGAAATGGCCCAAAACGGCCAATTACTACAGATTCTTGTGCTGATGTCACTCCTTCAGGGGCAGATAGGCTGTTCAAGGCTCCACACTCCCACTGGTGAGAAATGAAACTTCCTTTTGCCCAAGTAAGGAAATGGGCAACACAGGAACTATCCAAAAGTCCAGAATACAGCAAAGCCTGTATAAGGGACTATTCTAGCCAAGGAAAAGTGGGAAACAAGGATATATATTTTTTTTTCAGGAAAACAGCAGATAAATCACAGTATAATTAATACACAGGCTAGCGCACTTGAGTGAGCAGCCTCAACAGTTTAAAAATACAACAAACAAACTTTTCAACAAGTACAGGTAATGAGAACACAAAAACAAGCTCAAAACAGTTAACTTAGCAGTGTAAACTCGCTTTTCAGCGAGAAAAGACGATCGCACAGGTAGAGACAGAAAAAATATACTTATATCTGGATAGCAGTCATTCATTTCATTTCTCTTCTGCTAGCACCACTCTGCAGGACCACGAGGAGCTGTTGCTGAGTAGGATAAGCGAAAAAAACTCTCCAAGGAGGGATTTTTATGCAGGGAACTTCAAAGAGCTAGAAATGGCCCAAAACAGCCAATTACTACAGATTCTTGTGCTGAGGTCACTCCTTCAGGGGCAGATAGGCTGCTCAAGGCTCCCCACTCCCACTGGTGAGCAATGAAACTTCCTTTTGTCCAAGTAAGGAAATGGGCAACACAGGAACTATCCAAAAGTCCAGAATACCGCAAAGCCTGTATAGGGGACTATTCTAGCCAAGGAAAGGTGGGAAACAAGGATATTTTTTTTGTTTTTTCTTTTTTTTCAGGAAAACAGCAGCTAAATCACAGTATAATTAATGCACAGGCTAGCGCACTTGATTGGGCAGCCTCAACAGTTAAAAATACAACAAACAAACTTTTCAGCAAGTGCAGGTAATGAGAAAACAAAAACAAGCTCAGAACAGTTAAATTAGCAGTGTAAACTTGCTTTTCAGTGAGAAAAGACAGTCGCACAGGTAGAGACAGAAAAATATACTTATATCTGGATAGCAATCACTCTTTTCATTTCTCTGCTGCTAGCACCACTCTGCAGAACCATGAGGAGCTGTTGCTGAGTAGGATAAGCTGAACACATGAACACATGAACACATGCACACATGCACACATGCACACATGAACACATGCACACATGCACACATGAACACATGAACACATGAACACATGCACACATGAACACATGAACACATGAACACGTGCACATGCACACATGCACACATGAACACATGATCACATGCACACATGCACACAAATGCACTCCTCACTAAAACAGACACACACACACACACACACACACACACACACACACACACACACACACACACACACCACCACCAGCAATCCAGAACGTACTCAATAGTGGGTGATGGTGGGGTAAGGTATAACAAGGCAAACAGTGATATCACACGTGTCAGCATGCAGGACGTGTGTTGCTCAACAGCATGCAGTGCGGGTGCAGACTGCCCTTGCTAATAACAGTATACATGGCTTTGATGCATGTGTGTTGTTGTTCAGTGATTGGCCTCACCCTGGAACGCAATGTGTACATGGACACAGCATTGCTGTGTAAGTATTAAAAGCTCTGCAATGTCCTGTGCACCATCACTCACAGGTATACATACCATGGCTGGATGTGTATCTGTGTGTCACATAGATATCCTTTTCTGATTAGAGCGTCTGTGTCTTTAGCAGATAAATGTGGACACAGGTTTAGCACATGCATGCTATATATACACACAGGATGAGTGGTGCATGTATACCTGATGGAATACCATTGCTCAACATAGCCATTAGATATCCTTTTCTGATTAGAGTGTCTGTGTCTTTAGCAGATAAATGTGGACACAGGTTTAGCACATGCATGCTATGTATACACACAGGATGAGTAGTGCATGTATACCTGATGGAATACCATTGCTTAACATAGCCATTGTACAGTGGTTATGTTGAGTGAAGGACATATTGAGGCCATGCCAGTGCCAGCCATGACATGGCATGCTACAACACAACGGCAACATTAAAAAGCACACATACACAGTGTGTGTCATGTGACCTATACACTCAATAGTATTACAAGGCATACATGTGTCACTTTGTACAAAAGGTGATTGCTATGCATATTGTGTATCGGTCCATATTTGTGCATGCACACAACATTGAGGTGCACAGCAGTTAATGCTATGGTAGTACTGTGGTCACTGTAACTGGATGGGGTGTAGTACCATGAGCCATCATCATGCAGCATCATGTGGTCACTCAAGGCTACTAATATGTGCCAGACCAGGACATACCATGCTGTACCAGAACTGCTGTACCATGGCTACATTCACCATTTCACAGCCAGTTGTTAGATGGGTTTGTATGGTGCCCAATAGGGAGCATTGCCTAACATGAATGTGTTATGTGTTGAAGAATGTCGCACAGCCACATGAGAGGCATCAGCCCCTCAGGTATATTATGTGTGCTGTGCGGATGACATTTGGGATACTGGAGTGTGACCTTACAGCGGGTGTCTGAATACACCATGTGTAGCATGTGAATGTGTACCATGTATGACAAAGTTGTGTATGTTGTGTGCATGTGTATTGCCTCTGTCTATCCAATGTCCACTACAGTGTTGCCACAATTGTGTGGGATACTCTGTGTATTGTTATGTGTTTTAGGCAGCTACTCACGTTACTGGGATGTGCATAGTCTCACAGCAAACATGCACGGCATGCATTATGCGTAGGTATGTTATGTGTACATGGCCTACAGCTCACCTATGCCATGCACATTTAATTAGTAATATTAAATGTAGAAAACACTCACCAGCATGGTTCTGCTGCCTTGCTGTCACACCAGAGGGACATACAAGGATATGAGACAGTTTGTCAGTGGCAACAACTGTGGCATTGCTACTGTGTGTCTGCAATCTTACAGTAGTACAACAGTCACAGGTCTACAGATTACATTCCTAATTATTAGTATTGCACAACACTAGACACCACATCCTCTAACTACACAGTACACATCTCACATTAGCATGCTCTACCAATAGAGGCAACAGTAGTGTACAGCTATGCCATGTTACCTGCATGCCATGTCAACTTGTTGAGTGGCTCTGGCCTCCATGATGACATGTTGCTTGATGTTGTTGCTGTTGGCCAGGAGCCACCTGGCTCAGGAGCAGATCCTCCACTCTGATGAGGGGGGGGTGGATGAGTACCCCACCACCTGTGGCAAGCTGTTGTCTATGGATATCTGACGCACACTGCCGGACATGTCTAATTAAATCACTGCAGTGATGGCGTACCTGCTCATATGTCCAGTTATGCATGCCTATGCCATTTACCCTATGGACAAGATCTTGCCACAGTGCAGTCCGCTCATACTGGTCCTGGCTGGTTCTGGAGAACAGCAGGGCATAGTGCTGCAACAGGCTTGCTGTTATCAGTTCCTCCTCTGCCATGTTGTAGGTGGGGTTACGACAGTGGGCCATTACCCTGGAAGACAATGAAACAATATGTGTGAGCATGTCATGTGGCACACTTAACATTCTAAAGTACAGATATCAATTAACTGCCATATATAGCAACATATTGGCTGTCAGAGGATACACACTTTCAATACCACATATCAGTGCTGAGCCCACAACTGCCTGACAGTGCCTGGCACACTCTATATATCAAACCATGTTTTGCACAGCAACAAAGATAAACCAGTATGTAAGACTATACAACAGTACATGGCACACTGCATGCGACACAGTGCACCACCTAGCCACAGGAGGTATATATCAAGCTAATGCATCAGGAAAAATGCATTCCATTGCAGTATACCAAACTATTCGTTGATGGCAAACCCCTGCCTAACAAATGTGCACATTCATTAATATAGGTGGCATACTGCTGTACTAGACTATACATGTTGCTAGATATGCACTTATATCCTGTAACACACATATGACCGAGGCCATGGTACGGGCATACCCACACACACATTAGATATACATACCAGACACAAAGGTATGGCAACCCAGATGAACTTTACTTGTGTACCATACAGTACTGTGTGTCAGTAGTTACAAAGCCTTATGCCTGAGGTATGTAATCTGTGGACATACACCATCCTGTGCTGTGTAGGCATACAGTTTCAGGTAGTACTACAGTTCATACATGAGTTGGATTCACCAGCAGTAACACTGAATAAGCATACATGTACTATTTAACCTACAGTGGGACACCCCAGTCAACACCAAGGGACTACATCAGACCGTATTGCATACTGCTTTTTCTGCCTAGCAATTTCATATACATCTTTGCTGGGATCACAGCTAGGACACATAATACCATGACTGAAACAGTTTCCCACTAAGCTATCACACATATACAGAACGCTGACACATACACCAACACATTCACCATCACACTCAGTCAACCTCACATAGCAATTATTACAACAAGTACATGTGGGTGTGTATCGCTTCATAGGTAGGTAATAGGCTATTGGCCCTAGGCCCTATAGAAGTCTAGCCATATGCTACCCTGACCTTTGACACACAGGTAAGTATGTTTCACATGGCCCTGTCAAGCAGAGCCACAGAGGTGATTCCTGGGGTGTATTTCCAATCTCCCTTATATTCATCAGGATTATTTCTGATGACAGCTAATTAGGGGCTTTGTTTGTTATTGATAGGTGGTTTGTTCCAGAGTATGGGATGTCTCTGAGATAGGAATCTATCCCTCCAGCATGTGCTGTCTATTGAAGTCACAAGGTTTAGGTCCCTAGAGCGTGTAGCTTGTAGGGATTGTGATCTGTCTACGTGGAGCATGTCCAACAGCTCTGGGTTTAACATAGCTTAGTATGTTAGGCAGAGGTCACCTCTGTGTAGGTGGTATGCAACACAGTCTAGCTGTGGGTTTGTGAAATGGTCTACATAGGGCATCTGTTTTAGGCCCGTATTACTCTTTGTGAGGTATGTCTGTGTCGTTTCCAGTTGCTGTAGATGTCTTGGGAGGTACATACCGCATGGGGTATTGTACTCGATAATGGGCTTTATGAGTGATGAGTAAAGGGGAAGACTGACCTATATTTCCCTGGATGACACACCTTTTGTGATGACGTGCGCCACGTAGACAGTTGACCTGACTAGTGTGGCACTGTGATTATCAAAGGGGTGACTACTGTCCACCTGTGTCATATATATATATATATATATATACATACACACACACACACACACACACACACACACACACACACATACATATAAACATTCATTGGTGTACATGTAGATATACATATAGGCACATATACAGTCCACCTTTCATGGTGGGGATATCAATTATGCAAAGGTTGTGAGGTATACCATTATGTCATAATATTGCACAGTGTTGTGCGGAATGCATTGAAGGTGTTTTCAGCCCATATAGTTTTAGCAGGCCTCACTGGCTGCAACACTACAAACCTGACGAATCATACCCACAGCGTTTAACCACCACATGTCATATAACAGCACTGTATGTTGTCTTGTTTGCCACACACTACAACCTACATAGACATATGCACATAACAACCTTCAACAACATATATATGTCCCCCCTTCACAAACAGTTGCAGCATGTCCCTTGCTCTATGCACATGTACAGATGCTAATATATCTGACACAGACAGATCTCTCCGTATCTGTATGCCATACACGAACAAGGTCCACACTGTTGTAAGCTTGTGTACCTCATGGCTTACCTGTTGGGCCTTGCTGCAACATGAACAGGTGTCACATGTGAGCACACAGTAATATTAGAGGGTGTATATATAGCTGCAAATGCCAGATTAACATACTAGCCTGGTACAGCTGTTGCCAATGCTAAGCTGCACATTAATATGACTATCATGCATTTGTTACTCTGTCACATCCATGTTTATATAATCGTATGCGCTACTCCCACAAACAGACAGTGTACACACTACTGTACAGAACACAGATAACATGGATCAGATGTTTGACATTTAATGCTGAACTACATATGTCACAGTCATATCCCACTGCACACAGATACACACTGATGTCTCCATGCCAGTAGATATGCAGGGGATCTGTGCATAGATACGTATTGCTGCCACATATGGATGATTCAAACTATGTAGAGTACTCTTCATAAACATCTACTACATGCCAGTAAATACATAGCTGTTACATACCTTACCTTTGTATGTGTTCATATTCCTCTGTTTCATCTGCTTTGTAATAACTTTTCTTTTTATAGCTTATGATTTTCTTCAAGATATATTTTCTATTTCAATATGATTATTCTTCTTTTCAATATATTATTACTTTTGCAATATTATTTTTTTTCAATATATTTTTCTTTTCAATATATATTTTTTTTGAATTTTTTTTAAATATATTTTTTTATTTTTCAATATGAGATTTTTTTTTGCAATATAGTTTTCTTTTCAATATACTTTTTTCAATATATTTTTTCAATATATATTTTTTTCAATATATTCTTTTAGTTTTTCTTTTTTTTTTTTTTGCTATATATTACTTTTTCTTTCAATATATTTGTGGTTGATCTTTTTTCTTTTTTCATGCTGCTGTTGGCTGCATCTGTACGTCTCTCTCTCTCTCTCTCTCTCTCTCTCTCTCTCTCCCTCCGTACTTGCAATGAAGTGATTGCATGTGTGGACAGCTTGCTTTCATAGGCATCTGCACATGTGCATGTGATGGCCTCTGCACCAATTGGTGGCCACCATTTGGCAATTGCATGCAGCCTGCTGTGTGGTACTTGCAGTACTCACTGTCATAGCAACCCAATACTATAAATTGCTAAGTCAGGTAGGCGTAGCCCTTTCAGCTTTCCAAAGTGGGTACCATGCTTGTTTGCTGTGGACACCGTTGAGTAAGTCAGAAGGTTGGTATACTTCTCATAACTGATGCTAGGGGTGTAGCCAGTGATTTGAATGTTGTACTCAGACCTGAATGTTGCCACATCCAGTACACAGTTGACAGTGTAGAATTGTACTCACCTCTACAAATGCTAACACAAGATACATGGGAGTATGTATTTTTTTTCTACTTATACAATTAGCTGGCATACATATGCAGTTATTGAGATGTTTTCATTTTGCACATGAACTGTTTGGAAACTGCTGTACTGTGGATATTAATGTACTCACTGCTGCACAGTTTGTGCTTTTTCTTTTGTTGACATTATCACAGGATGCTCATGAAAACTGGACAATTCCAGTACTGAGTATGTCTACCTACATCCTTGCTGTACCTTGAACACACAGATATTTTGTACATTTGGGTGGGGATTGTCCTGCTATGATACTGTGTGGGGGTTATAAAGTGCTGCTGTAACATTATTTACTGCTAGAATATCTGGTTCTGTTATCACAGTCATGTAATGCAATTCCACAACAACTGCTGGTAAAGTTCCACAGAACAGGTTTTGTGTTATGGCATTCCTATCTTTCCTTTACATTCACACATTCTGATGCATGATATAAATATTTCAGCAACAACCTGCTGTATATGTACTGCGGCCTAGTGGTACTTCATGCAGTCTAGTGTGTACAAGGTCCGCAGTTCGAGACTGACAGTGGTGTTATTTTGCTGCTGAGCAGAACAAGGCCCCTCATATGCAGGGTGACTAAAGCACTTTTAAGCAGTTGTAAGCAGGTTTGCGCGGGTTTGCGTGAAGCTTAGCAATACTTAGCTAAGTGCACACAAGCGCACACTCGCGCAAACCCATTTACTACTGCTTAAAAGTGCTTACTCACGCTAACCCCTGCGCTCATTTCTTTGAAAGAAAAGAAAATGGGGAGATAGGAAAGTGGTGAAAAAGGGGCACAAAGAGGGAAAGACAGTAGGGAAAACAGCTCGGGATGTGCAGGATGGGTGTAGGGAAGGTCCATAGCTGCCCATTTTTTTAACAGCAACAGCTGTGCATATGCTAGTAATTTGGAGGTAGATTTGAAACCTTCCACCCCTGAGAGAGGGGTGAGGACAACAAAGTATGTTGTACTGCCAATTAAATTTCAGTTTCTGTGTCCAGCGGACATTTGTGCAAAATGGGCAGCTATGTATGGGGCGTAATTTTTTGTGGGAGCAGATTGCCCATTGTTTATTTTTTTTTTCAGTTGGGTGGAATGTGGGGTAGGGGAAGTAGGTATATTTTGGGAGGTAGGTTGGGGAGGTAAACAGACAAGGCAAACAAGATGCATACAGGGGCAGAATATGACAGATGGGGTGGGTGAACACCATTGACAGGGAAGGATGTTTGGAAATCGCAAGCCCATGAGCCCACAGATGGAAACAGTGGAACTGAGATCCCCACCCATGGGCAGTCACCACTGTACCTTCGCAGCTGTGGCTGTGCTAGGGGCTGCATAGGATGGGCAGGCTCACCCATAAGTCGTGCCACTCTTGCCTCAAGCTGGCATAGAGGATCAGCGTCTGAACGCTCAATCTCCCTATGCACCACAGCCCGGACCGTTCGGAGGGTGATAGGTGGCCCTCCTCCGGCCATGCTTTCAGTGGGGGGACGAGCCCCATCCCCTGCAGTGCTTCCACCCGAAGTTGGCACAGGGCCAATGGAGGAGGAGGTCCCGGGCTGGGCACTGGACTTGCTGGTGCCAGGTGCCATCGCCAGCTGAGGTGGGACAGGTGGGTCTGCTGGGACCGGCCTTCCCATACGTTCTGTGTTTAGGAGAATTTAATGACAATATGGGTTGGTAACAGCCAACAGCATTCCACATTTGTTGTAACAGCATGCAGTAATATTCCCATTAACCCAACACACCAGAGTTCCAACAGTTGAACCGCAAGCATAATACATGCATATATAGAACAGCAGTGGACATTCTAACAGCATGCAGGATTGATTGGTGGCAACAGGCCACCAAGATTGTGGTGTTTGAACAGGGAACATGCATCAAAGTAAATGCAGATATTTATAAACCAATAGGACATATGTCCCAACAAATGTTTTGAGATTACACATACCCATTGAGGTGTGGAATTGCATTGTTTATGCACATACAGTAGGGTGTAAAAAGATACCTCCATTAACAACTTATATGTACTTATAGTTTACACTACATTCCTATTGACTGCAGGTATATATCCCCTACATGTATTATTACACTAGGCAATGTCCATTACATTGTGAAATGTGTTTTGCTCGTTCCTTATATACCTGACCTATATCTGACATACAAACTGTCCAGGATGCAGATGTTACTGCTACGTATTTATATATTTTATTTATATTTATATGTCTACATATCTGGATGTGTTCAGGTGACATTATCAGTTATATTTTAACAGCCCCCCTACATTTCTAGCAGAACACTGACATTTCTGGTGAACACAATAACAAGCTACTCATGTGCCAGATTTACCTATACATGCCTGCCCTGAAACAACAGTTGAGGACTGTATATATGCTTAAAAGATACTGGCACTCCCTTCATCCACTTTCTATGGGCCTACCCAAGTGTGGGTTGACAGCGCTTAATACAACACTACAACACTACTATTTCTATACTGCAAGAGTACATCAACATTTCAAAGAAAGTGACATGGACACACTACATGAGTTATACCTTTATTAGTTACATTACACACTTTTCTAGTGGCTCTCTCATTTATTTGATATTACAGTGTATGCAGACGTCTTATTCAAGATGTATTATACCTTCATTTATGGTTTACGACACTCTTTTTCAGGCTCTCTCACTTATTTTATATAACAATACATGCAGAGAAGTAATTCAGGACTTATTATACCTTTATTAATGGGTTACAACACTCTTTTTCAGGCTCTCACTTATTTTACATAACAGTACATGCAGAGAGGTTATTCAAGCCTTATTATACCTTTATTTTTGGGCTATGACACTTTTTGTCAGGCTCTCTCACTTATTTTATATAACAGTACATGGAGAATAATTACTAACCTGCCTGGTGGTGCAGCCTTAGCAGCCTATCTGCATAGGCTTGCTGATTCACAGCACAGACACCTGCAGCTGTGAAATAAATGAAGTGATATTGAGACATATACCTATCCATACTATCGACTACACTAGCAATTTTTACATACTTCATTCCATGGCTACCTACACAGTAGTGGGGCATTTTGCATCCCACAGGCCTCCTGTATCCATTGGTCCAGTTGGTCCTGCTTGCGTCTCTTCAGGTCTGCATGGTGGTGTCTGACCTGTTCACCAGTCCGAGGGATGCCTGTGGCACTGGTGAGTTCATGTGCGAGATGGTTTCAGGCTTCCACTTTGTATTCCATGCCCTGGAACTGGCCCTGCAGGAGTCTAGCATCATGATGATGGACGAGGAGCCAAACCATCACTTTTGACTCCTCAATGCCCCACCGTTGCGCTTGGAAGCGAGAGCCCTCTCCGACACCAGCCATTGCTGCCTGCAGATGGGAACTACAACCAGTTATGGCAAGTATTCTCGCCTATGGAGCTTAAATATGCCTCATTTCCTGCACTTATTTGTGATTGGCCAGATTTGAAAATTCTCAGCTGAGTGCACACATGCTTAGCAATGGGTAAACTTTGATTTGTCATGGCTTAGTGTATCAGTACTGTGATTATGGTGCACACTATCCCGGGTTCGAGGCCTGTCATTGCTTTTTATTTTACTACTGGCCTGAATGGTAGGGGGTGTGGCTGTGTTTAGCCAACTTTGCTCAACTTAGCCCAACGTTGCTCTACATTTACCAATGTTGCCCGACATTGCCCGACGTTGCACTAGTTAGCGCGGTGCGCAGTTTTGCGCAAACATGTTGTGTGTGCACTAGTTGGTGCGATGCACAGCTCCATGCAAAGCTATTGTGCTATTTAAAGCACTGCTAAGCTATGAGCAATTATACTTAAATATGCTTAATACTGGTAAACTTTGCTTAGCAGTGCTTCACACTGCTTAAGATACATTACTTATGATTTTATCAGTATGCATGTCCATTTCACCTTCTCATATATATATATATATATATATATATATATATATATATATATATATATATATATATAATATCGTTCACTACTACATAGGCCATTTCCATGCATTGTAATAATATTTAATAGGTAAATGTCAGGAATTAATTTTATGCACATATTTACTACAGAAAATGGGAAGGGGAGTGGTAGGACTCGAACCGGGAATGCCTCCTCTTTGTGCGAAGGCTGTACCACTACACTATTGCTATTTGGCTTAATTTGCATATAAGTAGTTTATTATCCTCTTCGATGTCTGAACTGCTAACTGTAGCTAAGCAATGGGCAAACCCGCGCACACATGCGCAAATACGGGCAGCTATATCGGGAATGAGGAAAAAATGGTTTTACATTTTATTATATTTGTACATGGGTTTGGAATGTGGGGGAGTTTATTGTTGGAGAGTTACAAATTTGAGTGGACTCGCTCATGTCTGGTGGCATTTGCTATTTAGGCACTTGCAGGGGCGTGGATATTTGGACTGCTTGGCAGTCTGACACTCCCCCTGCACTCGTGCATGCTCCGTGTTAGCCTTAGAGTTGAGTCAGTGCGCCCTCATGCATATGCATGATGCGCTGACATCATACTCTTAGACTGCAGTCTCCGAGTAAGACTTAGTTAGTCTTACACGGAGGATTAGTGAATCCCGGCCATGGTGTTATTACTAGTGCAGCAGATAAGGACATTTGTTTTGATTTACTGAGTGTCAATGTTTTTTTTTGTTGATATGGTAAATGATGGACATGTTTAGATGGACATTTTTGTCTGTTCACCAAGTAACATGTCAACTATTCATTATATAATTTTATCTCTGCGTGTGCATGTGTACATGTGTGTGTGCGTGAGTGTCTGTATGTGTGTGTTTGTGTGTTTGTGTGTGTGTGTGTGTGTGTGTGTGTGTGTGTGTGTGTGTGTGTGTGTGTGTGTGTGTGTGTGTGTGTATGTCTACACACTGACTTACTCAAGTTTGCATGCATCTAAGGCCAAAGCACAGTTTTTATCTCTGCTGATAGAATGTGCTATTTTTTATGAGTGGCTAGTTTAATGAAAATATAATGAAACACACACACACACACACACACACACACACACACACACACACACACATATATATATATATATAAAATCATGGCAGAAGAAGAGGTTGTATAGAAATCTTTATGAAGGGTATTTAGTATGGATACAAATCTCAAGGCTGCAGAAGTGAAAGGCTTTTGTTTAGAAATCAGAATCAGATGGAAATTTTGAGAGTCTTGGATATAGGGGTAGAATGCCTACCTACAATACAATTTGCTCGGAGATTTTATCTGAAGCCAAAACTAGGGTAGAACAAAGGAAGCAGTCACTGTTGGTGCAAGCTGCTATGGAAGTACAATTGTCACTATAAAAGTTGTACTTTTTGGACCTTACAAGCCAGTAATAATAACAGGGAACTAGCTCACTGTGACCATTTCTGAGAGAGAGAGATTTGAGACAGTAAAACTGCTATCAAGTTCAAACAATATAGTGAAGTTTTTTGTAGGCATGCATACTTGACAACTTTGTTTTGATAATCAAAATCAAGTGTGGTTGAGAGTTAGGAAGTATCTATTGGAGGACTGACCCAGGGTGGCAAGCTCTGCTTTATCTACATCTTGACTTTTATGATTTAAAAGAAAAGGACAGCTTGCATTTTTAGCTAGCAGCCAACACTGCTGAATTTGCAATTTAATTTCATGATAAAATTTTAAACTTCCAAGGTAAGAAAATTTTTTATGACACAAATGGTCTGGTGCAAACCAACTGTTCATTGTAAAAGCTCCTATCAAATATGTTCATAATTAGAAAAATGTAGATATACCAAAGGAAGAAAAGGTTTGTTCACTTACTGCCCAGGCTTAAGCAGCATGGATTTAAATTCATCTGATCTTCATAAGGATATACCCTTATTTCATTGCAACATATTTGCTCTAGTAGATTTTGAGTGATTTTATGTTGTGGTTCATTAAAACACAGTCTTCATGAGCTGACGGTGCACTTCCAGTATTTTTTTTTATTTTTCCCCGCAGCAGTGTGAATATAGAGTTGATACATATATAAATATAAGGATGTGGGTGACCACCACCCCCAAATTAGGAGTTGCAAGGGAGCTTACACCTCTTCAAAAATATTTGTTTTTGTTTTTATGTGTTTTTCATGTTACATTTCTCAATCCTGAAAAATAAATCAATGAAGTATGACTCCTTAAATTCTATAAAATGTACTGCTGGTTAAACACATTTGTATGAGAAAGCTCTGTATCCCTTTATAATCAGATAAGGATAGCGAAAAAGGTTATTAAAAATAGCCAAACAATTACATATCATCAAAAATCAGGTCCACATAGCTTGCAGTATTTAACCCCATGCCTTTCCTGCCATTTGAAAAGTGTATAGTTTACCAAAAATATTTCCGTAGATTCATACACATAGTGCAGAGAAGCAGAGATGGATTTTGTACCTTGTGTTTATTACAGAGTCATAGAAATGAGCCGCAGTAATGACAAGCAGCACACAAATAAACAATATTTTCCTTTGAACTGTGCACAGGTATTCACAGTACTCACTGGTGCACTACATTCTCCAGTACTGAAGATGATCTATAAAATGCTCAGTTCATTATGCGTAATGGCAGAGTTGGGTTATTACCATTGTATGCTAATGAAGAAGTGTGATGCTATGTTAGTTCCCATTGGTGAGCGTCAGACAGTACTACTGTGTGAAGGAATCTGGTTGTGGTAGCAAGTTTGCCAGCACCATGGGGAACTCTTCTGCTGGTAAGATTTTTCTCACCATTCAAAATATTTTATTTTATTTATTTATTAATTTTTTTCTTTTCTGATTTTCACTGTCCAGCTCTGTAATCTGAGCTGCATCAGCTAGAAAGTGAAATTACTGCATTCACAAGCACTATGTTATCTTTGCTTACATGGTTCTAGTCCTATAAGTTACCTCAGCAGGACCAGCCCTTACAGAGTCGATTCATTGTTTGAGAGTTACATACTATCCTTCTTCTTCTTCTTCTTTCGGCTGCTCCCGTTAGGGGTCGCCACAGCAGATCAACCTTTTCCATTTCTTCCTGTCCTCTGCATCTTGCTCTGTCACACCAACCACCTGCATGTCCTCTCTCACCACATCCATAAACCTTATCTTAGACCTACCTCTTTTCCTGTTACCTGGCAGCTTCATCCTTAGTATCTTTTTCCCAATATACTCTGCATCCCTCCTCAGCACATGTCCAAACAAAAGTAATCTTGCCTCTCTGGCTTTGTCTCCAAATCTTCCAACCTGGGTTGACCCTCTAATATACTTATTCCGAATCCTGTCCATCCTCGTCACACCCAGTGCAAATCTTAACATCTTCAACTCTGCCACATCAACCTCTGACTCCTGCCTTTTTGTCAGTGCCACTGTCTCCAATCCATATAACATAGCTGGTCTCACTACCCTCTTGTATACCTTCCCTTTCACTCTTACTGGTACGCATCTGTCACAAATCACTACTCCATCCTGCCTTCACCTCTCTTCCACACTCACCATTACTCTGAACTGTTGATCCCAAGTACTTAAACTCATCCAACTTCGCCACCTCTACTCCCTGCATCCTTACGATTCCTCTATCCTTCCTCTCATTCACACACATATATTCTGTCTTAGTCCTGCTGACCTTCATTCCTATTCTCTCTAGAGCATATCTCCACCTCTCCAGTGTTTCCTCCACCTGTTCCCTATTCGCACTACAGATCACAATGTCATCTGCAAACATCATAGTCCACGGGGACTCCTGTCTGATCTCGTCTGTCAACCTGTCCATCACCTTTGCAAATAAGAAAGGGCTCAGAGCTGATCCTTGATGTAATCCCACTTCCACCTTAAACGTATCTGTCACACCCATGGCAGACCTCACCGCTGTCACACTACCCTCATACATATCCTGTACCACTCTTACATACTTCTCTGACACACCCAACTTCCTCATACAATACCACAACTCCTCTCTAGGCACCCTGTCATATGCTTTCTCTAAATCCACAAAGACACAATGCAACTCCTTCTGACCTTCTCTGTACTTCTCCATCAACACTCTCAGAGCAAACATCGCATCTGTAGTGCACTTTTCTGGCATGAAACCATACTGCTGATCACTAATCATCACCTCCCTTCTTAACCTAGCTTCCACTACTCTTTCCCATAACTTCATGCTGTGACTGATCAGTTTAATCCCTCTGTAGTTACTACAGCTCTGCACATCACCCTTATTCTTAAAAACTGGTACCAAAACACGTTTTCTCCATTCCTCAGGCATCCTCTCACTTTCCAAGATTTTATTAAACAATCTAGTTAAAAACTCCACTGCCATTTCACCTAAACACCTCCATGCTTTTGCAGGTATGTCATCTGGACCAACAGCCTTTCTGTTCTTCGTCCTCTTCATAGCTATCCTTACTTCCTCTTTGCTAATCCACTGCACTTCATGATTCACTATCCACACATCATCCAACCTTCTCTCCCTCTCATTCTGTTCATTCATCAACCCCTCAAAGTACTCTTTCCATCTGCTCAACACACTCTCCTTGCTTGTGAGTACGTTTCCCTCATTATCCTTTATCACCCTTACCTGCTGTACATTTTTACTAGCTCGGTCCCTCTGTCTAGCAAATCTGTACAGGTCCTTTTCTTCCTTCTTAGTGTTCAACCTTTTATACAACTCTTCATACGCCTTATCCTTAGCCTTCTCCACCTCTCTCTTCTCATGCACCTCATCTCCTTATACTCTTGTCTATTTTCTTCATCTCTTTGACAATCCCACTTCTTCTTTGCCAACCTCTTTCTCTGTATACTCTCCTGTACTTCTTCATTCCACCACAAGGTCTCCTTGTCCTCCTGCCTCTTTCCAGATGTCAAACCAAGCACCTTTCTAGGCATCTCTCTTACTAGCTCTGCTGTAGTTACCCAGCTATTCGTTAACTCTTCACTGCCACCCAGTGCCTCTCGTAACTCTTCCCTGAACATCACCTCACAATTACCCTTTTTCAATTTCCACCATTTGATCCTTGGTGCTGCCCTCACACTCATCCTCCTCTTCTTGATCACCAATGTCATCCTACAAACCACCATCCTATGCTGCCTAACTACACTTTCCCCTGCCACCACTTTACAGTCTCTAATCTCCTTCCAGCTGGCCCTTCTACATAAGATATAATCCACCTGTGTGCATCTTCCTCCACTCTTGTATGACACCCTATGCTCCTCCCTCTTGTTAAAATACGTATTCATCACAGCCATGTCCATCCTTTTCGAAAAATCCACTACCATCTGACCTTCTGCATTCCTTTGTTTAACACCACACCTACCCATCACTTCTTCATTCCCTCTGTTCCCTTCACCAACATGCCTATTGAAATCTGCTCCAATCACCAGTCCCTCACCCTTGGGTACAGTCATCACCACTTCATCCAACTCACTCCAAAATTTTTCTTTTTCATCCATCGCACACGCAACTGTGGAGCATATGCACTAACAACATTTATCATTACACCATCAATTTCCAGCTTCATAAACATCACTCTATCCGACATTCTTTTCACCTCCAAATACTCTTAGCATACTGTTCCTTCAGGATAATGCCTATGCCATTTCTCTTACCATCCACACCATGATAAAACAATTTGAATCCACCTCCGATACACCTAGCCTTGCTCCCCTTCCAACTGGTCTCTTGCACACACAATATACCAACCTTCTTTTGGTCCATCATATCAGCTAGCTCTCTCCCTATAGCACTCATACTGCCAACATTCAAAGTTCTGACCCTCACTATCACAGTCCTAGCCTTTACCTGCCTTTGGGCATGCCTTCCCCCTCTTCTCCTCCTTCGGCCAACAGTAGCCCAATTTCTGCCAGCACCCTGTTGGCCATCAGTACTGGTGGCGGTCGTTGTTAACCCGGGCCTCAACCTATCTGGCATGTATTTCTGTACTGTTGTCTGCATGTATGATTTGGCAAATTTTTACGCCGGATGCCCTTCCTGACGCACCCTCCCCATTTATCCGGGCTTGGGACCGGCACAAAGAAATGCACTGGCTTGTATCCTGAGGGTTGATATTTACTTGTGCAGTCTGTACATGGAGTATTATGGACACTTAATAGGGTATGACTCTGTACAAGGTTTTACCCTCATTCTGTATCCATTTTATGAATCACATAAAGAGTTAGTACACATTTTTCCTGTGTACCACTCCTGCTGCATGGGGGCTAATGTTCATGTATCTCATCAATTGATTAGCAGAAAGAAATAACAATAGACAGCTGAATTAATCAGTGTCTGAAAGGTGCTACTGTCAAGAGTTTCACTGAAGCTCTTAGGTCATGGTCAGTTCATCAGCAATCACTAAAGAAACTTCATCTGCATTTTGATTTACTAAAGATAAAAATTTTCACCTATATCTTCAAGGTAGAGTGTTTTAATCAAAGTTATGTGCAGTGCCCTAGAAAGATAACCAAGTGATACCAGTACAAAAATAATATTGACTTCAAAATAATTAATATAATTTCCATTACTATGTGGACATAAGAAAATTTTGATAATTGGGTTTTATAAACCCACCCTTCAAACGGCAATGGAGTTAAGATCATCATTAATCAGATATATTATTTTTTAGATAAAAGGGGATCTCGGTGGCACTTATTCTGACTTAATGAAATGAAAAACTAACAGAGAAAACATTATTTTACCTGAATTATGTGAAATAGATCTCATTCAGTATAATGAATGTCCAGCTATGGGAATTAATATCTAGGATGTTGTTTTGACTCCCAGAGAGGCCATTATAACTGATATGGCAGTAAAAGAATCATTAGTTAATTCAGACCATAGTATAATTAAATATGAAATACGTTGTACTGTATAGAAAACTAATGAGCCCATCTCACTGGGAAGAAATTACTATGGAGAACATTACTCAATGAGTATATTAAGAACTGGAATAAGAAAGGTGAGTTAAAAGTGTACAGGGTATGTGGAATACATTCTGTTGAAAAGTTTTACTGACACAGATGTTCAAATTCAAAGATTTTATTAGGAGTAAACAAAGTGTACCATGGCTAAATAACACATTACATTTTTATTGACTAAAAATAAAATAAGCGGTACTGGTTTAAAATGAAAAGGGATCCTAGCAGGATAAATCTAATGATGCATAAAGATATGGTAGCAAATGCAAGGACAGTGATTAGAATGGCTAAGATGCTGTATGAGATCTTCTTAGGCTCACATGTTGGATAATAAAAATCCTTATAAAAAAGTATAAGACAATATATTATGTATGGTGGTGGGCTTTTCAGATTATGTCTCTGAGCAGGTGGAGGGAGGAAACAAATTCCCTTAGAAGTAAGTTACTACAAGGACCAGGTAATAGTGTGAACTAAATAATAACAGAGGAGATGTTTGAGGAAGTATTAAATAAAACAAGACAAGACACATTTGTGGATCCTGACAGGATAAATGGACTATTTCTGAAGAACATGTAGGACAGTCTACTGGAGATATTCATTTATATTTTTCAACAAGGTTTAACATCTCGGAATGTTCCATTATATTGGAACTAATATCCTCTTTAGGTCCATAAGTGTGATATTTATTATAGGGAAAGGTTTATAGTGTGTTTTGATTAGTTTAATGAAAACTCAAGAAAAATTTAGTTACTTTGATATTCAGCAGCATGGACTTACTTCAGGAATATTTACTATTACAAATGTAATTAGTTTTCATTCAGATGTAATTAAGGCTGTGGATAGTAACTTAGTAAATGAGGTTTGATAACAAACCAAGTTATCCTGGGACATCTTCAGAAGGGGTTAGGCTGATATATTAATGGGAGATAAGTGGGTGGGGGAGGTGAAAGGGTTAAATGGAGGGAGGGATGATTGAGGGGAAATGAGATAAGGGTGGGGAGGGGCTTAAGAGGTTTAGACAAGTGTAGCTAGATAAGTAATTACATTTTGGTGTGAACTTGCTATAGCAAGTGACGTTCGAGATGACCTGTAAGTATTCCCAGAGATCAGGTAGGCCTCGGGTTATTTGGTTAGTAGCTGGCTAAAGGAAGATTTTTTTTTTTTGTTTTACTCCTTTCAGTGTGCTTTTTCCTTGTAAGCCAGGCTACGTGCATGCTACAATAGGTTTGATGGTGGTTATGGTGGAAAGCGCATGAGAGTCATGTTTCCCCTGGCCAAAATACAGTACACATCCATTCAGTCTGGTGGTTGGGTGTTTTGGTGGTATAATGGTTGGAGCGAGGGGCTGTGATGGTGCTTGGTCCTATAACTAGTTTACTTGTTAGGATTTTTGGTGTGGAGGTTTAAAAAAAAAAAAAAAAAAAGCTCCAAAGAAGTTTTTGTTGATTAGCTGGAGGGTAGGGGCAGGATAGGTATTTACCCCTTTAGTAAGCAGAGTGCTCCTGCTTTCTCCATAGCATTTGGGGAGGAGCCATTGTTAGTGCGTTTTCACCTTAGCCACATAGGGCTTTTGTGGGCTTGGAGATGTGTCACTCTCAAGTGCTGGATTTTCCTTTTAGCAGTCCTCAGTCTTTATCAACATGAAGTCTGTCAGTCACGCACACACACACACACAAAAAAAAAAAAAATATATATATATATATATATATATATATATATATATATATATATATATATATATATATATATAAAATTACAAATAAAGCAACCAATAGTATTTTAAACCTTATACACAGTTGTACTTCATGGTAAATCAGGACACCCAACTCTTTACTAATGCCCTTCTGAATGTTATCGTGTGAATAATGGTTTCACAGTGTGCACTGTGAATTGTTAACTGTAATGGGGAGGATGCGAGATCAGGGCTGTTGCTGGGCAGATGTGGCTAGTTATGATGGTTACATTTCTTCATTCCAAGTACCCAGCATCTACTGCATGTTAAAAAATGCAGACCTCTCCCTAGCTTTGTTTGAAGTACAAAAAAAATAAAATCTGTTAAAGGACGAGGCATTTCTTTCTGAGGCCACATAGTAGGGTGATTTCCTGGGCAATGCAATGCCCACGAGTAACGGCGGTTCCTGACAAAGCCTGGGATTTTCGCTACTGATTGGGTCATACACCTCACACGAGCAACTTGTTACCTTTTTTTTTTTTTTTTTACATTGCATGGATTGTTATGGCTGAAGGAGCTAAATTGGCAAGTAGATTTTTATTTTGAGTTAAGAACTTCTGTGTCTGCTTGGCTGCTCCTGTTTTGGAGTGTGTAGAGGCAATGGAGTTGCTGCAGTTACACTTCTGTCAAGGGTGGGTGGAGAGTTTGTGGGCCTGCTAACAAGCCTCTCAACTGTCCAACTTTGCAGAATGTCCACATTTTGCCTCATAATTTTAGTCTGGTTTCCGAACAATCCATTGTTGTTTGAAGTTACTAATTATGACATACATTTGAACATCATCTGCAGTACTAGATGCACATAATTTTATCATTTTCACATGTACTCGGCCACTTCTGGTATAAGATTGTCAAGGTTATTTGTAAGTGACAAGATGTACATTTGTAATTTTAAGTTATTAAATAGCTATATTTTAATAGTGAAAAGGTATGGATTTGTATTTTAATAAGCAGGGTATAGTTATATTTTAATAGTTGATCAGTGTTTTATAGATAAATGTAACAGTGTCGAGCTAAATTTAAAAGTTGTTTGGCCATTTTGTACATAGTTATTCTGTCATGCAGGGGTGTTGCAGGAGTGGCTGCCACATCATAGACGGGGGGGGCTGAGGATCACAGCTTATGAATGTCGGAAATGGAGGTGGTAGGATCAGGGAATTGCAGGTCTTGGAAGCCGAGGTCTCTTGGCTTTATTGAACTGTTTTGCATTTGATTGCAGTCACTGGAGCTCAAACAGAGTTTGTGGCTGGTTGTGGTGGGTGCCTTCAGCTGGGCTGGACTGGTCATTGTGTTTTGTTTTGCAGGGGATTTTCCAAGAACAGCCGCCAGAGATGCACAAAAAAAAAAAAAAAAAAAAAAGAAAAGGAAATTGGAAGAGGGAGAAAGGGGAGCTCTGGGGAGCAGGGAGATTTAAGATGGGAGGTGTGACATGCTTTGAGCTTGATTCCGAGACTGTGCATTGGTGACTTGTTTTGGAGTGTCTTGTGCACGGTTGCTGGGCAGGCTGGCGAGCATGGATGGCAAACTGTTTAAGAAAAGGGGGAAAAAAGTTGCAGGACTAAAAAAAAAGGTGTTTGAATCGATGCCATTGCATGGTTTGCTTGGGGACATGCGTGTAGGTGGGGAAGGCATCCCTGGCATTGGTTGTGGGTGGCTGTGCTGTGGGACCCCCCCTCTTTTTCTTGATGTGTTGGGTGTTATATTTGCATGAGGTTTCATTGTGCTGTGATGTAATTTATATCGTGTTAACTTCAACATTTTACAGGGTCATACATGTAACTCTGCTTAATAAATTAGTACAACTAGGAATTGATGTACTGTCTAAGATGGATAGCTGCATAGCTTCCTAATAGGACAAGTATCATACAGCAACTGGACAGGTAAAACCTGTGGTTTCAGTCAGGGTGTCCCACAGGGTTCTCTCTGTTCCAGGTCCTTACTTATAGGAGGATGAAAGTTATGGGCACACTGGTGGATGCATTACTCTGTTAAAGTGGTAACTCCACTAATTGTTTAGGATAAATAATTCCATAGCTCTCGGCTTTTGCCTCAGTCACTTATGGGTTGTACACATATGGAGTTAATTATTTAGAGCTTAAGGGTAGTGGCAGAGTTCCTGCTAGGGTACTACAGGAGTTATGCTTGGGGAATGATTCTGGGAGTTGTGTGCGGTCCATAGAGCAGCAGTTTCACGGGCTGGAGAGCAGTTGTGTATATAGTGGGGCCTTGCCGTACCATTCAGCTGTACAGATTTCCATTGAATGTCCAAATATTGCTTCATATCTGACTTGTTTCTTCAAATATCCTTGCTACCACAACCTGCTCTATCAACCTTTCAAAGTTTGTGAGAGGAATCTTTCAAATACTGCCCAATTATATTTGTAAGCTGCTAGTCAGTTATTATTAGGTTGGCTGCATTGTTCCATATTATGTAGTTAGTGTGCCTCATTTGGAGATGGATGCCTAAGAGCTAGACAGATGGTTTTACAGTATAAGTTAGCTTGGCTTATACAGGGCGCTAATTGATGTGGTCTGGAATTGCAAGGTTACCCTGGTTGTGGATATTGATAGCACCCTTCATGTGTGGGGTTTGCTTTAACATACTCGACTGGTAGTTAAATTTATCTTGGGTATTTGATAGGGTCATTGGAAGAATAGATTCAGTATGGCTGCTTTGTCATAGAGGGAAGTGGTGGTTGTACATTCCTTCCGGGTTGGCAGGTTAGGTTGTCCTTGAAGATGTTTTGGAAGGTGTTATGTATTTTGGATGCTTGCATGTCCTTTTCTTTCTTGCAGATGGGGTCTTGGAATGCTGCGGCTTTAATTTGGAATAAGTGGATATAAGGTGGAGCCTTCATGTTACTATTAGAGGGTTTAATTTTGTCCTTTTCTTTGTAGATGGTGCTGTGACAAGTACCAGTTGTGGTGATACAGTGAATTTGCAGCTGATGGAAGCAGTGGTGAGTGAGGAAGTTACACACGGGGAGCACAAGTGGGCAACAGTTACTGATGGAAGTAAGTGCATTTCAAAGTGGTGTGATGGTACTGGTTGTGGAGCTACACAGTGAGATTGCAGATGATGGAAGCAGGGCAAGCGATGATGGTCACAGGGCGAGTAAGGAGTTTTGGATGGAGTGGAGCACAATGTGGTCACTGGTAATTCCCCTTGTTGGGTCATTAAGGTAAGATAGGGTGCTGTGATCAAGTAGCTTGGGAGCTGATTATTGCTTTGGAATGTGGGACAAGTTAGGCAGAGGTAGGTAGGGGGCTAAGGGGAAAGTGGTGGAGATGAATTATGGGGTGTAGGGATCCCACAGGAGGAGAAGTCACAACATTCATAGCAGCGCAGGAACTTATTAGGCTTAAGCCCCATGGCTCTTGCTAGCTAGTTGACTTCAACACCCTGCTTTCAGGTGGTGGGACTCTTGGGGGTTTTAGTTACTTATCCAGTTGTTTAAACCATATCTGAGGGGGGGGAGCAAAGTCAAGCTGTTCTTTGAAAGGAGGCCTGAGGGGTTGGGGTGATAAATTTGTCTTTTAAGTAGGTAGGGTGATTGCCATTTGATAATGAGTGTACTGGTGGTGTTTATGGTTGGGCACGTAGATTACTTTGGGCACGTAGATTACGTCATTGTTGGGTTTAGGTGAGTTTTCAGGAACTATGTCAAGGGGTTCTGGATCTTAGTGTTAGGGCATTAAGATTTTGGAGTTAGCCTATTCCCTGCATTAATCAGGTTACTGTACATCCAGAGCTCTGTAGTTCGGTGGGCTAGTGTGAGATGCTATAGTTGACAGGGTCCTGGGTTCGAGTCTTGTTCAGGGTTTTCTTAGACCCGGCTCCAAATTGTGTTCAAGGGGTTATAGTTTTCTGTGGCACTTGTTATGGCTATAGGTTGTCATTCCGGAAAGGTCGAGCCATGGTTAGTGACTTGAGGGAAGCGGACTAAAGGGAACGTATTCTCTTGGAGTGGAGGCTCCGGTGGTACTGTGGGTTCATGGGTAATCCTACTTTATTTAGTTTCATTAAGGCGCATTCCAGTGCTAGTAGGTCAAGGTGAGGGGATGATGATGGGGTTCTAAGGTACTTTACAGATGATGGGTGCACCAAATGATGTTTGGCCTAAACCTTCCCTTTATGGGAGGTTGTTGGTTGGAAAATTTTGAGTAGAAGGGAAGGGGAACAGCCTGGTCAGGCTGGTTGGCAGAGAAGAGGGACAGGCTTGCCCTCTTCTGTTCCCCCTCCGGTGTGTGGAGGTGTATTCCAACAATTATGGAAAGGAAATGAGCAGCTGGAGGATGTTTGGTGACTAGGTAAGGATGCTGCTTATTTGGTTGGTAATTTGGTTTATGAAGTGAGATGGTACACTGCTTCATAAGTAAAGTAAGTGAGCAAAGGTATGGATGCTGCTTACCTGGCAGGATGAGCAGGTACGCTGTCCTGATTAACATTTCAATGATTTTTATGCTGTGTTTAGAATCAACTATACTATGTACAGATGTAAATAAAATTGGTAATCAAAGTTATGGAAGTTTAATAAAGGTCATCAAATGTCATTTGGTGTGATGTGTTTATTGAGGGGGACCAGGACAACGGAAGTTGTTTAGTCTGATCTTGCAAAGGAGTACAAAGTTCAACTCAGGCACACACAAATCTATTTTATAAACCAGGGTTAAATAGTAATTTAATAAGTATATGACTAGATGGATAATAAATTGGTTACATTATTGCAGGGTTTGGGTATGTGTACAGGGAATAAAATCCAAGGAATATAAAGCCAAAACAGGGGTCCTTCATGGACTGGTTCTAGATCCGTTTTTGTTCCATGTATATATGGCTAGTTTTCCTGAGATTACTAAGTTTTGTGTTGGGAAGGTCACAGATGTTGCTAAAATCCCTGGAATTGTGATATTGGTAAGATTACTATGAAATACAAGGTTACTTAGATTGTGTGACATGGTCCTTACAAACAGAGTTATGTTTAACCACACTAAAATCAATGTCCTTAATTTGGATAAAGGTAATATCAAATACCCATATAGTATAAGAAAAAAATTAGCGAGCATGAACAGTTTGAGTGCCTGGGTATCAAAAATGATAACAACTGTTTAAGTATGTAGGACACATAAGGAAAGCATACATTCCTTTGTGGTTTATCAGAAAATCAAAAAAAAAAAGAAAAAAATGAGAGTGATAAGGCAAAAAAGTGATGCAAAATCAGAGATGTTCCTTAAAATCAAAGACAGTTGGCAGGTGTGAACCTAAGGTATATATGGTGACTTACCTGGTTAACAGCATTGTGGAAAGGATCCTTAAGGAGACTAGGTCCAGCATCTTTCAAGAGCTGAGGGACCCTGAAAATGTTTAATTATAGATTGTTAATTTGTTGTCTTTAAGCCAGTGCTACAGTACAGCTCAGATTGCATTAATGCTGGGCTGTTATAGCCACAAAGTAAGAGGCTATAGCACAACAAATGTTCCTGTATTGCTTTATCTGCAAACTTATAATAGTCTTCAGAGAATATAGTATTAGGCAGATGTCCATATACATGATTATATTTGCCTTAAATATGTAACAAATGAGATTTATAAGAAAATTAGAACTGTATTGATTCTAGGAATAAGATTTGTGGGGTGCCAGAAGAAAAATGACTCATATCAGAGAGAGGGACAGAAAGAGAGAAACAGATGTCCCAACAAACTACAACTTTTAGAGGTTTGAGAAGAAAAGAGATTGATCTACTAACTGAAAAGCCTTCACCATGTTTATGAACATGCTACCAGCAAGCAAGCCCTTGTCCATATTATATATGAAATCAGTAACCTTATAGAGAGATACTAAAGTGTTGAATCTAATATACCAGACATATTGGGTATTGCAAAACAAACCATATTTATTGACATAACTAAGGACTTGTGTGCAATGAAGTTTTCAAAGATTTTAGTAAGGAGGCATAGGATGGCAAAAAATAATATTCCATAGCAAACATAAGGGAAGAGGTATAGCATGTTTTAATAAAGCTGGAATAACTCCAGAATTCAGTGACAGATCGAAGATAAAGGTACATAGTTTGTCTATGACCATTGGCCATTGTGAGGCATGTGGGTTATAAATTGTAAAATTAAGAAGTTAACTTTTTTATTCAACTTAATAAAATCTTACTGATGCTGTTTTGATAGATTTCTTTAAAGTAGAAAGTTGGGTAGCAGGAAGGAGAGAGTTTGGTCATTGGAATGAAGTATTAGAAGTAACAGGTATGTGGATAGGAGTATCAGACAGAGAAGGCCGGGAGTGAGACTCACAGAAATATATCTTATTCAAAGTGATTAGTGAAAGACCTTTTAGGAGCTGAATCTCTCTGCAGTGTGGACTTGGACAATTGACTAGTCAACATATTAGCAGATTTCCGGAACAGCCAAGGAAGAGAGGTGAGAGCTATTATTATTATTATTATTTTTTCCTAAAGTACTCTGCTTTGATGGAATTAGTTGTTTCTTCTCATCAGCATCCTTAGTTGAATGTTCTCCTTATGGCATGGTGGCATAAGGACTTTGGTCTTCACCTCAGAGACACATGGATGGTTTAATCTTGACTCCTTGCTTTCCACCATCTGTGTGGAGTCTGCATGTTCTTCTCATGTCTGGGTGTTATCCCCACAACTTCTAAAACCGTAAAATGTATGAATTGTCAGCCAATGTGCAGGCTTCAGTCAGAGGCTATTCGTTGTTACTGCTGTTAATACTGATTGCTTCCATTTTGACACTTTTAAATGCATTAGTAATGAAGAAACTGTCTGGGAGACAGATTAAGTTTGACTTCTGATATAACAAGATTTAAAACAGAGTGGTAAAGTCTAACAAGAAGTTTTTAATCACACCATTCAAAACACTTGAAATCAACATAGTCCTATTCAAATCCAAATAAGCAGCAAACTTTACTATTGTTGCTTGTGGGATACAATATCTTTACTCTTGCTCACAATGAATGTTAATGAGGTTCTCAGTAAAGAATTATCACTACAGCGAAGGGAAAAAAGTAGCCATGACAATGATATGTAGTTGTCTCAGTATGGTATACTTCGATGAGTATGTATGCTATTTATAATAACTTGAATTTTTTTTCCTGTACATTTCACTCAGCTATAGACCAACAGACTATGCACCACATCTGTGAATGTCACTCTCATTAGCTTAGCTTTACAGAACATCAATCTGATAATCTATTATTAACTGGCAATTGTCTATCACCTAGTACAGAGGATTGAGCTGTTTATGGCATTTTCTTGTTGGCAACAGTACAGGTTTTGATTCCTTCTCCTCTGTCTGCCAACTGTTTGTGCAAGTCACTTAACCAGACAATACTCACAAGTCACCCCGGCAAAGGGACACTTGTGCCCAGTGGGCTTATCTACAGTAAACTCTCAATTTATCAATGCCCATGGGGATTGGTGGATGCCAGATAACTGTTGTTCCTGGTTGCTTGAGAGTTCCTATTAAAAATAAGCCTCACTAATACTGTACCCTACACTATTTGTTTGGTTTGACTTGTTCTCAGGTTGAGAATAGGGATTTTATACCTATCTTCCTTTTTAAAACTCTAAAACTCTTCAAAAGGAACCTTGATGATTGGATGGGAGAAAGGAAATTCAGCCCGGGGATCACATCAGTCGTCCTGCTAGACAGGTGTCCAGGGAAGTAAATAGCATGGGAAGAAATAGCCAGGGAATTGTTATGGCTAGGCTTGTATAGGCCCTAGGGCTGATAGCCTAGTACCAACCTATGAATCCATGAACCTATGTAAGGTATGTTTCTGCGGCGAGGGGGGGGGCAAAAAGTGCAACACATGCAAATTGTACTGTAATTCTTCAATAGTTTTTTGCCGGTTGCTTGAGTTCTGGCTAACTGAGAGTTACAAAGCAGTGTTAACAAATGTGTATAAAAAAGTGTGAAGTCTGTAAAATCTATCATAAAGTGTGAACAAAGGCGATAGTTATATTCTGAACCAATGATACGGTGTATTTGTCCTGTTTCATTAATGTTAGATCAGTTCTATAAAACAAATTAAAATCATACCAGAACTGCAGAGCAATAGAGTCAAGACTTTGGTCCAGGAGACCTTGGGTTGACCAACAAGCACAATACCTGAGAAGTCAAGTGAGGGAAAAGAAGGAATGACATTTTGCTAATTTACCTATCTAAAGGTATTCCTAGATAGGGTTGCCTCCCATGGTGAAGACAGGGGATAGTAGTCTTATGTCAACGATTAGAGAACACCTTGGTAAATTATCTGCAGATGTTTTCCACACTGATATTAGTGTATTCCAGCCATATAGCTGGACTGTGAGCAGGATAGTCACAAAATTCTTAATTGCTTCACAAATGTAACACACTGGTTCACCACAATCTTTTTTTTTCTACTTGCTCTATGAATATTCTGCAATATTGTCTCTAACTTGTGGGGCTCTGGGTTCATGGGTTAATATGTTTGAGTACCTTTGGGGGGGGAACGGTGTCACAGCAGAAGAAGAAATAAGAAATAATTACATTAGAAATTACAATAGTATATGCTAAAGCAATATCAGCATCACAGGGTTTGGCCGTATCTAGTTTCTTTTGCTGGCTTCGTTGAAAATAGCTGTTAAAACCTTTGACCAAATACTTTGTTTTCCAATATGCTATTTACCTGTATATAACATTATGCACAATGGATAGGTAGACCTTGTTGCAGAACCTGAGCAAGTTTTTTAAATGCAGTTTACAATGTGATTTTGAGATTTTTTACATAACAAATGTATTTTTCACTCCTTTGCAATGTATAGCATTTTTTCACATCAAATAATTTGAAAATTATTTAGAAGGCTTGCACAGTTAATGACATTCATAAGAGTTTACTAATATAACAGAATAATTGCATTTAAAATAAAAATGGCATCAAGAAGTAGCAGGAACTCTTTTAAAATACATTATAGAGTTCATTCTAGAATTCAAAATATAGAAATGAATCTCACCATACAAAGCAGTGTTAAGAAATGAAAGAGTTAAATAAAGTATGCATGTGTCATGCTGTTAATTAGGGACTGAGCATCAATCATAACATTTAATAATACATTCAGAAATAAGTACAACAGTATTAAAACAGGTATAATGTGCAGACATGTCACAACCAAAAAAGTTTGCAGAAATGTGAAGTTTCAAGTCTTTGTATACAAATGCACTTCTATCTCTACAAAATGAAACTTTTCTTTTGCTACAAGAATGTCTTGCAGGGTGATCAGCAGATGAAAGGGGATGCAGCAGCTTGTTTTCTGACTTACATACTACCTAAGAAGCAAGCAAGGGGAAAGCCACCTGTGTTCAGTACATTATAAAACTTTTAGTGAGAGGCTAATGAAATGCAAAGCGTCCAATAAGGCTGGTGCTAGCGTTCTTATCAAATCATCTGAAATATTTATTTGCCCTCCTGAATAATTGATAGGGGCATCAGCTCTCTCGGTCAATTGATTTATTAAGGGACTGTTTGGAATTAAACAGCTCAAAGATATTAGATTTAGCAGTGACCTTACCTTGTTAGCATATTCATTTACCTACAGGAGCTCCTATTAGATATTGTTAATACATGACGTTCACAGCTATGGCCTGGATCTGCTCAAATTACATTAATGCTGGGCTGTTATAGTCACAAAGTAAAAGGCCTGATTGAGTGCCTGAGTTTTCTATAATTAGATTTTCTAAGAAAGCTGGGTCTGTGTTAATGCTGTATGCATTAAACTTGATCAGTCATCAGCATTTGAATCATCGGTTGTCAAGTTAATGCAATGTATGGCACAGGCATCTGTGACTTGCCACTTTTTCAGCCTCCCTATCTGTGTGTCTAGAAGGCAAAACATATAATTACTATCAAGTTTGCTAGCAAGAGTATGTTTTTTAATAGTTTCTGTGGAAATCTTTAGGAATTTTCCCAAAGTGGCATGTTGGAAATATATGCATTTTATTTTGCATGCTCCCTGTGAACTGACACTTGCTTGTTAAATAATACTAAAATGTATTACAGAACTTATTTTAATTTCTTCATATCCAGAAACAAATGGGTATTTGACCTACTGGATCTATGTCAGATGATCAGATGATCGAGTTTTCAGAAACTCTAAATTCATACGGGTTTCTGAAAACTCAAACATAAAAAAAAAAAAATCTACTTTTTTACATTTATGCAGTGGGACAAGCCCCCTGCACCCCCATACCCCCTGTAAATTATATATGCCAACTCCAAGATTATGTTACAGTGAAGAAAAGGGAAAATTTCCCAATCCTCGCTGTACCGAGATCTCCATTCAAAAGCTTTGAGTTTTCAAAGACGCGATCATATGGTCGACTATATGAATATAAGTTTCTGAAAACCAGATCAACTGACAGGGATTGACCCACCACAGTTGCCTTTAAAGTATCCCTGTGTGTATAAATCAGCATGCATTGTATTCATAGCATTTGATTTTAGTACTTCCAGTACTGTCTCAATGCAGAAAGCACTAATAGCTAGTTTTAAGGCCCTGAGTAGACAAGATATACACCTAGAATCTCAGGGGGAAAAAAAAGTTTTAGTACCTACCTTCAACTGCCTTACAACCTTATAGAGTTTTATGAGCCACTGATATTTTTTATTTGTATAATAAAGCTGTGAGTAAGACAATCCTGACTACAATTACAGAAATGCAATATGATCAGAAAAAAGTAATTAGTAGGAGTAATGGAGTCAAATTATACATATTAGACTTACTCTAACTTAACACTTATAGTGCATAATTCATCATATACATAGGTTCTTTGTGCTATCTCTTGCTATTCCTGCCTGCTGTTTGCATGCTTCTGTTGTATCTCCTTGGAATCATTATTATGTGTGATGCAGCATGCTATAAAAAGTCTCTGCTTAGATCTTTGTCGGCCTCTGTTGGGCATGTTCCTCTATCTCTTATCTTTCTTTACACTCTTCTTCTTTCAGACTTATGTTAATGCTGATATTATCTCTGATTATCACAGTGGAAACATCTCTTTACATCTACCTGAAAGCATATTGCATATCAGCAAGAAAAACTGGAGGTTATAATCAAAGTCACAAAGAAATACACCAGCATAATAGTGCACTCTCTAATGTGCAACTAGTTCAGCCTCCCAGCATGCATCTTGTTAATACTCAGATATATCACCTTTTACTTGTTGCAGCAATGCAGGGCAGACACTCACATATAATGGTTGATTTTTACCATCAGTTGCAATGACTGCTTTGTGTCTGTAAGTGCTCGTTTATCAAAGTGCATTTGTCGGTTATCCTCCTGTCATGTCACTAGCCACTATTATAATCTGGAATCACTAACACCTGAGCATTAATGAAACCATCTGCATGCAGGCCTATGCTATCTCATATTCAACATAATTTTTCAGGAGTATAAATTAAACTGTAAACCTGCATGTTTGTGTGGATGCATCTATCTATCTATCTATCTATCTATCTATCTATCTATCTATCTATCTATCTATCTATCTATCTATCTATCTATCTCTCCATCTATCTATCCATACATCTAACTCTCTATCTATCCATTTATTTTTTTTATTTATTTTTGTTTGTTTACTGGAATACCCTGACTAAGCTCTAGTGAGTCAATTTTTGAGCAAAGTATGGGGCAGAAAAGCTCAACATTTTTGAGTATGTAATGTTGCTAGGTAAAATTTACAGTAACAAAAATTCATAACAGTTGTTAAAAAGTTCATGCCATACTTTGGAAACCATTACAAAAGTAATTATAGTACACATTTGTACATATTTGCATTATAGTGGTTCTGTAAGCAAAACACATTTATGCAAGTTTGCCTCAAAGAAAGTTATTCCAGTTTAAAACTGAGGAAGTAAAATCAAGTTAGTTAATTGATTAATGAAAGGTCATTGGTTATCACATGCACAGATCCAAGAAGATGTTAAATACTTTTCTGTAGTGTTAGAAATTAGATTGTGTTACTTGTAGGTCAAATGTTGAGGAGTGAGTTCCATAGTTTAGCTATTTGTACTGAATACAAAGAATTGCCAGACTAATTATTAGAGTTTTAATCTGCATTACCTTAATTAAGTAATCATAATGTTTTTGTGGAGTGTATATGTTAACTAAATTGTTAATTGTTGGGCATATCTTTATTATATAAGACTATACAAAGTATTTTGAGCTGTGAGCACATCTAACCAGTTATCTGTCTGTGAACCAAGGCAATAATGTACTATAATAGGAAGTAAGCTTCTGGTTTGTACATGTAAAATTTATTAATGTTAGTTAATGTAGGATATGCATTCAGGAGATTTGGAAGCAGCAGGGTTCTGCTTGTTTATAGCTTGCTTTGTTTATGTTGTAAATGCTTAGAAATATAGAGCAACCCTTGCTATATGAAAAGAGACATAATGAAGCTCTTAGAATATGTGTCACAGACAGGTACGACGAGCCCTGTACTGAGCAGCATTCAATCTTCACCAAAGATGATGACACAGTATGAAGATAAAACAATTGATTTCAATGTTTGGCTTAGTTTCTGGTGTCACTCCTGGGGAATCCAATATATGTAAGCATTGGAGGACATGGTCAATAGACCATGATGCTTTGCCAAGAATGGGCATCACCTGCCCCTCTTAAACTTTCAGAAATTGTCTAAAATTTTATCCACCCCCTTCGACCCTTTTTTAGGCAATAACAAAAAGACAAAAGTACCAACATTGTGAAAAAGTCTCCAAACAACCTTAAGGTATTACTGCACAATGCTAAGATCCTAACAAACCAATCCACACCCTTGAAGCTGTCCTCACTCTGGGGAATATAGACATCTGTGCCAAGACAGTGACTAGGTTTAAAGCCAAAGAATGTACAGTGGCAGTGCAGGGTACAGTGTCTTCCATACATTTAGACCAGCAGGAGCATAGACTAGGGCCAAAGATTGAGTTGTCTTTATCTCCATTAGCAACAAACATACCTTCAGGTTTGTTAAATAGAATGATACCACAGAGATCATCCATGAGCAAGTCAGCATAGATAAAGTCCCTCACCATATCATGATTAGCTATGTTATCATCTAACCCCCTAGTCTCTCAAGACTCTTACTTAAACCTATTAGAGGATCTCACCACCCAACTAAACACCCTATTCATGGGTGACTTTAACTATCCCTTTATAAACTTGGAATATTACACTGCCTCAAACTCACAGGCGTAATGCTTCCTGGACTTTATTAACACAAGAACCCTGGAACAGAAAGAGCAAGCACAAATGAGAGGACCAAACAATAAGGATCTGGTGCCGACATGGGAGAGCATCGCACTCCCTGTGTCATTTCCTCCTCACTAGTGAGGTCACATCATCTCCTATGAAGTAAAAATCAACCCAGAAAATCTAGCTAAACCAGTAACAGTTAGGAACTATTCTTAGGTAATCTACATCCTATTATGTGAAAGTTTGTCAAAATTAAAAGCGATCCCTAGCCCCAAGAGCACAGCTACCTATGAAGAATTATTCTTAGAGTCCTTATACAAACATGTGAATGGCTCCATAAGGACTACCATACATACCAAAAGTAAATCCAAGCCAAACACAAAAAAAAAAAAAAATACTGGTGGAATCCTCACCTAAACAGGAATATATTAAAAGAAAAAAACTTATAGCCAAAATCAGATACAGCAACTCCCTTAAAGACAAGTACTCTCTTATACAAGTAAACAAGATAGTAAAAGATCTAATTGAGTCCAACAAGACCAGCTGTGAGGTCAGGACAGCCTCACAGGCTTAGGACAGTCACAAGTAAAACACAGTAATGTGCTCAACTGGTGGTGAACAGTACTACCTTCATTGATCAGGGCAACGTAGTAAATCTGATGGCTAATAAATTCAGCTCAAACTTTACCCTCCTCTGCTCTCCCCAGCTCTTCCAGGTAAAATGCCCATCAGCATACTTCCCCCAACTATAAGCAGGGACCAGGTGCAGGAAGTAATTGCCAAATCCATGAACTATGCCTCTGTGGGTCCTGATAACCTCTCTGGTTGCCTCCTGAATGGACTAAAATATGACAAGTCAGGACTACTTGAGGCACTCTTCAACTACACCTTCAAAACAGGCTACATGCCCGGTGAATGGAGAACTGCAACAGTCATTCCGCTCCACAAAAGTGGGCAAACAACAGACCCAGGGAACTGCTGCCCTATCAATCCAATGAGCTTAATATGAAAAGTCATGGAAATAATTATCATAGAAATAATAAACAAGGACATTGACAACCTTCAAACACTGGACCCATCCCAAGCAGGCTTTGTTAAGGGAATATCGTGCCTACTTAACTTATAGTCTTCTTTGAGAGAGTCACCAAGGCAATGCATGGGGATAAAATAGTGCAGACTGCATATCTTGACATGGCCAAGGCATTTGATACAATACTCCACTCAGGTACTGTTAACAAGCCCTCTGAGCTAGGTTTAAATCCCTACATAACTCGAAGAATTGCTAGCTATCTCAAAGATAGGACCCAAGAAGTTAGGATCAGTGAGACCACATTAATAAAGAGACCAATCACAAAGCTTAGGGGTGGGCCCACTCCTGTTTGGCATCTACTTCTCAGAAGTCAAGGTTAAGGTTCAAGTCTCATGACTGTAAACTGAGAGCCATTACAGATCTCGCAAGACACCAACATCTTGCAAGAGGGTTTAACATGGACAAATGACTGGTGCCAAAGTCACAGCCTAAAACTCAGTGCAAAAAACACATTATAATGTCCTTTGAGAAACTGTAAGACCAAGTTAATTACTCCATTGATAAAACACCCTAAGAGTCAACCTAGCAGTAAGGGAACTGGGAAGATATGTAGACAGTAATCTGGCCTTTAACCAACATGGAATTGTGGTAGTAAGAAAATCATTCTAAGTCGACCAACGTATAAGTAATGCATGGAATCCACGTCCAAGGAAGTTATAGTACCACTGTACTTGGCCCTTATCAAACCTTTCACTGAGTACAATGCCCCTTTTGGCATGTACCTTACCAGACACTTGCAACAATTTAAATGCCCATGAAGATTTTTCATCAGGAGAATTTTGGGCATTCCAAAGCTTTCGCTGTGGTATCAAGTGACCTCTATTTTCCCAGACTTGGCACTTTCTTCAGTCTCAGACTTGCCATCATTTTACAGTAACTTTTTAATATCAGACATCTGAATAAAATTAGATGTATATGGAACTGGTGGATTTCAGATGGACTCCAGTTTCTTACACTGAGATGCTCAGACACAGATTTTTCTTTGTGTGTACCAACCATCTCAAAAGAGCAGCAGAGAGTTCTTAAGTGCCCTGCCAAAACATCCTCATTCATGGCAAGTAAACATTGAGCTACCACGACAAAGGACCATATGCTCAGTGAGACTGACATAAAAAGAAAAGTGGAATAAGGGAAGGAATGGATGGATGGATGGATGGATGGATGGATGGATGGATGGATGGATGGAGAGATGGGTGAAAGAATAAAGAAAAGATCAAATGAATAACATCCCAGCAAGCAAACAAATAACTAAAAATAGAATCCAGTTCTACAGGGAACTAGTAATATCTCTCTGAATGTACTACACCCTGTTCTGTTTGCCATAACAGAATAGAACTATGATTAATCTGTTAATCCAGCATGTTTTTCATGCTTGTCAAATGGTGATGAGTACAGAGGCATGTTATCAAAGAAAGTGGAGACTTACACTCAAACGTCTTCCATACAACGATGTTACATAAGTACAAGGATGTTATTCCACTCTTCTATTCTTCCTTCATTAGGCCCATTATTGAATATAGTGCTCCCTTTAGCATGTAATTATCTAAACACTTGATTCAGCTCAAGAAAGCCTAAAGTTTCACTGTGAAAAAGATAAAAGGCCTGAGCTCCATTACCTTTCCAGGCTGCCTTAAAGCCATATCTCTCCACTCTGTCTCATACAGATACCTTAAGGATAATCTCATTGCAGCGTATAAAGCCTCAAATGACCCTGTTCTAAGCACCTTTATTCATATTCATAAAACTAGGAATAGCATGGCCACCTGCACTCATTACCTCAACCTTCACTATGACATAATCAGAACCTTCTGGTGAGATAAATCTGTCACTTGATCATTCTTTTCCTATGGAACAGACTCCCTTTGAATATTAAGCAAAGTAGCTCTTATACTCTCTTCAACTACAACAAGGATGAATGGATTGGTAACTGTGACTATACCCCTGGCCTCAACCCACATTCCCTTATGGAAAGGTGTAGTATATAGCATGCCTTGCTTCTGTTAGGCTATAAATAATCTACCAGATCAAATGCCTTGTAATAACCTATGTTAGAAATGTAGGGCATTACTGTAAGTTAGATGGGAATGATACAGCAGAAAATACAGGGCATGGGTGGGAGATGGGAGCATGGGAGCATATGTTGTATATGGAAGTGCATAACAAAATTCTCATGTTGGAGTAGAGTATTGTCTATACTGTATACTGGGGAGGGGGAGTACTGTCTATACTGTATATTATGGAGGGAGTAAGTGGGGTATTGCCTATATTGTATATTGGGAAAGGGATAGGTGGAGCATTGTCTACACTGTATATTATAGAGGGGTAGGTGGGGTATTGTCTATACTGCATATTGGGGAGGGGGTAAGTGGAGTAGTGTCTATACTGTATATTGGTGAGGGGGTAATTGGAGTAGTTTCTATACTGTATAATGGGGAGGGAGTAGGTGGAGTATTGTCTATATTGTGTATGGGAGGGGAGTAGGTGGAGTATTGTCTATACTGTATATTGGTGGGGGTTCTATCAAATATGATAACATTGCACTTTTTGACATCTAATTTTAGTCTGTTATTAGTAAACCAGTTATTTACAGAAATAAGTTCATACGGAAGGGCCTGAGCACCAAAGGAGAACTGGACAATGATTCACAGCTTACAGTCATCTGCAAACCTAGTTATCCAGGTGCCTTTGTTAAAGGTCTGTAGATCAGAAAAGTCCCAGTACTCAATGTTGTGGAACATACTTTTTGTTGAGGTACCCAGCACCAGCACTTTGTGGGTACTGTCTTTTAGCCAATTTGCTATCCATCTTACCATGTCAGGTTCTATTGTAATACATTTTGCTTGCTAACTGTGTTAGCATGGAGAATGATGTTAAATGCCATGGCCAGGTCAAAGTACACTTAAACACTATAAACAGCTTGTGTTATCATGCCAAAGAAGTTTACCATGACAAAGCCAAACTGCTGCGGGTCTGGTCTGACAAGAATTTTAAACTTATAATTTATCAGGTCAGTAATAATATGTCCCAGAGCTTTGCAAATGTGATTTGTATGGCTAATGTGCCTTTAGTTGCTGGGGTCAGTTGTGGGGCCACCATTTTGCAGTGGCATCACTACTCTGTGTGTCAAACCTTAGGGACAATGCTTTGTTTAAGCTTAGGTTAAATAGTTTGAGAAGTGACTCTGCCAGAGCATCTTTTTATTATACAGCCAACTATATATATATATATATATATATATATATATATATATATATATATATATATATATATATATATATATATATATTATCAGGTACCATGTAGAAAGTATTTTTATTTTTGTGTAGAACCTTTAGTATATGTTCCTTAGTGGTGAAGGAAGAATTCTGAGATTCTGGAATAAGTGGACTTTGGATAGTTGTCTCTGGGACTGAAATTGATACTGCATTTGTTTGGTACTATGTTGACACTGTACTTTTCTTAGTTTTCTGACAGAGCAAAAGCGGGATTTGTAAGTATCCTTAGCTTCAGATACTAACCGAAGTTCATTTGCTGCTTTAACAGCCCTGAAAGTATTTTTCAGCTATCCTTAATATGCAGCTTTTTGATCTGGCGTATACCCTAAAGAGTGTTTTCTTTTATTGTATTGTTTATTTGTGTTGGTGGACAACCGGTGTGGGGATGGGGTGGGGTCAATTTTCAAATATATTTAGATCTGGTTCGGCCAGCCATATTACTTATATATTAACCTAAGTGGGACTATAGCTTCATGAAGAAGTTATTTGCTTTAGCTACATCTGGAGTGATGCTACTTTAAGTGAATTGTGAGACTTTGTCTTAGAATTTGATGAGATTAGCATGCTTAAAATCCCTGAATTTGGATACATTGATTTCAGTGGGTTGAGAGAGTTTGAAAGTGAAAGTCACTGGTTTGTGACCATACCTAGCCAAGGAAGGTGATACCAGGGGAACAGTACATGATGATGCTATATTCACAAGGACCAAGTTAAGAATATTATATTGTCTAGTAGATTTTTTAACAATCTGTTCCGTGGAGTTTTTGCTTACAAAATTTAACAACTTCAGGGCATATTCTACATTGGAGCTATATGTATTCATATAGTCAAAATTAAGGCAATTCACCTTGTCTGCATTTCAGTGCACTGTTTATTCACACTAAACTCTTTTTCTTTTGCATAAATCTTTTTGACAAAATGAATTGATGCATTTGCGCTGCTTGTAGTGCTTTAGATGAAAGACTACCAGTATGTTGAATGCTTAGCATGTCAAAATAATTTGATTACATTTCTCATAAGCTTATTATCAATAGCTTCAATATAGTATAAGTTAATACTTTTTGTCACTGTGACCAGTTCCATAGCTTTGTGGATAGCAACAAGGGGTCTGCATTAAGTAGTGCAAATTGGGTAGAGCTTCTGATTGCAATGAGGTGCCATAAGGATCCAGTTAGTGTACAAGGTCTGATGCATTTCAAATTGTTCTGATTTAACATTGGGATCAAGCAAGGCCTAAAAATGTTTAATTTTATTACTTTTATCCAGTTAGTTTAAAGAAGAATGCAAAGCAGGGAAAAGGAAAAACATGAGTATGGTATAGCGTAATGACAGTTTGTCTAATCTTGAAACATGGAGCATGAGTTTGAATTTTAAATTAGGTAAGGATATAAAGCATTCTTCCCTCTCTGTCTTCATCCTAAACTCCTGTCTTTGTTACAAGGAGTTCTACCATTCTAACTGAAACATCTGCTTTTGTTCTGGGCTATCTGATAAATAGCTCTGAGCCTTATAGCTCTCAACCTTCCCTGTCCAAAATGAGGAACACTAGCCCTCATAATGTGGAACAAATGGGCAAAATGTGGAACACCTACTAATGGCTTACTAACAACTTCAAGTAGGAAGGTCATAGGATGGTTAAAATATGCTGGTTTTACTTATAAAGAAGGTCTTTTAATGAATTAATATGATTCATTTCTGTTTACAATGGATTTCACTTAAACAAATTCCGAACACTGAATGTGTGACAGAGTCTTTCAATGTGGAACTTTGAGGGAACTTCGAGGAACATGAACTTTTTAAGACCCCAAATGAGGTATGTTCCTCGTAATGAGGTACACTTGAGCTTATCATATCTGAAATTGTTGCATCAACCCAAAAAATTATCAAAAGTAAAAAAAAGGCACTCCACAGTGCATAAATTGCTCTTCAGTAATGATAATGAATACAACACAAACCAAAAAGAACCAAACATGACCAAAAGCAAAGTGGATTTTAAAATTTGCTTTTAGTCACGCTCAGTTCTTTTTGGTTTGTGTTGTACCCAAACAATTCTCAACATGTTGTTGTGTCTTCGGCTTGTCCCGGTTAGGGGTCGCCATAGAGGAACTCCAGTCCGCTAATGATTGGTAGTTGATTTTTACGTGCTGAGTTACCAGCCCTGACGCACAACCTTCAATGAAGGTACGCCCATTCATGCATGTCTCCACGCAGAAGACGCTCTAGCTGAGAATCGAACCGCACAGCATCTTACTGTGAGGCGACAATGCTACCGCAGCACCACCACCGCGGGATATTCATTATTTGTCTTACCTGACCTTGTTCTATTCCAAGAACTACATAAAGCTCAAGTACAATCAATCACTGTGTACATGAAATCTGAAGTGGATTGATTAGAATCTGTCCAGAAGTGTGTGAAGCAGTGTGAAGCAAGCATTATAAATGCCTGGACTATCCACTTCAAACTGAGCTCATCAAAACTGTGGGGTACTGTGCAGGCTACTGAATGTTTAGAGGCAAAAGGTATTTGTTTCCAAAATTAGTCATGACAACTGAATTCCAGCCTTGGTCAGGTATACTATGGAATATTATAGTAAGGAAGAAATAGAAAGAACATGAGCCAGGCATTTACTATTACATGCAATAATACAATTAAAAGAAATGCACTTATGACCCCACATAATTCTGTGATTGTGCAGCATCTTATCACTGCATTCTAAATCCTCAAAATCAATAATGATCTTCAAGTTTTTTAGCTGATGACTATGAAAAAGTCATAAATATGCTTAACTATATGCAATTCTTACTTTTAGAAGGGTATCCAGATAAATACAATTTTTTCCCAAACTATATGAAATACACATTGAGAAGCTAGGACTCTGTCTAAAGTGCAATAGAAATGCACTATTAGTGGCAAAGGACTGGGCTAAGAAAAATCAATCACTAATCTTCTGCCTGTTTCTGAAAGCACATCTGAAAGCATTATATATGTGCAATTATTTATGTTGCTACAACAAAACACTTTAAATTGTTCCACCTCTGCTACTTTTTTGTTTATCAAACAACTTGGAACTGGCCAAAAATGCAAGGTTAAGCAATGCCACATCAATTCTGTGGCTCTGCGTTTTGAAGGAGTAATGATGCAAATGCCCAGCATTTTCTGCTCCACTGTCTTGGCTGCCCAGTATCTTGGAATTGGAAGTTATAATTTTTCTGAAACAGATGTTGTTTAGTGCCAGATGGAGGTAAAATAATTTTTTCCTGCAAATCAATGTTTTTCAATGTTCTTTTTTGCACTGTCTCTTGCTTTTTGAACACATCTTTCTCCATTGTTTCTCACTCTTTGTCATACTGAAAACATGCCTAAAGGTAGAGCACCATATCCACCTTGTCATTTTCTCCCTCTTTATTCCTTGTCTTTTCTTGTTTCTTCATTTGCCTTTGTACCAGTATGTTTTTATAGTATAACTTCTCTGTATTTCCAGTGTATGTTATTCTTTCTCCTACTTCCCCTCCTTGTCAAGTTACCAAATAATCAATCATACAGACATTTCCCTCATCAACATTAAGCTCCAATTAAAAAACTAATGTAGCATAATTAAAAATAGCATTTTTTTAATTTTGTTTTGTTTCTTTCCGTATCACCTGATATGGCAACTGGGATTCATTAAACTATATACCTTCTTATCTACTCATAGACTGGTTTTCACACCAGACTTTCGCTATTAAAACACATTAACCTTTCAATGCGTATTTACGGTAAAATGTGCTGATTTGCAGTCTTGTTTGTACATTTTTATGTAATATGATGACTTTTTTGTTGTCCCACAATTAATTAATTTTATAATCTTTATTTTCTGGAACCCTTTTCTGATCTTCCCTACTGTTTGCCTGCACCTTGGCTACTTCTCTTCCATGCCTTTTATTAAGGTTTTCTCCTTATCACCCATAGTACACCCTGAGTTATTTGCTTCTCCATATAACATGATAGGAGAAATTATGTCTTCTAATTTCCTCCTGTGTCTTATATGCTGTCTTCGTGATAGAATGGAAGTTGAAAATGAGGTTAATTTATTTAGATCACCTTCTAGTTTGGATAAAAAAAAGAGTTATATCAGTGAATGGACAGTGGCTGACCTTTCATGAAATGTGACTTGAGAAATCTGGAACAATGCCAGCAGAAGGACAGAAACGTGCCCTGTAATGGAGAATGCTGGTGGCAAGTATTCATGCAGAAAAATCACATCATAAGCTTTCATTGAAACCCACCATTAGTCAAGCTACATTTTGGAATAAAGTCTGATTCTGTTACAGCATTATTATGACACTATACAAGTACTGATGCAAGAATTCAGGCAGACCAAAGTTGGCATTTTATAAGGCTGAGTTTCATAAGATTTGTGAAACACACAATATTATCCAAGCTTAGTATTCTTTTCATGTTAATTAAATTATACTTGGTGCCACAGATTGTACATTGTGTTACCCTGTAGCTATTGTAATATCACATATAAACACAATATTACATACATCATATTTTTAGATAAAAAAAATGTACCCCTGGAAACCGAAACAGCATTGTAAAACATAATCTCATATTGTGTTTGCCATATTTCTACAGATTATTGGAAACTGTTGCAGCCACTACTGATCATAGCATTTTTTGCAGTCATTCCCAGGGAATTGCAAAGCCACTGTAATGCATTGTATCCAAAGGAATTACAGTTTTCTGGTCTGTAATTGCTTTGGCAATCTATATTTCTTTTATGAAACACAAACTACAGAAAAGTTGTGATCACATTGTCTGCTTTCCTGGATTGTGTCGACTAGCAGGCTGAAATAGCTCAGTGTAAATAAAATATTTCAGGAGATATCAGTAAGAGAAAAATACAAAGGCAAAAAGAATAAAATAAATGCACTAGTGACTGAAGGAAGGCACTTCCCTCTCATAAACAGGCACCAAGAAAATGGAAAGGAGCAAACTGCATCATGTGAAAACTGCCAATATTTTGTTTTTTCAACATTATGTGTATTTAAGCAATTGCAAAACAAATGGAAGAAAACTAAAAATAATTGATCTAGGATAGTGTGGCATGAATGTCGTGTACCGAGCAGACTGAAGCTAATATGTGAACACGATGCTACCTTTCACATAAAAATTAAAAACAAAGGGGAATCTGGTGAGAGATTCAAAAGTTTGAGAACATATCTATCACACAACTAGATTGCTGCATGTCATTGTAATGATGGGTGCAGAATAAATGCAATGTTTTGTAGTCTGCTTTGTGGATGACTGGTGACTGATGACACATTCAAAATAGTGACTATCAGGCGTTGATATGGTTTTAACTCCAATAAAGTCATATTGAAGTCCAACCCAGGCCACACACAGGCAAATCAGTTATGCCTTGTTGCATAACTAACAGAAGGAATGAAGAGGAGGCCGTGATTACAGTTATAACTGAAGTTAAATGGCACATTGAAACATCATTAAAGATGAAGAATGTTTGAAAATATGCAACAAACTTTGCATATACCAGCCATCTTTTAGTCATGGCTCTTTTTTCTCAGTATTATGAAAAACATGATTGTTCATTAACCTGTAAATAGTTTATGTATAATTTTACTGCTGAAGCAAACATTCCCATATATATATATGTATATATATATATATATATATATATATATATATATATATATATATATATATATATATACACACATACATATATATGTGTGTGTGCAATAGCAATCATTTTTGTTTTCTGTTTCATGTACGCAAAGTAAACATTTCATTTAAACTGATTTTAAACCTTGTTCTCTTTTTTAAATTTGCATCTCTCCTTTTACAGTGTGGTAATTATATTTACCTTTGATGACAAAGGAAAAAAAATACATTATGATTGAAAGGATCATGGCCTCTGAACTTCAAATTCTGCATGGGCTGAGATGTACAAATAACAATTATCAGTGACATATAAATGGCTTCATTTTTGCCTGTACTCTTTGCACCTGCTCCCTTGCAGCATTAAAAGGCATAACTCCTAAATGTATGTGATGACCTCTTCATGGCCTTTGTGACTCGGTATAGTATCAGTTAATGAGACGCCATGATCTTTTTCTACTGCTCCCTGTACAGTCTTTTAGGGGTATTGCTAAGGTCTTTCGGCAACATTAGGAAATGCCACTGTCATGTTCATAGCAGTCTCAATCCATTAAATGTAAAATGATGTAAGAGAAGTGCAGAGATCTTTGGGATTGCTTGACAGAAAGCTTGTTAAAAAAAAAGTAGATGTTAAAGAAGATACACACTGTGCTGGGCTTCCACTTTTAGAAATCACATTAGTGTTTATTTACTTTTCTGTTCAGAGAAGAAATTACTGGTTCCCTTTTTTCTTGTTGCAGAAAACTGAGTTCTGCTACTTTTTGTTACATATTTTTATTTTATGAGTATATACATCCAAATTAATATAACCACAGTCTTCTACATTTCATAGAATGTATTTATAATTTTATAAGGTTCTGTTGTATGCAATGAGAGTGGCTTGTCCCTTCTAATGTATTCATGCATTGGTAGTGCAGTTCTTGTAAAACTATAGTTGTATTAGAAATTCACTTGAGCAGGAATAAACTGTAATATGCAAATAGATCTAATTGGATCGCTAATAGAGCGTGTCTTTGTTGTATTTTTTTAAGAGTTTTTATGCCTATGTAATCAGTGCAGACAGCCGTTAAGTAAATGAAGAGACAACTAACAATGTCAGAAAAGAGACCGGGCGGTTCCAGCTGACACTACCCTAATCTTGCAGGACCCATTAAATGGCAGTTTCAACACATTACCTACCATAACATCCTTGAATATCACTGATTTTATTTGCAGTATCAAACATTCCATTTCATGGCTCATTAACAGAAGGAGCTCGAGCCTTTTGACGCAGCTAAACATTTTACTAACTACCTGTACTAAGTAACAAATTAACTTTTGGAGACAATACGGCCAATTAACCACAAAAAGGTAAGGCCGTCATCCCCCACTAAAATTGAATTTCTTTTTCTTAATGGCACTTATTGTTTCAGTTCAATTGATAATGGATATTCAGCTGCTATAAAACTATGATAGCAAATGATAATGGAAAAGTTTAGAGATGTAGTCCAGTTTCAGAATACTAAATATCAGAAAAGTAGGCAATAATGTAACAGCTTTGCAAGGCAGACAAACTTATTTTTTTATATGACAGGCCAGGAAGAGCAGTGGTTTAGTATCAAACATATGAATTAGGCTTTAGTATTGTGTCTTACAGTTCAGCTATAATGTAACTAGTTATTAAGTGGCAATAATTTTATCATTCCGTACTCATTCTAGTAGTAATGTAAGCAAAAAGTAATGAAGACAGCTCCGATTCCTCCTATACACCATTTTAGCAATGAACATCTATTCAGGAGAATCATGTTAGAAAAATATAGGAAAACTGAATTCACTGCTGTTGAGCCTATGAAAATGATTGCAAATAATAAAATAATATAGAAGAAAAGTGATTTTGCTTGAGCTAAACCTCCCATATGAGGAACTGTGACTCTTGCCTCCTTTGATTAAATATATTACAAGGGAAAGGTTGCTCTCACTACTGATTATTTCTTTATTTTTTATTTAAATTTGTTTGTCGGACTAAAATACAAATCAATGTCCAGTTACAGGTCCAGACCCTTTTAGTAAAACAAACTAAAGTCTTCCAACAATTGCCTCACTTAAATGTCCCTACTACTTTGGACTGAGAACTGGATCAGATATATAAAACAAAATTTAAAGGGCTGGATACCATATGCCCTAGACAACCAATCTTCAAGCTATACTCTTCACTGCCAAACAGCAGACGTTGAATAATGGTAATTTGTTTTGAGGTACTAAAGCAAGAACTGTGACCAGAGCATTTCAATGTTTCTCCAGATGCTTTTATTTGCACTAAGATTTGTATTCTGAAGTCTGGATGGAGATTTAGAAAGCTTGCTGTGGTGTCATCAATCATTTATACAGCACTTGTAGGAGATGGTGGCCAAATAAAACATCAAAGGAAACATCTCAGGTCTCTATAAGAAACACAAACTTCCTTCAGAAAAATACAGGTCATATTTCAATGATCAGACACTTGTGCCCCATCAGCATAGTTCTAGAGGGACTGAAATACCAGGTAAACAAGAGCAACAAGACAAAGTGGATGCAGAATGCTCATAAGATTATTAGCTTCAGGAGGAAGATTTTGAAGCTGCACCAGTTTCATCTTTGCACTCCAAAGAAGCAGTGATGGGAATAGAATTCTTAGCATCACAGAGGTATCTGGAATAGTACGTTTTCAAAGTGAGAATGTATTAGACAGTCAGGACCAAGCTGTGGAAAAAGAAAGGAAGCAAATGGTTTTAGAGGAGCAATCAGAGCGATTGAAGGCACAGTCAAGGCATCGAAGTAGAGAAGATGCAATCTTTCATGCAGTGGGTGGACATAGCCAGCCTTGACTTTAAAGAGAATGACAATTAGCCTGGATGACTAAAAGGATCCTTGCTTGAAAGGAAACATCATGAGGTAAAAAGGAGACACTGAACAACCAGTTACTGTGTACACTCTAAGAAAAAAGAGGTCATGAATGTGGGAGTAGTTAAATTAAAAAATGGACAGATGACCTGGCTGTTTCTGTCTGCATCCACAATCATGTATATTTGGAAACCGAGGAGCAGGTCAGCAATACCTCAGTGATATAGGTAAGTACTAGGCTAGCTGCCCTTGCAGTTCATTTTAAGTCTAGCCAATTTTCCATTTTTTGTGCTCAAAATAATATATCGCAGTTAGTTATACATTGGCCATACCCATCACATGGACAGTAATTATATATTACCCCTAAAAGGAAGAGCTGTGATCATGCCATAGATAATCTGAGGAGACCTTTGCATGAGATAAAGCATTTAGGAGCTGCATCTCTCCATTAGTAGTACAGGGGGCAGTTCGAGGATACATTTTCTGTTTCCCATCCATAGATCTAAATTATACTTGAAAATGGACAGGGTTGAACTTTGTTTTATGTGGATGGGGAGTCTGTTCTACAGCAGTGGTAACCTCTGTGAAATATACCTGTCCCTCCAAACCATTCTGTTGATGTAGCAGAAGAGGTTTAGATCCCTAGACTAAGTATTTCTGATGACATTTGACTTGCTGATGTGCAGTAAATCCATCAGTAATGTATCAGAAGATGGCTTGTATGCCAGACACAGGTCACCTCTTAGTAGTCTGTAAGATACTGAGTAAGGGACAGGGCTTTAAGTTGGTCCATATAGGGTTGTTTAGGCCTTGTATCCTTTTCATAAGGTGTCTCTGTGGGCATTCCAGTTGTTGCATGTGTCTGGGCAGATACATGCCAAAGGGGGCATAATATTAAATGACTGGCCTAATGAGGTAGAGTAAAGGGGGACAATGAACAATGACATCACTAAATGTAGACACAATCCCTTTGTTTATAAGCCATACAAAATAGAAGGACTTTCCTATTACAATAGACCCATGTTGGTCAAAAGTTAGGTCACTGTCTACATAAGTTCCCAAATCTCGGGCAACTGAGTTAACTCTTAGGGGATCTATTGTCCATATGGTTGTTATCTGGGTAGATGATTCCCAAAGGATACAATCATGCATTTTTTAGCATTTAGTTTCAGACCATGATTTTGACACCTGTTATTTATTTGAGACAAACCTTCCTGCAGGATGACTAAGTAATTAGGATGCAGGTTTCATTCCTATAAAAACATTGCTCTCCAGAAGGACAAACATATATAGTGGAAATGGGTTGAATTTGCAGTTTGATTCCAATGGCTTCCCTCCATATTTTGGAATGAATGGATGGAGGCTGGTGACTTTGATTTAGAAGCACATATTGCTTCTGTGACAAATTTGTATAAACAGTTAATTAGATGAACTCTCAGTTCCCATCTATGTCAACTGCTGTCTGTCTTCAAAAAATGAGAAACAGGTAAACAAATGGTCAACACTGACTTCATGCATAGTTCCAAAAAGAAAGGTATTTCATAGATGATATGTGCATACATATCGCTGAAGCAGAATGAACTTACATTTATACCCAACTATTGTTTTGGTATTAATTTAGGGGCATGCAGATTTTGTGAAGAATTTTTATAAACAGTTTTTATTATCAGGGATCTGCACAAAGTATTTTTGCTTTGTAGCTCTATGGACATCAGGGTGTGGGAGTAAATAATTATATTATAATGCCAGACACCTAAATCTTGTTTTACAAATTCAATGGAATGTGAAATAGGAGAGGCATTTAATCTGTATCTGAAGTCGGGGAACAATCGACAATCAGTGTGATAGTCTTGGACAAGATAATTCATATCTCTTTGCTATACCAACACTTTGGTTTGTAAATGTTTCTCATACACACGCACGCACACACACACACACACACACACACACACACACACACACACACACACGCACACACACACACACACACACACACACACATACACAGATACACACACGCAGACAGACAGATAGATAAATAGATAGATAGATAGATGGATAGATAGATAGATAGATAGATAGATAGATAGATAGATAGATAGACAGATATACAGTATATATATATATATATATATATATATATATATATATATATATATATATATATATATATATATATATATATATATATATATATATATACATATATATATATACTGGAATATACTGGAAGGAAAGTTTCTTTATGTGACTGATAAAAATTCCATGGATGCATATGTTTATGCCCACAGAGTGACTTCCTGTTTACCAGCCATTTTGTTATATAGGTCCCAACTGCATTTCCTTTTGCATGGTGTTCAATGGAAAAATAAGAATGCCTTATGTTATAACATGGAAAGAAATTAGTCTAAGAGAATAATACAGTAGAAGTATTCAAGAAAGAAGTTACTAGGCAGAAGGACATAAAACTATGTTCATATCTGGAGTAAAGATTACTTTGATAGCAATCAGAGGAAAAATCAATGAAATTTGTATGGGAGATGATGGCAGTTTCATTCAGAATGGAGCATTACTAGATAATTGGTGATAATACTACCAGTAAAATAATGTCCTACTTAAACATAAATTGTGTGAAGTGGCTATGTGCTATATGCTCATGCTGAATATTTGAAATGCTTCGGTTGTTTTCATTTAGTTAGGACAGTGGTAAACTGCCCAACAGAATCATGTATTTTGAGAGTTGGGGGAAGGGAGATATGGACCAGAAGGAAGGTTTTCGAAACAGCACATCTGAGGCTTCTGGAGCTGGATGAAGATACATGGGTGCAATGGCCTGCTACAGAATCAACAGGTTGAGAATGTACTAAATGTAGAGACATCTTTAGTCCTCCTTTCTTAAAATATAGCAGGTGCTTGCCACACCTTAAAGATAAACAGAGGTATTAAGGAAGCTAGCCCAATAAACTTGGAAATAATTTGTCTGAAAGAAGATAAGTTAAAGAAATCTGAAGTGTTAAAAACTGGGGTAAGTACTGGGTTGCCATACTGTGAAAAGGGGGCTAGCTATGAATGAGTAAATCCGAATCTGCAGAGATATATGTTTGACAAGTGATGACACTGGGTGATGTATAATATGGAGGCAACAACTGGAGAAAAAAGTGGAAGCTAGTTAGTATGGACTGCCTCAATTTGGATCACCTTTTAAAAAAATGCTTATGATAGAGGAGAGCAGATACTCCACCAATGTTTTTGAGCTTTTGCTGGGGTACTTTATCACCTTTGAAAAAAAAAACTTTTAGGATAGAGGAGAGTGGAATACTTCACCAATGTTTTTTGAGCTTGTGGTGGGGCACTTTAATTTTATTAACAATTATGTATTAGACATGAAGATTGGCAGGTCAAAGCCATATAGGACATCAAGAGAAGTGTAACTGAAGTTGTATAGCACTGAGTCTTGCATGGATCTCCAGAAAATTAACTACTGATATCCAATCCAAAGGGGGTTACATTCTGTAGGCAAGAAAAGACCTAGTGGACTAGTCTCAAAATATTTGTAATGATGAGAGATGTTGTGTCCAAGTCATAACAACCAACACTGGGGAGAAATGTTTATTGGATCACATTCTAGTCAAACTGGACATGAACAGTGTAGGGTTGAAAATGATAAGTGGAAGACCTGCTTATCTGTACACAAAAAAAGAAGGAGGGATTATGTGCTGGTGTGTACGGAGGTTTTCTTTTGTAACTCAAGAGAGGAGGCTACATAGACCTCCCTCTCTCTGATGGGCTACCCTTATATTGTGCACTAAAATGATGCATGATAGTCAATAAATGACATTAGGAGAGACTAGGAATGCCGCGGTGGTGCGGCGGTTAGCATTGTCACCTCACAGCAAGAGGTTCTGCTGTTTGATTCTCGGCTGGAGTGCCTTCTGTGTGGAGTCTGCATGTCCTCCCCACAGCTGAGTGACATTAAAGACATGCAGGTAGGTGCATGCGTGAATGCGTTTGCCTTCTTTGAAGGTTGGGCATCGGGCTGGCAATTCGGCACTGTAAAAAAAAAAACATCCACTGCCAATCATTAGCGGACCGGAGTTCTGCTTTGGTGACCCCTAGCTGGGAAAAGCTGAAAGACATTACTTTTAGGAGAGACTAGAATAGACCTTTATAAGGAATTTGGAGAAACAGTTAAAAAGGTTTCCAATAACTGGAAGAAGAGAGGGTTCCCCTTGAGGAATTTGAAAATACATTGTCTAAAATTCAGTTTTTTAGGGTAAAGATTGTAGATTTGTTCACTGCAAAGCAAAAAAAAAAAAAGATGTATGATGAGAAATGATTGTTGATAGGTACAAAAAGAAAAGATTTTGTAGGCTATCAGCATGAAGATTGCAGGAGAGAAGGCAGGACTGGCCAAATGTCTCACTCAGTGCACCAGACTGAAATTAGATATACAATGGCTTGGGTATATGCAAGGTTATAGTGGATTTTTATAGGGAGCTTTAAGAATATAAAAAGCTTGCATGACTCAATCTTAAAAAAAACAATACATAAATTGATGGGAATCTAGAGTTTGCAAGGTATGGTGTTAGACAAGGAGAAAGAGGAAGAACTGTATAGAAGATGGGGATATTACAGGATGTCCGAGGACAATGAAGAGTTATAAAAATGGGTATGGCCCCAAGACAGATTTAGTTTAACAGTGAATTCTTCAAAGCAGCAGGAGAGAAAATGAAGAAATGGTTTCTTACCAGGAGAAAACAGAAGCACTAATCCCAAGATGACTACTGATAGGCAGAATGTGGGCTTTCGATAATTGGTGCTCTTGCAATAGATGTTGCAGATTTTAAAGATAAGATGGAAAAAGATGGGTTAATATCCTAAGCACTGCAGTGTGCACTAAGCAGTTAGATTGTCTCAGAATATTGGGTGTTAAAAGTTGTGAAACTGAAATACAGATGGGAATAGATATAAAAACTTACCAAAAAACAAGCCAAATGGCTCAAAAACTTGTAAACAATAATAAAAATAAAAAGTGAGCCAGCAAGGCAGTATCTGCATGAAACACAAGTTTATTTAACATTACCTACTGTTAAAGTAAAACCAACTAAGAGTTTTTGCCAAGAAACATGAATTGGCTTCATCAGTATCATTCAGTTGCGATGTAACTTCATTTATATACACTACTTAGGCAATTATTCATGATTTTGCTTGCATCAATGAAATTACCCTGACTAAATTAAAGGCATACTTCCCCTAAATAACAAGGCAAGCACAGGTCCTTGATATACAATGTGGTACTTGCAAGACCTGTAAAAATATAAAAGATGGTACGAATGTCTTTATAGGAAGTTTTGAACGTACTATAGGATGTCCGGGTAGGTGCAACTGCAATACCACTATGGTGCTTTATTTAGCTATATGCTTATCATGCCCTGGTTTCTACATAGGTAAGACAAAAAGAAGGCTACAGGATCACATTACTGAGCACCTTAGAGACATTAAAAATAAAAAATGAACAATGCTTTATATGTTCACACTTTAGAATCTCCCAACTATAAGAGATTTTTATTCTTTGTCATTGACAGAGTACAGAGTGACCCTAGGGGTGGGGATGATGAATTTGAATTAGAAGCCAGATAAACTAAATGGCATCTGAGACTAAATGCTTGTTGCAAGCCAGGTATAAATGGCTATTGTTCAATAGCTCCCTTTGCTTCAAAACTAGCTCCCTTTTTGAAGCAAAGGGCAGCAGAGGTTTAATTTCAAGTGTACTGTGAAAACACTTCTCTGACTGCAACTAACAGACCAATTATATTCTATACTTTTAAGTATATTTTTTAACAAATTTTTATACTTTTATGCTTATTATTAGTACCAACACTAACATTTTTATCTTGAATGTATTGATTATTGTGGTTCACAGCATGTTGTTTTTTATATTACATATTCAGGGGCAGTATGCCTTTAAGTTTAGTCAGGCTAATTTCATTAATGCAAGCAAAATCATGAATAATTGCTTAAGTAATTAGAGTATTTAAGTTATATCACAATTGAATGACTCTGATGAAGCCAATGTTTCTTGGCAAAAGCCCTTAGTTGGTTTTATTTTAACAGTAGATATAAAACCTTCCTTCTAGAGGAATGCCTTCTCACCCACTGAACCAAAACAATATTTTCTTCAGGTCTTTACTTGCCCTAAGAGTTATAGAACCAGTGCCTGCAAAATAAGCTTCTATTGTAGAATGTTTTGGCATGAAAGAAAGAGGCCTGTTGGAGACCAGTACAAGATCTTTCTTTTGTAAATTTGTATGTGAATGTACCAACATTTAAAATGCTGACCTTGCAGAACCTGTTACACTTTACTCCTCCTGTGAGTTGCATGCTAACACTAGACTTGAAAGATGCTCATTAATTACATTACATTACATTCTGGTAGCCACAGACTTCTGGAAAGTTCTCAGGTTTTCTGTGTCTGGGTCATATTATCAGTTCTCTGCATTACCCATTTAACTGTCTACAGTTCTGAGGGTGGTTACGAAATGTCTAGCTTCCATCATAGCTCACTGCAGACTGAATGGCATTCACATATTTCCTTATTTGGACAACTTACTTATGTTTGTACAATCTCTATCCAGATATTGAGTCATTAGCATGGGTTATGTCTCTTCTGACCAGTGCGGGCTTCCATATGAATGTTACAAAATCCTTCTTTACTCCCTCTCCTTCTCCTTAGAATGTGATTCTCAGTTGCCTTCTGAATACTTCTCTAAAAAGGAGGATTTTTATATGGAATCTTTCCTGAGCTTCTGCAGTCAGTATTGGACTGCAGCAAGAACATTTCTTAAGATCACAGGGTTTCCTAGTAGATCTGTCACCAGTGGAGTACCAGGGTGTCTGTGCTGGACCCTTTACTGTTTGGCATCTATTTCTTGGAAGTCCAGGCCAAAGTAGATGGATTCTAGCTCACTAAGTTCGCTGATGACTGCAAAATGGGAGCAATCGAGTCCTTCAATGATGTCAACATATTACAAGAAGGGCTAACACAAAGAAATGATTGGTGGGAAAGCCATGGTCTTAAACTAAATGCAAAAAATATATATATTATTATTATTACCTTTTCCTAAATGGAATTTCCTAAAAATTACAATATTGACAGCACCCCCCTGAGTTCCAACCCAGTGGTGCAAGACTTGGGAACACAGGTTGATAGCAATCTGGAATAGACCTCCCATTCATGTAAATCAGGGCTCCTCACTGACCCTATTCAAACACACCCTAGATAATTGGATAGGAGACTGCAAATTCACCCCTGGGGTACCACCCATGTTCCTCATGGATAGGGGTAGTTGATGTTGATTACAGACCCAATCTGGTCCAACTGGATACAGGTCCATTTTCAGCGGAGGCCCAGGGAGAAAAGCTCCACTTGTACATAGATACAGAAGACTTAATAGTTGGGAGTTTTTTATACAATTACATATAGATACATGTTGCAGATTTGTTGGAATACATACATAAAAACTTTAAAATTATTAATTCTCATATTAGAACATAAATAGTTTTAGTAGTACAAAGCTGAGCAAGGTAGCATATCATTCAGTAGTACAATACATTAGAGTGAGACAACTAATGTTTCAGACTTTTTATAAGACAGTTTCTACAAGTAGCCAGGGAATGTAGTCATACAAAGTGAATAGTGAGTAGATTAGGCTGGGTTTGTACAGAGGCACAACCAGTGAATTTTTAGATGTATTTTGAGAGGTGTTTTAAATTGGATTTGTTCAGCAAATTACCCAAAAAGAACAAATGGGGATACTTGGGATTAACATGGCTAGGCTTTCCAAGACTCTAGGACCACTAGTGTAGTAACCTCCTATGAACCTATGAACTTATGAAGCTATATGAAAGAGGGGGTAACTTAAGCTTTAGCTGTCTAAATGGAGAGACACTAATTTTAAAAGAGAAAGATAAATTGAAAGGGGGTGGGCACTTTGTATTCTGGTTCTATGGAACACAGTGGGATAGCCGATCCATTTGAATAGTTGAAGGGTAGTGATTTCACAAAATAATAATTTTGTGCATTCTCTGAATAGCCAATGAAAGGGGGGAGGAAAGGAGATATGTAGTCAAATTAAAGTAAGGGGCAGACAATTAGAAAGACAGTTAAATTTAAGAACACAACAGCACCAGGGTTGGAGAGTGGCTAAAATTTCTCTGTGACTCACAATCAACTCAGCTTTGGTCTCTTTCCTAGTTTTAATATGAAACTAAAAGCAGAATACTGGTAAAACGCAGTGTAAAGAAAACAAATCGCAATGCAGAAAATAGAAGAAGGCAATAAAGTAATACAAAATACAAGAAAGCAAAAGCAAACTAACCTTTCCCTCACAGCAAGTTGTAGCAAAGTCTGGGTGAGCTTTTCCAGAGTTAGATTAAGGGCTAGGGTAGTGGATAGGCTTAGTAATGTGCATGTTTGATTTTGTTTGCTGGAAGACCTGTTGGGAAAGGTAAGTGGTATGCGTATGCTCCTGATGCTTAATGTATGTGATGTGTGTGTGTGTGTGTGTGTGTGTGTGTGTGTGTGTGTGTGTGTGTGTGTGTGTGTGTGTGTGTGTGTGTGTGTGTGTGTATGTGTGTGTACAAGTGTTTGCAGCTTAGGTTTAGATTTCAAGCTAGATTAGGGGATAGAGTTTAGTGTTGCACAGTATGGTGGTGCCTGTGGTGCGTGTTTGAGTGATTTTGATTAGTGGTAGTGTCAAGGAAAGGGTTTTTCTAAGAAAAGGTGCAGGGATAGTTTTAAGGTTGTTATGTATTAATAAGATGGTACCGGGGTGTAGGCATAAAGTTCATTAGATATAAATATACTGTTAACCTCTCTCTGGTTCATAGGTTCATAGGTAGGTACTAGGCAATCTGCCCAAGGGCATTTATAAGCCTAGCCAGAGTGTGTCGGTTTTCACCACCCTATTGATTAATTAACTGAGCCTCTGTCAAGCACAGCCAATTAAGTGATCCCGGGGGTGTATTTTCTGTTACCCATCCACTCGTCAAGGCTTCTCTTGAAGAGTGTTAGCGAGGGGCTCTGCCTAATGTAGTTAGGAATCTTGTTCCAAAGCATGGGGAGTCTCTGTGACAGGAATCTATCCCTCCAGCATGTTCTATTTATTGTTGTGGTGAGGTTTAGCTCACTAGAGCGCGTGGCTCGCAGTGACATGGATTTCTTTAGGTGGAGCATGTCCATCAATTCTGAGTTGGACATGGCTTTGTAAGTTAGGCAGAGATCACCACTGATTAAGCGATATGCCACTGAGTACAGCCGGAATTTTTTCAGTCGGGCTGTATAGGAAATATGTTTGAGGCCAGGAATCCTCTTGGTGAGGTGCTTTTGTGGTCTTTCCAGTTGTTGGAAGTGTCTTGTGAGGTACATCCCAAATGGGGCATTGTACTCTATGATGGGTCTGATGAGTGACGAGTAGAGGTGCACTATACCTCTTTATTTCTAGATGCGAACCCCTTAGTAATTAGATGGGCCACATAGAAGGATTTCCTAACTACTTTGGCAATATGATTGTCAAAGGAGAGATTACTATCTACCTGGGTCCCCAGATCTCTTATTACCTCTTCTGTATTAAGGGGCTGCCGTCTATGTGGTTATTCGTGGGTGTTTTGTTTTTCACAAACGGGATGACTATGCATTTTTTGGCATTTAGCTTGAGGCCATGACTTTGACAACAGGTGTCTGTCTCAGTAAGGCCTTTTTTAAGGATGTCCGTGTCAGCCGGAGAGTCAGTTATGGCTCCCAGTTTGCAGTCATCGGCGAACTTGGTTAGCCATAGTCCTCCTGTGTTTGCCTGTACTTCTGAGAAATATATGATGAACAGTAGGGGTCCCAGAACCGAGCCTTGCGGGACACCACTTGTGACTGGTTTAGAGTCGGACCTGCTTAAATTATTCTGTGTAAAGTATATCAGATTGCTCACTGATGAATACATCTCCTCTGTGGGATGTACATTGTTTGACACAGAAAACTGCGCACATAGTGTGGATTTCTGATATGTAATTTTAAGTACATACAGTTACTCAGAAGATTGATGTACATTTTAACCCTGTACCGCATAGTCATTCATGAAACTTACTCTCAGACTTCTTGTTTCTGAAAATCTAATCTTGTCTAAGGTATAAGGGAAAACAGGAAAATGGGTTATTATTAAGTATAAGACAAACACATAATCATGACACCTAAAAGCTAATGCTTGTAATTGGTCACATGAGATGGCATTATGAAGATAATGCAATATTTACACATTATGTCTTTTACCTTTGGCTGATATCACATAATTTAAGGTACATGCAACTCATACACATATTCTCATGCTCTTTTTAAATAAATTTGCCCCCCCCCCCAAGACCATCAAGCCCCCATCTTTCATTGGTTAACTTATTCCCCACTGCCCCATATACATGAAGAGATATCAAGCTGAGTAAAGCGTCAAGGATCGTGGCCATGATTATACAGGGGATAAGAGCTTTTTTTTAAAAATTATTTTATTGTTTTCTCCACTGGTCTGAAAGTGCTATGTAATGCCTACTATTCCGCACCCACTGTAGAAGTATATGCCTCATGGCATGCATAATTCTCTGCTGGAACCCTCTGTACTCACTGACAAGTATTTTGTTTTCCAGAACACCAGCTGCTGAATCTACACCTCTGGGATTTCTTCACTATGGACTCCTTTGATGGTAACTTAACAACACTCGGTCCTAGCATGGGCTGTCTGACACTGGACACTCATTTTCATTCTCGTTCCTCTATGGTTTACTCCACCAGTAGCCAGCCACTAATCTGTGGTTTAGTCAGTGTCCAAATGTTCTTCTAATGCTTTATGATGTTACTCTATAATACTTCCATAAAAAAATGGGCCTTGGATGCAGTCTGAGGACGGAATGAGTATGAATAAGTGAAAAAACTGTGTTCAAGAAACAACTCTATTATGGTCTCCTTTGGTGACTCTGTATTCTAAGCAAGAGTTCTTCTGTGGAATGTGACAAGCATTTATGGTCAGGAGCACTGACATCACTAATGAAAACACAGGCTTTCAACTTTGAAGCAGTGCCCACTAAAAGGAACATTAAACATCCTTGTGCTTTGACCAGCACACTGCACCAGTAATCCAAGTTCTGCTAGTCTCATGAAGCACCATGCTGGATGATAGACATAACAATCCAGTAGTCACTTTAAGTATTTCAAAGGGAGAGGAAACATAACCTTGCTGCGTTGTCTCATAGATAAGGATCAGGAAGACACTCAGCAGGCAAACACAGCATGAGGTTCAACACAATTATTTTACTGCATGTATAAAAGTGCTTATTTTTTTTTACTTTTTATGTATAAAAGCAATAGCATGTGTTCTGGCTTTAATCATGCCTTCATCAAAGGGACCATCAGCACAGTAGCATAAACCCAGGTGAGCTGTATTATCATAGATGACATGTTTCCAGCTTCCCTCACCAGTGTGGAGGTGTACTAATAAACCTGGTCAGCCTCAAAGCTTTCTTATGTAGATCTCCAGGGTAAAGTGGTTACAGTGAAGTATCCCCGCAATTGTAAAGATGAGTAGCTATGTGAGTGACAAATAAAGCCCAATGTCAATAATAATAGCAATACATATCATATGTTTTATTTGAGGAAAATATGTCTGAAAGCTGTTATATAGAATAATCAACTACATTTCTGCTGCTTGAGTAAATTCTACATGGGTAATTGGTCCAGAAAGCAAAGACACTGGTTTACACCCAACATTGACACACATGCTTCAAGACAAAAAAAAAAAAAAAACAAGTCAACTACCTTTCTGCTTCTTGAATAATTTCTGCATGGCTAACAGGTACAGAAAGCAAGGAGAGTGGTTTATACCCAACATGGACACAAATGCTTTAAGTCAAATTAAAAAAAAAATCAAGTCCCTTAAAATGATAATAAAAGCAGAACATTGACCTAATAAGACCCTGCTTACTTCTGAGTGAATTTCCTTTTCATAGATATGTGATTTTGTGGAATAAAGCTTATTTTGAAAACACCAATGATCAGCACTCATTTGTGCAGTCACTAACTCATTAACACCTATGTGGTGTGGAATGTCAGACTTTAGCAACCTACACACAGCTTACATTCCTAAGTATTTTCTGAAAAATAAACTTAAAAACAGAAGGTAGATAAATGTAAATATTTTATGAACAACAAAAGCTATTAAAACTGCAAAAATAGCTATGTTATCAGTAAGAAGTATTATTTCAGTGATAACAGTCAGAGCATTCATAGTCTTTCCATAAATTTGATAATAAATTATAATGTATGCAAACCCCAAACTATATTGTTTATTAAACTTTCACAAACAAATTATCTTATCTTAGAAACTTTAGGTGTACCTTCATTGAAGGTTGTGTGTCAGGGCTGGCAACTCAGCACGTACAAATCTACTGCCAATTATTAGCGGACCGGAGTTCCACTGTGGCGACCCCTAACCGGGAAAAGCTGAAAGACACAACATATCTATATATATATATATATATATATATATATATATATATATATATATATATATATATATATATATATATAGTTGTTTTCCCATGACAACAAGAAATTCATTTCTGAGTGCATGTTTATCAGAGGATCATAGGATAACAGGAGTTTATTAGGCTAATGGCCTTTGGGCCCTTACAAGCCTAACCCAGAGTTTATCCCCATAAAAGAAACCTCAGTCAGCACCTGTCCCCCCTGTCATTGAGAGACAAAGGTGGAACTCCAGGGACAAATTTGTGGTTTCCCATCCACTCATCAAGGTTGCTCCTGATGAGGGACAGTGAGGTAGTCTGTTTGACATGTATGGGAAGTCTATTCCAGAGATGGGGCAGCCTCTGAGGGACAAACCTGTCTCTACAGCAGGTTTTGTTGATGTTGCAAATTAGATTTAGGCCTTTTGAGCAGGTAATGTGTGAGGAGTTAGTCTTACAGATATGGAGCATCTCTAGTAGGGCAGGGTCTGATATTGCCTTGTAGGTGAGACACAGATCACCTCTGAGCAAGCTGTATGATACCGAGAAGAGTGATAGTGATTTGAGCCTGTCTACATAGGACAGGTGGTGGAGGCCATGGATTCTCTTTGTGAGGTATTTCTGTAGCCTTTCCAGTTGATACAAGTGTTTGGACAGGTACATACCAAACCAGCTGTTATACTCAATTATAGGCCTAATGAGGGAGTAGTACAGAGAGGTAATAACCTCCTTTCTTCTGGATGCAAGCCCTTTACTTATGAGATGAACCAAGTAAAAGGTTTTTCTGATCACTGCCACCACATGATGGTCGAATGTGAGAATGTTGTCAACCTGAGTACCCAGGTCTCTCACCACAGTTTGTGTGCTTAGGGGGTTGCTGTTGATGTGGTAATCAGCAGGGACCATGTTTTTCCTGAATGGTATGATAATACATTTTTTTATGTTTAACTTAAGGTCATGACTTTGGCACCAGCCATTTTTTGCTGTGAAACCCTCTTGCAGTATGTTAACATCCTCTGGGGAGTCAATGACAGCACCCAGCTTACAGTCATCCACAAACTTGGTCAGCCACAGGTCCTTTGTCTTTGCCTGGACCTCTGACAAGTACATGTCAAACAGTAGGGGTCCCTGGACAGATCCCTGAGGAGCATTATTAGTGACAGGTCTGCTGTCAGAGGTGGCGGTACCTATTTTGACCTTGTGGGTCATATCGGTGAGCCATTTAGCCATCCAACTGATGATATAGGGATTTATGACACGTTGAGTTAGCTTTTTGATGATGCCCAAGTGGGGGATTATGTCAAAGGCTTTAACCAAGTCAAGGTAAGCTGTATGTACTGACATTCCCTCCTTATTAAGATGTTTACAGAAATATGCATATATGATTAATTGTAAAATTAGTAATATAAATAACACTGAATATTTTTCAAGATGTGCAACTTACAGTGCAACCATCAAAGATTCTGACTCTTGTAGAATGGAGAACAGCTACAGTTATTCCCCTTCACAAAGGCAGCCTAGAAACAGACCCAGAAAATTACAGACCAGCCTCATCTGTAAGGCCATGGAACATATCATTATGGACCTCATAAATATAGACTTCGTTGACCTCCAAACCCTGGATCCTACCCAATTAGGCTTCATGAATGGCAGATCCTGCCTGTTAAATCTGGTGGATTTCTTTGAAAGTATGACCAAGGCCATTGATGATGGCAAATCTGTGCACACAGCAAACCTCGACTTGACAAAGGCTTTTGACACAATCTCACATTCAGGTATTACCAATAAACTTAGCAAACTGAATGTAAACCCCTTCATTGTAAGATGGGTTGCCAACTGGCTCACAAACCAGACACACAATATCAAAATAGGTGACTCCACATCAACCAGCATACCTGTTACCAATGGGGTGCCACAGGCATCTGTGCTGGGCCCCCTACTGTTTGGTATACACTTCTCAAAGTTCAGGTCAAAACTAAAGGGTTGTACCTGACCAAGTTTGCAGACAACTGCAAACTAGGTGCAATCATTGAATCCCTAAATTATGTCAGTATGGTCTCACACAGACCAACGAGTAGTGTTTTAGTCATGGTCTCAAACTGAGTGCAAAGAAATCCATCATTATTCCCTTCAGCAGACACAATGTCTCTTCACACTATCAAATCAGTAACAATACCCTAAATACCCATGAGGTGGTAAGGAACTGGGGATCACAGGTTGACTGTGACCTTATCTTCCATCACCATGTGTCTACTATTATAAAGAAAGCTTTACACATAGCTCCCTTGATTAGTAAAAGCATAACCTCGACAGCAAAATAAGTTATAATCCCCCTATACTCGGCACTTATCCAGCCCATAATTGAGTATAACACCCCATTCAGTATGTACCATATTAAGCATAGTGGTGGCTGATGACTTCAAATCAAAGGGGGGGCTGCAGGAGACAGCTGAATCGGTGGGGTCAATGGGAAGGGATGCGGCCAACTAGAAAGGGGAGGAGCTATGCTCAAAACCACAAAAACTGTAACTGTAATTAAATATGCTGCCCTATGTGCCAAACTATCATTATGAGAGTCCAATCAAGACAAAATGAAGTGTAGAAGAAAAAAAAAATATTTCAATGCATTGGCTGCATGACAGCTTACTTAATATCTAGATGGAAACAAAAAGATTGTGAGGCATGAAAAAATAAATTACTTTTTAAATACATTACTGGAATGCCAGTCAAAATCAAGTATAAGAAAAACAAGCAGCACTCAACTCAAACCACTTCTCCTTGCACTGCCATTCTAATTATAATAAATATTTGGCTTCATTAAAGTACCAAGTAACATGCTGAAAGTAGCAATCTCTGTGATACCCCCACTTGTAAAAATATTTGTTATCCAAAAAAGACCGGCTGCCTGACAACGACTATCTACTTGTTTCATGGGGAAAACATGATCAAAGTAAAAAATGAAAAAGAAAGAAGAAACAGGCTCAAGATACATTGCTTAAAGGATTACTGTACAGGTTATGGACCACACACGATAGATTGGCATTCTGTTTAGTTTCTAGGTAAAGCCTGCAAAGATGACTGCAAGTCTCCAACAAATGTAATAAGCTTCTTAAAATAATGTAATCCTGTTCTTTATTACAAATACTGTGATATGCATTTCAATACCCAAAGCTTATACATTATCTAGTTATGTAAATATTCTCTGCATGGCAACAACAGAAAGGCTTTCAGTGTTGGCAATTCTTTAACAGTATGCTTATTAAAGCTTACTTGCATCTTACAATCTCAGACAAACTTACCCAATGGTCATTAAAGCATTGCTACTTAAACACAGGGCAACAGGCACTTTCTGAATAATAATAAGCATGAATCAACAGTATAGAAATATGACAGAAACCTAGGGTTACCACCTGTCCCACTTTGCGAGGGACAGTCCCTCTTTGGGCAGTTGTGTCCTGCAAAAACAATTGTAAAAATGGCAAATGTCCTGAGATATTAGGGCAAAATTATTTCCTATATTTTACGTAATAGTTGCATAAAACTGTTATTCTGTACCTGAAACATATAAATGTTATAAGAAACAGAATAAGCAACTAAAATGCTGCAAGAATAAGCTTTTATTTACGCAAAAAAGTGAAGTTCTGTCCCTTGTACTGGCTGTGGGTATGTTTTGGCCCTGCAAACTCTAATGTTTGTACCACAATTGCCCAACTTCGGGCATTTGAAAAGGTAGCAACCCTACTGAAACCAGAACATTCTGCAAAATCAAGGACAGATGAAAAGCCACTGTAGTACTTGTGTCTACCTTGGATGGGGGATACGCTGCACATTTACACTGCATAACTGCTCCTTGCCTTGCTTGGACACATCCAGAGTCACCACACGGGGGAGTGGGGGTGCAACAAGTATGTCACAATTTGAAATGTTGCTGGCTGACTGTGATGGCCTTGAGACATGTGTCATACTTCTCAACCTCAGAGCAAGAAATCTGGATAAAGCCATAGAAGTGGGACAAAGGCCCAAAAATAAGGACAATGTTTAAATATTGCTCTTATAAACTTAGAAAGATAATAGAATAGTAGATCTTGAATTAGTATGATTTTTTTGAAGGGTATGAAATCTGAAACTCAAATGTCTGTCATTATTTTCTAACTTCAGTCTTTAATGATTTGCCACTAATTTGCCAAAAAAAAACATAATTTTATGAAAAACAGACCAAAAATGTGATGCAAAAATATAAAATAGCCGCACAATGCAGCTGGGAACCTGTCAAAGAAGGGAAGCTTTTTTTAATATTAGTACTGCTAACTTGAACAGCTGACAAAATAAAAGAATCTACATGCATTTCTGAAATAAAAGTAATCTATAACTCTGATTATTACAGTTATTTATTAATTGTAAACCCTCCACGTTTTCTTCCAAAATTGTTATCTCATCTCTGGAAAAAGATCCTTTACATGTAAAACACAGTGGCACCTTCTCATCCTTCAAGATGAACCTGAACCTTAATTAAACCTCCTAGCTTTTTTGCTATGTGTAATGACTATAATTTAAGATTAAAGGAAGGGTGTTCCATCAGAAATTGGAAGAGTATTTGCATCAAACCTCTCTGCGATTAATGAAATTCCATTTGGAAAGTGCAGCCATAGTCAAGAACAGTTTGAAAAATGACACTAGCAGTACAGAGATAAAATTACAGCTGTTTGATAGCTGTGCTCAATAGCTACTCCTTCAGACAAAATCTGACATTCACATTTAAACTTTTGACAAAACTCGAAAGAGAGAAAATACCCAATGCATCAGAATTTTACAAACTGAGAAGTTAATTGAAAAACATACATGCTTGGAGGATCACCCTACAGAAAACAAAGAAATAAATACTGCAAAGTTTAATCATGTAATATAGTGTAAATTTGTAGTGGCAAAGATCGACACATGTATCAGTGCTTACCGAGAACAGTTGATAGAAACATTTGTGAAGCACAGTTGATGTGCTGTGGCCACTTCTAGAGACAGACCTGGCAGAGTGTGAAATACAGATTAATAGAAGGTTGAAGAGAACAGGGATGGATGCAATATACACATTCAGCCAACAATGCCTGACAAAGTGGGCATTACAGCGAAATAATGTGTCCCTTCTGGGTGTTGTAAGGTATGAAGCTGCAGTTTGAAAAATAATTTCATTCTGTTTGTGAATGGATGGTTCAAGCAGATTAAAGGGATGGCTGTGGGTACCCTGTCTGCACTTGCTTATTCTAATTTGTTTGTGGACCTGTTAGAAAAACATCTACACCCAATGAACCCAATGAATATTTTTTTAGCTGCTATGTTAAACACTATTATAGACATAATGATTTGATCTTCTTTTTCAAGAGGGTACCCAGTAGGCTGACAGTTTATACAGGATCTACATAATAAGAAAACTCGACTGAAATTTACAATGCAAGTGAAAATGCAGGATTTTAATTATTCTGATATTGATATTAGGGTCATGGCAGGAAAGTAATAGCCACCAGACTTTATCATAAATCCATTGGTACTTTGGACTGTGTTAAAGGGGATCATGTGGAAAGTTTTAAGACCCAAAAAGCTTGCACTAAGCTCAAGGAATACTTGCCAGAAGCTGAAAACATAATTGAAATGTTTATTATAAAAAGCAATGAATGTGAAGATGCATTGAGATCTTGTTGGAAGGCTTCAACTAAATCCGAACAGGTATTATTTGATGAATGGATTAATTCAATTATTGTAATAATATTAATGAGATAAGATAACCAACCAATACTGACATAAATATGGTTAACAATCTAAGTAATGGTCAGAAACTAGATAGGATATTTAATATTGTTACACAAGAAGTGGTTAAAAAACTACAAAACAGTAACAGAAAAAATACCTAAGAGAAATCAGTGCAACCCTCACAAGTGTACCTGAAAAGAAAAAAATTTGTGTGAGCCGAGGCATCATTGCCATTTATTTGCCAGCATAACAGTACACAAAGTAAAAGCAGCACTGAGCTCCCTTACCTTGTCCTTCTTAATCCCTTGATGACTGTGTGTGCAGAGCAGCTGCTCATAAGCAAGGCAAAGGCAAGCAAGTGCAACTCAAGCTGAAAAAGTTTTCTAGTTCTAACTTAAGCACTTTATTTATTAAGTCACCACCAACGCCAGTAGCCAGTTCACTCCATATTCATATACAAGTACTGTCTGTGCTAGCTAGTGTACTTATTTATTGCTACTGATTGTTTCTCACTTTCTTTTTTTGAGAAGACAGCAAAAACTAATCAGTAGCAATCCAGCCATCCACATCACATACGTGCCTGCGGATGTGGCAGTCCGAATCCCCTTCTAATTCACTGTGCGGTTAAACCGCATAGACTTTTGGGCATCACACTGATGCCTTTTCTTTAATCCGGACTGCTTTTACAG
>NC_056739.1:1825157444-1825159944 GCF_019279795.1 Protopterus annectens
TAACAAAACTAAACTGAATGGGGTCTTCATCAATTAATTTGCCTAAGTTTGCATAAAATGGGATATGTTATAATATGTTCCATGGCTTTGCATTAATTGTTGGTGAGACTAATGGGCCTATAATCATTTGAATCTGCAGAGGGGCCATCCTTGTGTGGAGAAATCACAGTAGCTGTTCTCCAGTCATCAGGGACAAACCCTGTGGATAAATTGAGGCTGAACAGCTTATGTGGAAGCTCAGACATTGTGTGTTTCACTGAGGAAAATGTAGCCTGATTTGTTATCTTGCCCCATAGAAGCATTATTTTCAGCCTTTGCCATGGATTTCCAATGTTTTTACAGTCCAAACTAAACTTTCAGGGAGGGATAGTGTGTTCAACAAGTCTGGCAGGTAAGGTAAAGTTAGTTATATCCTTGTGACAGGAATGTGTGATATTATTATGGATGAGCCTAGGGCATTTTTAAACATTACTCCTTAATTTCCTGAGATATCTGAAAAAATAATTGTAATTTCCTTTGGTATAAGTAGGAACCTTATGTTTTCTAACAGTGCTTTTAACTTTCTTGCTAACATGCTTCATCATGGTCTTCATGTTGGGAGATAGGCATTTCTTATAACTTTTCCTTTCTATACTTCCATGTTTAAACAATTTTTAAATTTGGGGCATATATTAGCTAATTCCTGAATACGTTATTATATTTAGGATGGATGTGTACAGACTTTTCTATGCTGCTGTTTAAATGCTGGTTAAAACTGGAGGCTACTGTGACAGCTGTCATGGATGGGTCCATTTTTGGGGGGTATTGCTGGGAATTTTTTGTAGGTCATCAACAATCTGAAGAAGGTTTGCCCTGAAGAAGCCTTTAAAGATGGTTTAATTTGTGGTGTGTGTTGGGGGTGGGGGGTACCATTAAGCTGGACAGAGAAGGTAATTGATTTGTGATCCTGTTTAACCAGGACTGAGGAGATGCACAATTGGGTAAAGGCAGGGAAAACATAGTCATGAGCCAGATCAGGGATATCAGATCCACTAGTGGAGAGTTTTACAATTTGCTACAGTGTATTGTTTCCAATAAAGTTTAAGAAATTTTGATTACATCCATTTTTGCAGCTGTAATTATGAAAGTCAATGCTTGGTTAACTGAACCCTCCCTCCCCCAACAAGAAGATACCTGTTTTGATATTTAACCTTAAGTGGTATTAAGGCAATTTCCATGATATTTGGAGGGGGGATTGGCAGGGATCTGTAGTTAACAAATAATTAATAGTTGGCTTTGCTAAGAGTTACTTAGATCTCCTGGAGCTTTACATTAGGGTTCTGGGTAATTTGATGAGAAGTGATGATGTTTCTAAGAAGTATATAGTCTCGTATATTTACACAAGGACCTGAAAGAATGATAGATGCTAAACAATGTAATGGGGGGAGTACTGACGTTGCATTGAAACATGTCTCAGTAACTACACAGATAGGAATGTGTTTCAGTTGTCAGTAGGTCTAAAAATCTGTCATCTTTCTGTTTAGACTCCTAGTACAGAGAAATGCCATCATGATGTTGTCTAAATTTGTGTTTGTGTTTGCTATGATAGAATGTCCAGAAGGAAGAATCTGCTTAAAAAAAGTACTATATGTGAAGTAAAGGCTTTTGCTAATATGTGGACATGCTGTTATGAGAGATGTAAGCCATCCATTGAAAAACAGGAAGTCTTATCTACCATCTCATCCCTGGCTAACACATACTAGATCTCCTTATAGTAACACCAATTGCTTAGTCAATTGTTAAACCCAATTATGTTGCCTTGGAATCTAGGCATCATTAATGGTGAAGACAATAAGTTACTCAAGACCAGTGCCTTTCCCACTTCTAACACAAGCATAGTTAAGTTCCAGCTTGTCTCTCTGCACATCCCACTGAGCAAAGTGCATCAGATCATACACTCCCATATGGGGCACTACTAGGCTATAGTCATACCCGTGTGGTTTAAGAGACCATAGGTCTTATAACCTGAGTGACATCATGGATCTTGGTACTGGAGAAGCAGCTTACAGGCACCCTGATCTTGTCCAGTAAAGCGAATGTGGAGTCTGCTTATTAAACTATAGAGTCACATATAAATAACACATTTCCCTGTGTGGCTGAAGACTTAGAGGGCCATATAGGCTTAGGCCTGCTTTCCCGGTGACTCTTGAGTAATCTACGTGAAGTGCAGTAAGTGGATGTCTAGAAGGAGTAGGTATTGCCTAATGTACCTCAACATCTCAGCACAAGAAATCTGGACAATGCCTAAAATAATGTGGGGACAAAGGCCAAAAAATAAGCACAGATTTTAAACTTTGCCCTTATGAACTCAGAACATTGCTAGAGTAACAGGATTTCTGTTGGCATGCATTTTCTGAAGGATATGACGTTTGAAACTGAAACGTATGTCATTGCGTATGTCATTATTTAGTGATTTTAATCCTCAGTGACTTGTCAGAAAAAAACAAAATTTTATGAGAAA
>NC_056739.1:1825164944-1825179944 GCF_019279795.1 Protopterus annectens
CTGCTGAAATTCACTTCAGCAAACTGCGGAATTTTTCCCATGGTTTGGAAACACTTGACCACCAACCATCCAGAACACACAAACCACTAAATCAAATCCACTCAAGTGGGGGACTTCGCACCCCACACCACTCAATGTGGAGGGCTGTGCCACCCACACCACCCCCCAACTATATATACCAACTCTGTATCACACTACAGTGGGGAAAAGGGCAAAGCTGAGATGCTGGCCAATTGTTTCAGAACCGTAGAAAAAATTCTGCGGTTCGCTAAAGTGAATGTCGGAGGCTAGTGATCAGTGAAGATGTATAAGTCTTTCTCTGAATTAATATAGATCCATATATATATATATATATATATATATATATATATGTATATTTATTTTTATTTTATTTTATTTTACATTTGTTGACCGGGCTAGTCCAGCTGGATAATTTCCATTTTCAGTGGAGGCCCGGGGAGAAAAGCTCCACAATTAAAACAAGGTTAAACATTTAAGCAACAATGCATACATTTTAGTGTAGTAGAAAATACAGCGAAAAAAACAGGTAAAAAACAAATAGCCTAAGCTATATATTCATATTTTTTTTTTTTTTTAGAACAGTACGGAAATTTAGTCATTTGAAATAGCAGGGAAAGATAGTGATTTTACGTAGGGAGGTATGGCTGAAGAGCGAAGAAGTCATTTAGTCTGGATTGGTACAGGAGCAGAACCAGAAGTTGTTAAGATGTAATAGAAGTTGTTTTTTGAAAAGTTGAAAGGAGTCTAGTGAGGTAATGTTTGGGGGGAGGTTATTCCATATTTTCCCTATGGAGTTTGAAAATAGACAGTTACCTGCTGAATTTGTAAGTCTAGTTGTGGTGACTTGTATCTTTTTGGCAGATCGCAACTGTTTCAAGTTTTTGTAGGGAGTAAGGAGGTTACTGAGAGCTGGTGTTTTTGTTGGTTGATAAAGAATGTTATGTGTAATTAAGAGTTGTTGATAGATAAGCTTGTTAGGTAGTTCTAACCATTGTAATTGTTTTAAGTTATTACAGTGGTGAGTTCTGTACTGGGATGCTGTGGCAAAACGGGCTATATTATGATAGGATGTAGTTAGTTTTTTCAGGTTACCTTTAGAGAGATTGGTGTAAATAGAGGAAGCATACAGTAGGGTGGAGATAAGATGTGATTGAGCTAAGGTGGTCCGTGCTTCTGGAGTAAGGAAGGGTTTTATTCTGTACAGTGAACCTATCTTTTTATTTACTGCTTTTATAGTGTTATTGATATGACAATCATAGTTAAGATTATTATCAATAGTAACACCAAGCAGTTTGGTAGTAGAGTCTGGGGAGATAAGAGAATTGTCAGCTGCAGTAATAGTAAAATTTAGTTGAGGAGATTTGTGGGTAGGTGAGAATAGTAATAGTTTTGTTTTCTTGGAGTTGAGAAGGAGACATCTTTTTGAGAACCATTGTTCAACGGTTGAAAAGGTAGATTGTGTGAGTGACTGGAGTTCAGATTGGGTGGGAGCTGTACAGATGATGGTAGAATCATCTGCATATTGTATGCAGGTAGTTTTATGGATAGATGATTGAAGATCATTAATAAAGATAGAGAATAAGAGTGGGCCTAATATTGATCCTTGAGGTACTCCTAAGGAGATAGGTAGTAGAGCAGATAGAGAATTTTTCCAGAGTACTGCTTGTTGTCGGTTTTCAAGGTAGGATGAGAACCACATTAAGGAGGAAAAATCCAAGGCAAGTGAGTTTAGTATGTGTAGGAGAAGTTTATGGTTGACCATGTCGAAGGCTTTTGACAGGTCTAGGAAAAGAGAAGCAGTTAGTTTGCTATTATTACGGTTACAGTTTATTGTGATAGTAAAGGAAAGTAGTGCAGTGGTCGTACTATGTGAGGGTCTAAATCCATGTTGAGTGTTTGCTAGTAGGTTATTTTGAAGGAGATGGTTAAGTAGTTGTTTGTGTATACATTTTCCATGATTTTAGCTAGTGGAGATAATAGTGCTATTGGTAGTTAGAGAGGTCAGTGGATTTGCCTCCTTTATGTAAGGGTATGATGTGTGATATCTTCCAGATTGCTGGAAAATCACTTTATTTTATGGATCTGTTTATTAGGATCGAAACAGGGTAGGCTATAGCTTTGCTGCTACCTGAAGGAATTCAGCAGGAAGCTTATCTGCTGAGGGGGTAGTGGGTTTAAGTTTTGGAAGAGAGATTGTATGTAGGAGGTAGGTATGGGTTGAAGTTGAAGGGAAGGAATGACGTTGTTGGTGTTACTTAAGATCAGTTGGGAAGCATCAGGGGATAAATGGCTTGCTAGTGTTTGTATGGAAGTAGTAAAGAAGCTATTGAAGTTATTGGCTATTAAAGAGGGATTATCAGGGTCTAGATTCTGTGGGTTAGGTGTTACTATTTTACCTGGGGTAAGTAGATGATTGATAGTAGACCAGAACCTTTTGGTTCTTTTTGTGGATTGCTGAAGTTCTACATAGTAGTTCTTTTGTCTGAAATAATAGCATTTTTGGTTTTGTTTCTCAGCTCTCTAAAGGTTTGATAGTCTGTTGGGTTTCTAGAGGAGCCATTTCTTCCAAGATTTATTTTTAAGCCTGATCTTTTGTTTAGTATTAGAGGTAAGCCAGGGTGCTGTTCTGGTCTTTATTCTAATGGTACGACTTGGGGCATGGTGGTTTAGGATTGTAAGGAATGCTGAGTTGAAATATTCTATGGCTTTGTTGAGAGAGGTGCTTTAGAGGGGTCCAATTGTATTGTGAGAGTTCTGTTTGAAATCTTTGGGGATTAAATTGTTTCTTTGAATATAGTGTTCTATGTGAGGTAGGTAAGTTTTGATGAGTTTTAGCTCTAATGACATATGTGAGGGAGTGATCGCTAAGGTCATCAGGAAGGATGCCAGTTTTGTAGCTTTGTGAGGGAGTTTGTAAGAACCCAGTCTAAGGTGGTTTCTTTTTGCTTGCTTTATTTATTCTAGTGGCACTATCAATTAGTTGTTTGAAACCAAAAAGGTTTAAATGGGAAGTAGGGTTAGCATTGTTACAAGATTTCCAGTCAATGTGAAAGTCTCCAAGAAGTAGTGTTTCTTGCGGGAGGTAATTTGAGAGTTGTTCAAGAAGTTGTTCTAATGTGGGGATATTATTTCCTGGAGGCAGATAAGCACAAATGATGTTTATTGATTTAGTAGTATTAATTTGAACTCTAGAGCAGATTATTTCGACATTATTGTTTTGGGTAAGAGCAAGGTCAAGAAGAGTAAGCTTCAGGTTAGATTTATATAGGATAGCTACTCCACCTCCTTTCTTGGAGGTGCGATCAAGTCTAACAATGTTATATCCAGGTGGGGTAATTTCAATATCTTTAATAGATGGTTTTAGCCAGGTTTCTGATAAGCATAGAATGTCAAAGTTGTGTACTTCTAGTAGGCGTGTATTTGACTAACTTTATTACAGATACTGCGTATATTTAGGTGGGCCAAGGATAGTATGTTTGTAGTTATAGTTGATGGAGGAAGGAGAGCTTTTATATGGTGACTGTGTGTTTCAGTAGTTGTAGGTTGAGGGCCTGGATTGGGGTGTATGTCACCGTCCTGAAGTAGATGGAGTAGTAGACCATAGTTTTTGGATATGTGTTTTAGAGATGTGTCAAATACTTTCTTTGATTTAGTTTTTAGTAGTTTACAATGAAATAGTCTATGGTATTTGGGAAGTAGATATATGGTTTGTGATGAGGTAGGTAAATAGGATGAAGGTAGGTATGTTGTAGGTGTACTAGTATGTTTTGAGGGAAGTGAGACAGAAATAGTTAAGGAGTGTTCATAGAAGGTTAAGACGTAGGTAGTAATGAGAAGGAATAATAGTAAGAAGGTGATAGGTAGTTTAAGTTGTGAGTGGAGGATAGTTGTAGACATGATAAGATAGTTGTATGTGAAGTAGGGTTTCCTGATATGTTGTAGAGGGGTGTGTGGTGAGAGTAGGGGGTAGAGTGGAAGGGGCTGTAATGGTATAGGACTTTAATGAGATAGTGGTGGGTTGGTTAAAGTGGTATGTAGGTGTGACTAAGTGAAGGAAGTTACACAATCTGTGAGACTGTGAATTGGATAGGATAGCAGTAGTAGGAGGTGTGGCTTGTAGAAATATAAATGTAGGACCCTGGGGGTGGGTGGGATATGGGGGTAGGGTGGGAGGCGGGAACACATAAAGTAGACCAGAAGAGAGTGGAAAAAGTATCAGGGAAGGAAGGGGGAATCAGGCAAGAGAAAGTATCCTCGGGGAGAGGATGAGACAGAGAGGTAAAGGAGGAAAAGGATTAGTATAAGGAGGAGAGAATAAAAGTGTAAGGCAGAAGTCAGTACTAATATCCCAAATAGGGATGAGAAAAGTATAACATCTAGTGGACAAAGTAGTAGTGCAGTAAGCAAACAAGGGAGCTACCAGGCGTGGAGCTGTACTAGAAGGGAGAGAGGATAGCCTATGTGGCCATCCGAGGAGACTGTGAGGGGAAATGAAGGAGTAAGGAGGGGTAGCTGCTGGCTGCTTAGCTAGTGGCAGTCTGAAAGTTTAGCAGGAACATTTAGTTAAAACGTAATATAGCATGACTAGGTAGACATACTCTCTTTTTTCTGGTGGTAGAGGGTGGTAGAAGAAGACAATGTCCTGACCGAGTCCAAGGGTATTCTGTGGGGAACACCCTAATAGTGAAATTAGAGGGATACAACCCAGGCAAAGACACAGGGTCATCTATATATATATATATATATATATATATATATATATATATATATGGGTCTACCTGAGATGGTTGACAAGCCATTTGATTGACTTTCATTTGGTCGACAATTCATTTGGCCGACAGGCAGATTTGTCCCCCTCCCCAATGTTGTGCAACCCTGGGTTGATATATATAGTTAGGGGTGTGGGCACAGCCCCACATTAGAAGTGGGTGAAGCCCCCACATAAAACTGCTTGTTGACCAAATGAACTGTCGACCAAATGAAAGTCGATCATATGGCCTGTCGACCATGTGATAGGGATCCATATATATATATATATATATATATATATATATATATATATATATATATATATATGTATATATATATATATATATATATATATATATATATATATATATATATATATATATATATATATATGTATATATATATATATATATATATATATATATATCTATATCTATACATATACACACACAGGTATATATATATATATATATATATATATATATATATATATATCTATATACACACACACACACACACACGCAGATATATATATATATATATATATATATATATATATATATATATGTATATATATATATATATATATATATATATATATATATATATATATATAGGGACAATGAAATCTAATTCTGAGGAAATATACTTTTCCAGCCTTAGGCATAAGCTTAAGCACTTTCCTTAAGAAAGAACAGACCAAAAAAGTTAAATCTATTGTATAGGAATGATAACAGCATATGATGTTAATAAACTGTGGGTTAAACAAACAATATCTGCTTGAATCATGTTTTCTTGTTTTTAATATGAATGTACGGTGATCTTTAACTTCACAGCAGTTTATGTGAGCAAATCATAAGCTGTTTTCATTTCTGTACAACTGGTTTTCCTTTTTTTTTTTGTTTTGTATACATATTTATATGTATGTATGTGTGTACATCTACATATATATGACAACCACATTTCACCGACCTCCTGAAACACCGACTTACAACTCCAGGTAAGTGACCACTTGGCAACACTAAAAAATAAATTTCAACCAAAGTAAATTAAACCCACCCATATGGGGGCTTCACCCTCCACATGCTCCTAACTACATATATCAACTCCGAGATGACACTACTGTGAGGGCTAAGGGGCAAAGTTCAACTGCTTCACCTAGAAAATTGGGTGTAGAAGATCCTTAAACTAGATATTTGCTTCTAAGCAGTCAGTATCATAACATTTAATGCAGTGATACTATATATCCGTACTCACCCACACTTCAAACAGGATAATCAGGGGTTGTAAATCTATATAGCACATCATTCTAAAACATCAAGAAGTTTAAGTATTTTCCACCTCTAAGGTACTCAAGAAAACTTGCTTCTCTAGTCATAAGTTGCTAAAATAAGCATTGTTTTAGTTCCTGAAATGACAATTTGGGGGAAACTGGTTCTGAACATAGAAAAGGTATAAAACATTTCTGTTTGTGGCAAATTTCAAAGAGACCATTGAGAAATCACACACCTGGAGAAGCTTTGAGAGAAGAAAGGAAAACGATGCTTGGATGGGATATTTTTGTTTTAAGGTACCCACAACTAAGAAAACATGAATGCAATATTTGCCATTTAAGTATAATTTTCATGGAACTGGGGATAAATGAATGGAATTCCTCTATATTAAGGATGACTTTACCTTTAGGAGTTTGGATATGACATTCCAGTGGCTAAATAGGTACTATAATCAAATAGTTAAACAATCACCTAAAGGAAGACATAAACAGATCTTAACAGAAATGCACAGAGCACATAACAACCACTAAAAGATGTTAATTATCAGTGAAGACAACAGTGAACTGTGACTTCATGTCTCTACCTTTTTGCATTTTCTCTTATGGTACAGCAGCAGAAAAAGGAGTTACACTATTGGCAAGTCTAAAATGGGCAATCTGCTGGAAGTATGGCTAGACAACTATGAGGACCCTAAACATGGTATTCCCTTTGATTACTACCCTGCAACCCATTATTAAGAACACTCACAAACTGTGATCTGTATAAGAGATATGCTCATTTGGCAATCTCTTTCTTTGTCTGTTTTTGTTTTGAGCACTTAATGATGCATGCTTCATCCTATGGCCTTTCTTACTAGTGCTTCAATATCACACTGAGTCTTCCAGCTCTTTATATCTCCCCCTTGCTTAGACCTAGGTAACTCAGGCCAGTCGTGGGGCATAAAGGCATCATTGGGGTCTCAGCTAGTCCTAGGTAACTCAGGCCAGTCGTGGGGCATAAAGGCATCATTGGGGTCTCAGCTAATCCTAGGTAACTCAGGCCAGTCATGGGGCATAAAAGCATCATTGGGGTCTCAGCTAGTCCTAGGTAACTGAGGCCAGTCGTGGGGCATAAAGGCATCATCGGGGTCTCAGCTAGTCCTAGGTAACTCACGCCAGTCGTGGGGCATAAAGGCATCATTGGGGTCTCAGCTAGTCCTAGGTAACTCAGGCCAGTCGTGGGGCATAAAGACATCCTTGGGGTCTCAGCTAGTCCTAGGTAACTCAGGCCAGTCGTGGGGCATAAAGGCATCCTTGGGGTCTCAGCTAGTCCTAGGTAACTCAGGCCAGTCGTGGGGCATAAAGGCATCATTGGGGTCTCAGCTAGTCCTAGGTAACTCAGGCCAGTCGTGGGGCATAAAGGCATCATTGAGGTCTCAGCTAGTCCTAGGTAACTCAGGTCAGTTGTGGGGCATAAAGGCATCATTGGGGTCTCAGCTAGTCCTAGGTAACTCAGGCCAGTCGTGGGGCATAAAGGTGTCATTGGGGACTCAGCTAGTCCAAGGTAACTCAGGCCAGTCGTGGGGCATAAAAGCATCATTGGGGTCTCAGCTAGTCCTAGGTAACTCAGGCCAGTCGTGGGGCATAAAGGCATCCTTGGGGTCTCAGCTAGTCCTGGGTAACTCAGGCCAGTTGTGGGGCATAAAGGCATCATTGGGGTCTCAGCTAGTCCTGGGTAACTCAGGCCAGTCGTGGGGCATAAAGGCATCATTGGGGTCTCAGCTAGTCCTAGGTAACTCAGGCCAGTCGTGGGGCATAAAGACATCATTGGGGTCTCATCTGTCATAATTAGCTGTTTTTTGTTTTTCTTTTCACTTTTTTAGGCCTACCCAATTACCCCTACTCCTCCTCATTGCATTCTTGTGGTTTTGTTTGAGGGAAGAGCAAGTAATGGGGGCATGTGGCATATTACCCCACCTCCATAGCAGCTCAGCTATGCCCACAACCCTTATAACTTCTTTAGCCTATGCCACCTAGTGTGACATCCCCAGTTTCCACTATGGATCGCAATAGGGAAAGCCCATATAAACACCCCGAGGAAAGTTATGCCAATCCCTATCCTGCTGTTCCATCCGTTACCTGAGCCATTAACCAAACCCAGGTCAGCTGTACTTTAGCCATGGCTTTTTCCTAGGCAGCACTGGAGTGGCTGCTCATCTGGTAATCTGATTTGAAAAACTGCAGCTTAGTATCTTTGCTATGAAGACAGAATAAATGGGCTCTTTCCTCCACTATGAGTAAACTTGACTTGCTTCATGTACATGAGTTGATTTTGTGGGTACTTGATGTGGAAGAAGTATTACTGCCTGTTAGATAATGACTGGTATTGGTTGTTCTCAGCACATATTATATTTAAAACCTCTGTAAAAACAGTGTTAAAGAAGCAGTGACTTTTTGACTTTAAACATCATCCTAATCAAATCTTTGAATGATTTAATGATTACCTCTAAAAAAAGCAGAGTCAAAGTATACCATTTGTAGTAAACACTAGGCAAAAAGGGTGCAGCTTAATCAAAACAGCCTACATTATTATGAATATTATAAAATTAACCCATTGCAGCTCCACATACAGATTCATCAACCTGCTTACTGAAGGCCATGTACACCACATCCAGAAACGATATTTATTTAGGCAATTGAATACCAAAGTAGCCTTCATCTTTCAAATGTCTGTATAAAATGTAGCTGCACTTAATTGTATAATTACAAAAAAAAAAAATAATCAACTGCAGTAATAAGGAAGTCTTTTTTCTTCTACAAGAATAAAGTTGCAACAAGAACTTACGATAATCTGTACGTTACAGCATATGAAATCAGTGGTTCTTTTGAATGTGAATTAGTATTCTAATTACAAGTAGACAGTCTGCTAGCCACTATATCTCCTGTACTTTCTTTGTACATTTCTTTTCCAAAAGGCATGTCTTGATGCACAAGCACTTCTTTTTATTGCAGCTGAGTTCAATAAACATACCACTATGATCAACCTTCTGCACAGGCAAATTAGAAGACCACCTATAGTGCCATGCTTATGGAGGTCCTCATTCCCTATTTATTTATTTATTTATTTACTCAATCAATCAATCAATCAATCAATCAATCAATCAATCAATCAATTAATTAATTAATTAAGTAATCAATGTATTTATTTATTAGAGCAATGTTGATTTGTTTTTTTCATAGGATCGTAGGAAGTTACTAGGATATTTACCCCGAGGCCCTTACAAGCCTAGCCAAGAATTTAACCCATGTTCTGACAAGTCAGCCCCCAATGCCCCTGTCCAGCAGGGATACAGGTGGAATCCCAGGGGTGTATTTTCTGTTCCCATCCAGTTATTCAAGTTGCGCTTAAAAAGGGATAATGAGGTACTCTGCTTGACGTGGAGAGGGAGTCTGTTCTACAGAAGGGTGAGTCTCTGGGACACAAACCTGTCCTGCGAACAAGTCCTATTGATGTCATAGACCAAATTAAGGTTACACATGTGGGTTACTTGAGTGGAGCATAACTTGGAGATATGCAGCAGTCCCATCAAGGCAGGTTCTGAGATTGCTTTGTATGCCAGACAGAGGTCACCTCTGAGGAGTGTATATGAAACTGAGTAGAGGGACAGGGCTTTTATCATATTTGTGTTGGGTAGATGTTTGAGGCTCTGAATTCTCCTGGTGAAGAACTTCTGTGGTCACTCCAACTGCTACATGTGCTTTGTGAGATACATGCCAAAAGGAGCATTGTACTCAATAATGGATCTCATAAGGGAAAAATGCAGGGATTTTATGACCTCATTGTCCCTGGATGAGATACCCTTCCTAATGAGGTGGGCTATGTAGAAAGCTTTCCATACAATGGAGGCAATATGGTGGTCAAAAGTCAGATTGCAATCAACCTGGGTGTCCAATTCCCTCATGACTGATTGTGTGCTTATGATCTTGTTATTAATGTGATAATTTGTGGGGATGTCACTATCCCCAAAGGAGATGATGATGCAATTTTTGGCATTCAGACTGAGGCCATGTTTCTGGCACCAGTCATTTGTTTGGTTGAGACACTCTTGGAAGATGTCCACATCACTAGGGAAATTGATGACAGTGCCCAGCATGCAGTCATTTACAAACTTGGCCATCCATAGCACACTGGTTTTGGCCTGCACCTCAGAAAAGTATATCCCAAACAACAGAGGCCCCAAGATTGATCCCTGGGGTACACCACTCATTACAGATGTACTGCTTGAGGTGGCTTCCCCTGTTTTGAATAAGTGGATTCTATCAGTGAGCCAGTTTGCTACCCATCTGGTAACATACAGATTGATGCCTAGTTTAATGAGTTTATCTATTATACTTGAGTGGGGAATAGTATCAAAGGTTTTGACCAGGTCAAGGCAGGTGATGTGCACCATTTTTCCCCATCCATGGCTTTGGTGACTATCTCAAAGAAGTTGACCAAATGTAACAGGCATGACCTCTCCTTGACGTAACCAAATTGTGTAGGATCAAGTGTTTGGAGGTTGCCAATGTCCTTGTTAAGGAGGTCTATGATTATGCATTCCATGGCCTTGCAGATCAGGCTAGTTAGGCTGATGGGTCAATAATTTCCTGGATCAGTGGATGCTCCACCTTTGTGCAAAGGGATAACAGTGGCTGTCCTCCACTTTGCTGGGATGAAGCTGGTACTCAAGGTTTGATTGAATAGGGTGCCTAATGGTGCTGCAAGTTCCTGCCTGAGTTCATGCAGGATGCAGCCTTGGATAATATTGGGTCCCATGGAGGCTATTTTTTTTGCCATTGCGAGGGCAGTGATGACTTGCTCCCTAGAGATAAGGGGAGGGGGGGCATGTACTGATGATTTCCTGATTTACTGATAGGGTGACAGAGGTGCTGAACCTGTCTACCAGCAGGCTGGCTATATCTACGGCATTTGTGTATGTGGTGTGTCCTTGACCACCAGTGCTGAGCAGATCTGAGTGCTTACTTTGAGATTGAGGACATATGCGAAGAAGGCCTTATGATTGTCTTTAGTAGATGTGGCCAGTTTGGACTCGAAGTTTGCTTTGGAGCATTTCACTAATGCTCTTATTTGCTTGTTCAGGCTAAGGAGAGATTGCTTCCAATTAGACACCTTCTCCTTTTTGTCCTGCACAGCAATTTTCTTCTTTTATTATACAGTTTATTTATTGCAGATGTCCACCAGACAGGTTTACTCTTCTTTGAGGTGGATAATTTTATCCTGTTGGATATTCCTGATTCCATGCAGCAATATAAATGCTTGTATGGTACTTTGGTGTAGGTTTGGGCATTTGTTTCAGCTCCTACGGAGGGGCATGGGGCTTTAAAGCTGTTTATATCTTCCATCAGGAGGTTGTAATCAGCTTTGGAGATGTTTTTTTGTTTGACCCTAGCTAGAGGGGGTGTCAGGAGAGATGGTGACTTTGAAAGTGACCCTTTTAATGGTCGGATCTGTAGGGATGCTGCCATGGTTACCCAAGTTGGTTAATACCAAGTCCAAGATATTATCACCTCTTGTGGGGTGTCAATCAACTAGTGCAAGGCATTTGCATTGATGAAATCAAGGAATCTCTGGGCATTTGTGTTTTGACATGAATAGTTCTTCCAGTCTATGGCTGGATAGTTAAAGTCGCCTGGTATCAGGGTTCAGGGTTCAATCCTGATAGATTCGAAGAGGTACAGATAGGTAGAGTGGGCATCTTGAGTCAAAGTTGGGAGCTTGTAGCTAGCTATGATTTCAATAGAAGTCTTGTCAATGGTTAACTGCACCTGGAGTGTCTCCTGTTTGTAATACTGTTTGACCAGCCTAGAGGTGTCTATGTCTTTTATATATATTGAAACTCCACCTCCTTTTGCTTTGCTGCCCATGGTTTGTAGTCTGAATTTATAATAGGATGAGTAATCTGGTATGGCTGGGGTGCTTTCCACAGCTTTGAGCCAGTTTCTGTGACTGCACAGATGTCAGCATCTTCCAGGGTTAAGAATGCTTGCAATGAGTGCAGTTTTATGTTTAGACTCCTAGCGTTTAGCAGCATGACCTTTAATTTGCGTTTTGATGACATTTTCATGTTGGTAGTTCTGACCTCATGCCATTGCCTAAAAAGGCACTATGGGGGAGGCAAGAGCCTTTGCCAGAAGCCTGAAGCCCAAGGGAGACAGATGCAGGCCATCTCTGGCAAAGTGTCGTGGTCTGTCGATCATGTCTTCCCAGGCTATCAGGTACTGGATCCCCTTGGAATGACACCAGAAACTAAGCCAATTGTTTAAGTCAATCATTTTCTGTTTATATTGAGGCATCATCATGCTGCGTGATGGTAGAATGCTGCTTATGGCTAGGGACAGACCTGCCTGGGACACATATTCAGAGAGCTCAACCATGTCTCTCTTCATAATGTTGAGGAAGGTATGTCTCAAGTCATTCATGCCAACATGGACTATGACAGAGTCATAACAGTACCTGTTGTTGAAAGGCTTGAGTGCATGTGTGATATGGCGGGTTCTGGCACCTGACAAACAACTAAACATGACAACTAAATAACTAAACGTGACTTTCTCCTTATCTAGCCTGGTGAAGGGCATATCTGTGTGTCTCACAATGGAGTCTCCTATGACTAATATATTGGGTTTATGGTTAGGCCTTAGTGGCTGTGAGATGCAGGTGTGTGGATGATGTGTGGTGTGGTGGAGTGTGGAGTTCATGTGTGTTTTTGCCTTTGAGGTCTCTTTTGTTTGGGTATGTTTTTGTTAATGATCTCCATATATGTGGGTGGGTGTTGTGTAGGTATGTGTGGTGTTTGAGGTGTGGTGTTTGTGTTAACAACTTTCTCAGTGCCAGATATACTGACTTGTGAAGGAGAGAGCATAGACTCTAGGTTCTTAGTGTAATTGCATCTCTCACAAATTGTGTTCCTAGGTGGTAGTAATAGATGGTTGTCCATGTAAATGAGGCAGTTGCTACACTGTCTTAGGATGCCCATATCAACCAGACTGGCAGGAGAAATCTTAGGAAATTGTCCATCCATGTTTGTCAGAATCTGAGGGAGAGAGGCCAGAGAGAGCTAAGGGGGTAAAGGGTGGAAGGTCTAAGATGAGTACTACTAGGTGGTCACATAAGTTCTACTAAGGGAAAATTTGTAACTAGAATACCTCACAATGTGTTAAAAAAACAGTGCAATTGCAGTGCGTGACATGCAAACAAGCCCAAACCAGATGTAACGCAGGATTTAAATATTACAAAAAATAGAAAATTATAGTAACACAGAAATCTAGCCAATCCTGCTAGCCCCTGCTCTCTTTACCAATTAGCTTATGCCAGACAAGGTCCAGGCAGCCCTTCCACTCTGACTAGCAGAGAAGAACAGGCTTTTACCAACATAAGATGGCTGCCAGAAACACAGTTTGTCTCAGTCTGACTTCTCAAATGTACACTTATGGTGACAATGTTTGAGGGTAAGAGGTCATGAGGCCTGTTGCATATAAATATGACTGTGTGCATTTGTTCCTTAATTTTTATACCTTTGGGAGTCTGAGGAAGTCTTTTAAATAACACAGACAATATATATGTTTTTTCTAATAAAAGTATTACTTGGTGTTCCAAGCTGTTGTTTTTACATGTTTTCTTTCATTTTGCACTAAACTGAATAAAATCTCAGTGATTCAACACTGAATATAAAAAAATGATATCCCCCAATTATGGCATTTATTGTATTGGCCATATTTAGTTCATCAAGTGAGTTTACAGCCTAGAAAATTAAGTATCTTTAAGATATATGAACCTGATAATTTAGATTTAACATTATCAGGCATAAGTAAAGGGCAATGTGGTCATCTGATACCTTTGTTAAAGTCTCTAATATGAAAGTAAAATTTTATTTGCTTTTACTGACCATTTCTCAGTCACAAAAATGTTCAATCATTCTGTTTGTTCAGTCAGAGTTCCATTTGTGTTTGTATACTCAATGCTGTTTAATGTTTTCTTTAAGTGAATTAGTAAAATTAATTCAATTCATCTAGGGAGCTATTTGCAGGAAACTAGCTTGAAACTCAGATTTATATTTATGACCTGAACCAGATCAGATACTATCAGGTAACAAATTTACTCTAGCATATATGTCATTGTCATATCTGGCTTACAGATTCCCTATATGATCCTTCTCCAAGTTTCAGTGGTTTCTTTCCGCACTGAAGTTGCCTGAAGTCTTAATTATGAAACTTCATTGATTGTGTCTCAGGAGACACATCTACTCTAGCAAACATTTTTATTTTGTTTTCATTTTCCTATAGTTCAAATAATTAGCCCCATCCAAGTCCTTGAGTACTACAAGAGCTCCTCAGAGAGTTGAGAAGACGAGATCTTTACATAGTAAGGTTGAGTCCAGGCTTCTTGAGTGGCACAATATTTGAAGGCAGCAAGGTATGCTTTTAAGTCATCATCTTTTCAGAGTTTATTCAAAGCTTGGAGTGGCCAGTACCCCTGCAAAATTATAACTTACTGCTGTAATTGGACTAGGCGAACACCTGTCTGTCCACTGTAACTTCAAAATCTACTTAAACTGTTAGTAGTTAATCCAGCACTAGCAACCACAAATGGCAAAAAAAAAAATCCTGTTAAGGAAATCTTAACTCAATGCACTGAACTTATTAAACATTCAGGCTGTGACATGATAACATGATCCTGGTAATTTGCTTTAGAACAACTTCTAAATGTTGTTTGCAAACTGCTACCAATATGTCAAAGTAAAACACAACAGGCACTTAACTCGGGTTTAGTGCAGTTTACTTGCACTGAATAAATGTGAAAGTTAAACATTTACAGTGACAAATGTAGCAAGAAGTTCAAGCTGTGATCACAAACTTGTCTTAAAACAAAGCTGTTTTAGTAACTCACAGCTCAGTTCAGTCAGTTACAGTTTGGCAAATAA
>NC_056739.1:1825184944-1825197444 GCF_019279795.1 Protopterus annectens
TGCATCTACATACCCAACACATAAACACACAAAAACATACTCGGAGGCTCTAAATAAAAATCTGTCTAAACAGCAAAGACCTCCTAAGCAGATATCCAAGCAACAGCCACCCCTCAACAATACCCATGAATCACATATCTCACAAAATCAGTGTGCCTCACAGTCACAGCCCTTAAGGCCAAACAACACACCAAATACACTTGTTATAGGGGACTCTATTGTCTGGCACACTGACGTCCCGCTCACCAGACTGAACAAGGAGAAGGTCACTGTAAGCTGCCTGTTGGGTGCCAGGATCTGCCACATAACGCAAGCACTCAGGTCACTCCAAAGCAAGTAGAAGTATGACTCCGTCATTGTCCATGCTGGTGTGAATGACCTGAGATGTACCTCCCTGGACTACATGAAAAGAGACATAGAGGAGCTCTCTGATGATGTAGCCCAGGCTGGTATGACCCTGACCTTGAGTAGCATCTTGCCCTCACCAAGAATGATGCCACAGTATAAAGACAAAATGATCAGTTTCAACAATTGGCTAAAGTATTGGTGTCATTCAAAGGGGATCCAGTGTCTGTCAGCCTGGGATGACATGCTCGACAAGCCACGTTGCTTCACTAGGGATGGCTTGCACCTGTCACCCTTAGGCTTTTGTATACTGGCCAAGGTTCTTGCCACCCCCATAGTGCCTTTTTTAGGCAAGGCTCAAAGGACAAACCCACCTCCATAGACAACCCAAGGATAAAAAAACTAAAGGTAATGCTACTCAATGCCAGAAGTCTAAACATCAAGATGCATGCACTCGAGGCTCTCCTCAGTATGGAGAAAATCGATGTCTGTGCAGTGACAGAAACCTGGTTCAAGGCTCCTGAGAGCACCCCAGCACTACCAGGTTATAACTCATACCATGTGTTTCGGCCCCAAAACTCGGACCAAAGCACAAAAGGAGGGAGAGTATCTATATTCATCAAAGATACCTACACCTCCAGGTTAGTGGCACTGCACGAAGCATCAGAAACCATCCATGTGCAACTAACAGCAGGCAAAACTGCCTTTCAGTTTGTAGCCTGCTACAGAACACCCTCCCTATTACAGGAACCCCACTTGGCATTCCTGAGAACACTGGAGAATATGAAGGTCTCTCCAAACACTATGTTATTGGGTGACTTCAACTACCCAAACATTGACTGGGAAAACTACTCAAGCCCAAACACCCTGCAACGGTTCCTTGAATTTATAAACTCTAATGCAATGGAACAACTGGTCACCACTCCCACAAGAGGGAACAACATATTGGACCTGGTCATCACCAACATGGGGACTCTATGTTTCACACCAGAGGTAAACCCCTCATTGGTAAGATCAGACCATAAACAAATTTCCCTGGACATCCATATCCCGTCCCCACCCCCAGCCAAGGAAATCATTGTAAAGAATTTCTCAAAAGCCAACTTTGCACTTCTCAAGACTGAGGTGGAATCCTTCAAAGCCCCTGGGCCAGAGAATAATACAGCCCAATCCACAGAATCCTTTACAAATGCATTCTATGAGCATCTGCAAGAATGTATGGATCATGCTATGCCAAATAAAACCAAGACTCACTCCTCCAAAAACAGGAGACCGGTCTGGTGGACCCCGACCATAAATAAGCTATACAACAGAAGGAGGAACCTACTACATGACAGAGCAAAATTCCAAAAAGGGAAGACATCTCTGATCAGTATTAGCAAGAAACTTCGATCCCTCATAAAATCATCAAAGGCCAGTTTCGAAAGAAAAATTGCCCTAGACACTAAAGATAATCACAAGGCCTTCTTTAGTTATGTCAGGAACATGGGCGGAAACTCCCAGATATGTTCTGAATTGTTGCATAACGGTACAAAATATACCGAACCTATAGACATAGCCAACATCCTGGCAGACAGATTCAGCGCAAACTTCTCCCCGCCTTCCCCCCAAAGGAGCAAATGCCTATCCCAACTGAATGTAACCTCCCTGACATCACAGATGCACAGGTGAAAGCTGCTCTCTTCAAAGCAAAAAACACAGCATCTATGGGACCGGACGGTGTCCTAGGCTGTGTGTTACACAAGCTCCAAGAAGAACTGAACCCTCACATTAAGTCACTGTTCAAACTTAACCTTACTACAGGATATGTACCCAAAGAATAGCATACAGCTGCAGTGGTCCCACTTCACAAAGGTGGTGCCACAACGGACCCCGGAAACTATCGCCCCATAAGCCTGACTAGTCTGGTCTGTAAAGCTATGGAGTGTATTATCATGGAACTCATAAACAAAGACATTGGGAGCCTCCAGACACTGGACCCTACCCAATTCGGCTTTGTTAAGGGCAGATCTTGTCTTTTAAACCTAGTTGATTTCTTTGAAACAGTTACTAAAGCCATAGATGAGGGCAAGGTAGTCCACACAGCCTACCTGGACCTCGCAAAAGCCTTTGACACAATACCCCACTCGGGCATCATAAATAAGCTTACCAGCTTAAATATCAACCCCTATATCACAAGATGGGTTGCAAACTGGCTCAGAGATAGAACCCACATGGTCAGAATCACAGGTGCCATGTCCGAATCCAAACCAGTTACAAGTGGCATCCCACAGGGCTCAGTTCTGGGACCTCTCTTGTTCAGTATATACTTCTCTGAGGTTCAGGCTAACACGGGGGGATTATGGCTGACAAAGTTCGCAGATGACTGCAAACTGGGGGCCATAATCGAATCTCCAGCTGACACAAGCATCCTCCATAAGGGTCTCACAGAGACGGATGCTTGGTGCCAGAGCCACGGCCTCAAGCTAAATGCTAAAAAGTGCATAGTCATCCCCTTTGGGAAAAACAAGGTGCACACAAATTACCACATAGGTGGTAATCCATTAAGTATGGAAGAAGTAATTAGAGATTTGGGGACCAATGTAGATAGTAATCTCTCCTTTGATAATCACATTGCCAAAGTGGTTAGAAAGACCTTCTATATAGCCCACCTTATCACGAAAGGGTTTGCATCTAGATCAAGAGAGGTCATTGTGCCCCTCTACTCGACACTCATCAGGCCCATAATTGAATACAATGCCCCTTTTGGGATGTACCTTACCCGACACCTGCAGCAACTGGAGAGACCCCAAAAGTACCTCACCAAGAGGATCACGGGCTACAAACAGATGTCCTATGCAGCTTGACTAAAGAAACTCCAGCTCTACTCAGTTGCTTACCGCCTACTCAGAGGTGATCTATGCCTGATGTACAAAGCCATGTCAAACCCAGAATTAATGGACATGCTCCACCTCAAAAAATCCAAGTCCCTTAGAGCTACATGCTCCAGGGACCTAAACCTCAGCACAAAAATAAATAGGACATGCTGGAGGGACAGATTCATTTCCCAGAGGCTCCCCCCACTCTGGAATAGAATCCCAATTCATGTTAGACATAGCCCCTCGCTGACCCTCTTCAAGTGAAATCTGGACACATGGATGGGAAATCGCAAATTCACCCCTGGGATCTCTTCTGTGTCCCTGCTAGACAGAGGCACAGTAAACTAATCTTAAAAGGGTACCTTCTGTGACCTACTTTACAGAGGCACAATAGGCTAATCTAATAGGGAGGCGGAAGCCAAATACACTCTGGCTAGGCTTATAAATGCTCTAGGGCAGATAGCCTAGTATCTACCTATGAACCTATGAACCTAAGTTATTTGTCTAATATTGCACTTGAATGAGTTAAATAATACTGACCATGGATATAATAAATAAATATTGCACTTACTTGAAATGTATTTAAGTGGGTTCCCTATGGTAGACCGACAGCTCGGAAGATCGACAGTCACATCACCGATGCCAAAAGACGTACAGAGCAGATAACTAACAACTTGTAATCCTGACAGCGAAAACACCAAAATGGGAAATGTGTGAGCGCGACTCAGTAAAAGTACGATAGTGAGGGATTTAGGGTTAGGGTGCGGGTAAGGTAAGTGTACGATAGTGAGGGACTTAGGGTTAGGGTGCAGGTAAGGTAAGTGTGTGATAGTGAGGGACTTAGTGTTAGGGTGCGGGTAAGGTAAGTGTGTGATAGTGAGGGCTTAGGGTTAGGGTGCAGGTAAGGTAAGTGTGCGGTAGTGTCGGACTTTAGGGTAAGGGTGCAGGTAAGGTAAGTGTGCGATAGTGATGGACCTTAGGGTTAGGGTTTGGGTTAAGGTTAGTGCGTAAATTGTTGTGTGTAAGGTATAGTGTAGGTTTTTAAGTTGTTGGTGTGCTTGTGTTGTGTGTATGTTGTGTGGAACAGCAAACTTTTTGTTTTGTTAACTGTCGGGATTGTGGCTTGTCGGGCATGTGAACTTTCGTGTATTTGCGGTTTCGTTCTTGTGGTGTCGGTGTTGTGTGCTGTCGGTTTAGTGTAGTAGACCCATTTAAGTATATATTGCACAAATAAATAAAAACTGACTTACTATGTGTCCAGACCTCTGGGACTAGTGCCGGAGTTCAGAAGTCTAATCACTGTAGGATCGAAACTGTTACTGAATCTTGTAGTCCTGCAGTGGATGCTGCGATATCTCCTGCCCAATGCCAGATGCTTAAATGGTCCATGCACAGGATGTGTGTTTTCCTGTATTATTTTGATGGCCTTTCAGATGCTTCTTGCAGAATAAGGATGTGTTGATGGAAGATTGGAACCTGTTACCTTATCTGCAACCCTCACCACTCTTTGTAGCTCATTCCTTTCTGTAACTGTGCAGCTTCCAAACCACACTGGGAAGTTGCAGGGGAGGATCCTCTCTATTGCACTTCTATAGAAGGTGGAGAGAATATGAGGAGGAAGCTTAGCTTCTTTTCAACCTTCTTAAAAAGTGGAGGTATTGGTGCGCTTTCTTGACCAGTTGGCTGTTGTTTCCCAACCATGAGATATCCTCTGATATGTGTACATCCAGGAATTTTGTACTTTTAACCCACTTCATACTCTCACCATTGATCCTGTGCACTGGGTGGTTTGTTGTCCTTTTCCTAAAGTTGATGGTAATCTCTTTAGTCTTGCTTACATTCAGGGGAAGGTTGTTCCCCTCACACCAACTGATCAGAGAGCCACCTCCTCTCTGTATACCCTTTTATCCTCCTTTGTGATGAGCCCCACGACTGGGGTGTCATCAGCAAACTTGATGATATGGTTGGACGTGTGTTTAGCATAGCAGTCGTGGGTTAGGATGGTGATTAACAGTGGGCTGAGAACACATCCCTGTGGAACCCCAGTGTTAATCGTGATATACTTTGATTTGTTCTTACCTGAACACACCTTCTGTGGTCTCTCAATCAGGAAGTCCAGAAACCAGTTACAGAGATTTTCACTGATTCCTAAATGTGCCAGTTTTTCTATCAGTTCCAAAGAACTCCAGATAATGGGGAGACATATCTTCTTCTAGCATCTCATGTAGATACAGACAATATCACCACTAAATCCAAAGAGAAAGATGTGCACCAAAGATGGAGCAGCTGAATCTATTGATGGCCCCATAATGGTTTTAAGGCCACCAGACAGCATGCATGAGCCATATCACATTATACTACAAATATCCAAAAACGTTTTAAAGAAATGTATGAATGTTTTCAGTAGAAAAGTACAAAGAGACTAATATGCAACTCCTTCCACATAACCTTGTCAGTTTTGCCACCTTCATGGTCAACCTCAAAACTAGTATACTAGTTACATGTGCCTTAAAGTGTCTTCAATTATATACAATTACATAACGAAAAAGCAAATATTCAAAGTCAAAATGTATCAATTTAAAAAGATCATATTACAAAAATACAAAAAAATTACCCTGCACTCCCTCATCCTCTACTAATTATATATAACAACTCAAATATCACACAACAATGGGGTAAGGACAAATTCCCCATCCAACTGTACTGTGATCTTTCTGGCAAACTCTTTTGAGTGTTTGATATTTCATACTGCAACTACATCATTTTCTTATAGTTTTATTTATTTCTATATTTTAAAAATTGTTCCTGAATGTAGCACATTAATTATTATTTACTGATTGTTAAGAAGAGAGATGAATTAAATGTTTACCTTTTTAAACATTTTGATGGCATCATCACAAGACATGGGTGCATATGCATTAGCAAAAAAAGAAAAACAATAATAATACTTCCGTTTTCATGCAGTATAGATAAATGTTTTCTTTTTAACATTTTTATTCACTGTAATATTCCATAAATTGCTTAATTCCTGCCTTCTCTGAAACATGACTCTTCCTGTGAGAACAGCAGATCTCTCTCTGTAGTATATATGCTCATAATTTATCATATTTGTTAGAGGCCAAAATGTTGTCCTAGATAAATAGTTTATTATAGGAGCTCCCTAGCCAGCTTGTATACTTTGTCAGGTTAATAATTCCACTTACACTGTATGACAGCAAAATTAACTTTGTAGGATATGCGTGTACACCTTCTCAGCACAACTGTGTGATTGCATGTATTACTGGATGTCTGTCAAAATGCCTCACCTTCATACCTCTCAACCTCTTAGTGCAAGAAATCTAGATTAAGCCTACAATAATGGGGGGACAAAGGGCCAAAAATATGGGCAGATTTTAAATATTGCTGTTATGAACCAGAAAGATGCTAGAATAACAGGGATTTGTATTAGTGTGCCTTTTATGAAGGATCTGAAGCCTGAAAATCAAATGTATGTCATTATTTAGTGACTTCAATCCTTGGTGATTTGCTAGAAAACCACACATTTTATGATGATTGGCCCAAAAGTATGAGGTAAAAATCTAAACATTTTGCAAAAATCTGGACAGTTGAGAGGTATGTTCACCTCCCTTCTCCCAACACTGTTAATCTCAAAGAAGAAAAACAAAATAAGCAATAATCAAACATTACAAATTTCTGAGAACATATTTCAAAGTTTTCAGAAACATACAAATCTGACTCTGCTACAAGGACACACACTTATAAAAAATAATAAACAATACAAGGCCATAGTACATCACAGACTATTGACAGTTGTCAAACTATATAACTGGCAATGGCCTCTGCATTGTCAGCTTGCATTTCTGAATCCAAGTGTCCTTAGATACCAGCATCCTGGTGTATGCATTAGTTGCCCAAGCAGAGCATTAAGCTCTAGGTCACCTCACATATCCACTTCTGATGGGTATGTAGGAAAACATCATCATTGAAAACTAGGTGTCAGACAACAAGTAGGTAACTAATGATAAAATTAACCCGGAGTGCATTATCCATCCTGAAACATCAACAGTCTCTATATCATGTAAAACCATGTCAAATCATAATAAAAATAATAAAAAGAACCATATGTCTGAAGCGCCCTTTTATTAAAACCTTCTATCACCTTGCAGTATAGGGTCAGAGTCCAAAAAAGTCTGCCTTGATTCCAAAAAATTTATTCAGTTTAAGTGACTTACTTCAGTGCAAGGCCTATCTATAAACGGGCTTACACTAGGGACCAGATTCCAAAAGACCTGCTCTCAGCCTATTCTCAGTGTAAGTGGTCACTTACACTGAGAGCAAGCTTTTTTGGAATCGGACCCTTATCTTTCAATGGAAAAAAATCACCATGAAATCTCAGCAATTTAAATACATTCACTACCTGATAAACCAATCCCACATAATTAATACGACTTAATAAAAAAGAAGAAAAATATAAGAAAAAATAAAACAGCAAACTAAACAATTAAACATCAATAACTTTCAACCTGTCACAGCTTGCCGGTTAAGTTCCTTATTTAACCCATAAATGTGAAACATGTTTTAGAATGTAACACATTTCCTTACACCTAATAATTTTTAATATCCCCATCAATTCACTTATTATTCTTATAATAATATACTATTCCAGCTCTCAAACATTTGACATTACCATTTTGACATTCTAGAAAATATGAAACTAATGTTTTTTTCACTGGCTTTATTCTTTATATTTCTACTATGTTCCTTCAATGTTGTGGAGAAGCTTATTTTTGTTTCTCCAAAATTAGCAAAGCCACATCGACACTAAATCAAATAGACCATATTATTACTTAAGAAAAAATTAGGATTACATTAAATAACCTCACATAAATTTACTTTGATATTACATTAAAAAAAAATCAGAGAACATACCATACATTGTCACATGTTGTATTGGTACTATTTGACAAAAAAAGAAGGTAAGAGTAATGAATAATATTTGCATTCATTATGAAGATCACCCTAGAAAACAACACACTCACTAATCAGCTGAGCCCCCTTCCTCAACTGTATCCTCTTAACTGCAGTTACAGAAACCAAATCAAAAACTCCACCCAAACAGGTTTAACCAGTAAACAATATTTCATACATGCTCATCTTCTCCACATACCCACAACAGCCATACTCCATTCTTACTGGTCTACCCTTAAGATGGATCAGAGACTCTCACAGCTGAACAAAGGTAAGTTTTGTGAATCACACAGAAGCAAAACAGCTCTGCAGAAAGTTACTTTAACTGTTCCTGACATTGTAATTTTCCTACTGTTGTGTGACTACAGGGTGACTATATTTTATTTAGGGAATGAGAGAGCTTTCACTACAGACAAAAAGGTTATTTTTTTTTTTAGATAACTGAAATTGTTTTTCAACAAACGTGTTTTGCTTTATTAGGGCTCACTGAAAATGTTTTTGATAAGTTGACAGGATTCTGATGGACACAGACTCAGGGGACAGCCACTTAATGAATTTTTAATAAATACATAAACAAATTAGTATATTCTGCCATTTGAAGTTAATAAGACTCCAATTTGTTACATGCTGTTTGTTTATGAGCATGTGTAAAGACAGTTTCCCTCCTTCTTCTTCTCCCAATTGACTTAACTCCCCCCATCCTGCCATCTTTTAACTTTCCCACTTCAACCTTCACACCTTAAGAAGCCATCACCTGTCATACTCCCTCATCAATCCACTCAAATTCACTATTTTCAGTGCTTTTGATCCTTCAGTTTAATTTAGCTGCTATAATCTGTGACACTAGTTATTTACCTTGCTCACATCTCACTGCACACCCAGCCACATCAAATTAAAATTATCAGATCACTTTGTCTTTTCTATCAATACTAGATTAGCTATTAACTGAAAGTATCCCTGCATGGCTAGGCATCCTTACTAGCATATAGTTAAGCATAAATATACCATTGAATGTGACAGCATGTAAGTCTCCTTAACGCTCTTATTTGTAACATGCTGTGTAAGATGCCTTAATAGTACAGGAGAAGAACAAAGCTACCCTTAATCACCTTAAGTGCTTTAAAACAAATGTGTTATTTTTGCAAGAAACTAAGCTCCCCGATTCACTTCCAAGTTTTGTTACTAATTATGGGTGGGAAAAGAAACTTCAAAGATATGATCTTGATCAAGTAAGTAAAACAAGAATGATAGTTAGGAAAGATAACAGGAGGGTCCCAAATCATTCACAAAGACACATATGATCAGACCAAGAACCTTGCATTATCAAGCACCTAATTATGAGTCCTAACATCTTACTGCAGCAAAATGGCATCCATGTTCAAAATGTAACTTACTACAATCAACTATTTCAACCACTACAGTTTGTGGAGTTTGGCAAGTACCCTAAACCCTGAAACCATTAACATGGTTGGCTGTAGCCCCATACTTCATGCTATTTGAGGTCATATGACATTAGAAGCAAATCCAATACTAGTGTTCCCTAATTTGAAGTGTAACACATATTTTTCATGTTTTGTGACCTCAAAATGTGAAGATTGTAGAGGTAGAAGTAGACAAAGCACAGCCCCCACACTGTGGCAGAGGAGACACTTGCCCCCCTGTAAAAATACTTCCTATATCTATTTGATGAAATGCATGTTACTAATGATAGCATTGAAGCAGCATTTTACTATAATGGTTTCTTGAATGTGGGTTCTCTATAATTTTGGCATTCAGACTTACAGCATGAAATTGTGAGCTCTGACTCTCTATATATCAATGATTCAGCCAGCTCCCAGTTATGTGTATACATTAAGTTGCAAAAGGGGTCTTCTTATACAATGTACATGTGAAGGTTTTCCCATTGTATTAGGTCCAACAACTCCTTTCCACTGCTTGTAGACTACAATTGACTCTTTGTTAGTGTTGTTTGCATTAGTTGCTGACAGTACAGAGTACAGAATATTATTATTATCTTTTAACAGAACTTCTAATATTTAACTGTCCTACAATTTTATAATTAGATTATATCATCCTTTCAAAATCTATACAGCGGAGTACTCCAGATGTCATATTCCCCATAATTCGGAATGAGCTAGACAAATTGTATTTTGCAGCCCTGGGTAAAGTAGCCACAATATGGCAAAGTTAACAGTCTTGTGCCAGATGACTATTCTGGAGCAATTGGTAACAGAAAACCTACAGGGCATAACGAGACAGAAATTAAAGCCAACCACTTCACCTGGAAAAATAGAACCATCAAATATTCTTTCAGACCTGAGTCTGTATAAAGATACAACGGTCTACCATCAAAGAACAATACCTATGTCTGCATATGCACCAAAGGAGACTAACCAGAAATATTCTACAAAAAGGATCAAAAACCATTGGATGGAAGGACACATCCATTCTATAAGGGACCCTGAAATTAGTGCCTCCGTAGCTCTTCCAAGAATTAACAAGGCATTTCAGAATTAATCCTTTACATATAAATCTTTCCAACATTAAACCATTCTTGTGACAGTAGTCTTTTGATATTGACGTTTGTCTTGTTTGGGGATGTGACTGTGCTCCCATAGCTGTTTTATCCTTACTAGATTTCCAACTATAGACTTGTTTTCTACATAGCTCTAGTTCTCTTTCCTAACAGGTTTACAGAAGATCCCATTTACAAAATCATGACTGCAACAAGTATTGATATCTAGGGAACTGCAAATGTTTCTGAAAGACTTAAGAAGTAAAGGTGAAGGGTAAAAAAAATGTCTTTCCAGTAGAACCCTAGAAAAAACTGCAAATATGAAACCTGATTTTATATTTTCAGGTCCTTTCAACATTTATTCCAGGATAAAGTCATTACTGACTACCCCCATCATTTAAGCAAAACACCATGGAACACTGTATGAGGAGAACAAAAAACAGTAAACTATACACTGACTTCACAACAGCGCTCTTGACAAATATTTACACCAAAATACTAGCCTCAAATATCCAGATAGTTATTACCAGACTAGTCTTTGCCTAACAAATAGTATTCATGGCATAAAATCTGAACAGACCATATAAGAACTGACTTTCCTATAGGCAGCATATGCTGACATAAGAAACCACATAGAACAGATTCCTTCTGGCATGCTATTATAGATTTCCTGCAAGTGCAATTGAAGCTGTCTAATCCAATTCTATCAAACAGTCAAACTGCTAATCAGCAACAAAAGGTTGCTTTGTCTTTCACTTCCTGCTAGGAAGAAGTAATAGACAGGGTTGGCCCTTCCCTTCTACTTTATTCGTACTGGTAACAGACCCTGACCAATATTAACAAGGCTTGTGAAACCATTCAAAGGTGAAGTTGTCAAATAAGGAGTACAAATGTTTGCAACTGACTAAGCAAGGGACCCCTTTTGCTTCACAGAAAAAAATGCAGCTACCTTAGAAGTATATATTTACAGACTTTAAGAATATTTATTTATTTCTGAATGGATCTTAAGAAATCATTTTTCAGCAGAGGCCTAGAGAGAAAAGCTTTGAAATGTGCATAATAATTACAGAGTAGAGAATTTACATAGAATGGCACATTACATTACAAAGCATATTACATAAAAAAACATGGAGATTGTTTTTTTTTTTTTTTTTTTTTTATTTTATGTTTTTTATAGCTGAGGCATTGACACAAAATTTAAAATGATCTTTCCAATGAATTAATGGTGGTCATCTCTAAAGTATATATATATATATATATATATATATATATATATATATATATATATACTCTAATACTCCTGGATAATGGCTCACCCAAAGTACTTGAGCAGAGTGGTATAAAGCAATGCTGAACTTAGTTTGACATTATTTAAACCCTTCATAGGTTCATAGGTTGGTACTAAGTTATTGGTCCTAGGGCCTATTCAAGCCTAGCCATAACAATTCCCTGGATATTTCTTCCCACAATATTTACTTCCCTGGACCCCTGTCTAGCAAAGCAACTGACGTGATCGCCGGGGTGAATTTCCTATCTCCCATCCAATCATCAAGATACAGTGTAATATTGTATTGCATTTTATAAGGTGAGCATCCAGTTAATTGACTGATGTTACAAAATTGTTTCTGCTGATTCACAAGGATATTTTGGCATGATTATAAATATGCAACTTTATGTTTTCTTGTTCCTTATTTAAGTAAGTTTCTTAAGGAGATGAATTTTTGACTGTAATGATTCCAAGATGAATGCCCAAGTCTGTACAAAGCCCTTAACCTTCAAATTAACCAAAGGTTTTGTTTAACTTTTATGACTTG
>NC_056739.1:1825202444-1825434944 GCF_019279795.1 Protopterus annectens
TATTTTTTAAATTCTAGTGAATGAGAAATATGGTCCATGCTGCAGTCCTTTATTTTACATTTTTATTACAATAACATGTAGACGGCTTAACATTTGTTGTTTTATGTCTCCAAGGGTTGTTTTGAGGATATCAGACTACTTGTTTCATGTATGTGTTTTGTATACTTTTGCTTTAGATTTTAATGAGTTGCATAGATATGGTGGGGTTGAAGAATTTGTAGAATCTTTCCCCCACTCCCAGCAGCGGACCATCAGCTGCCACAAGCTCTTCTCCTTATACACAAGATCTACATGACCTAACCTGTCCCTTACTAAACCAGGCTCACATCAGTTGCCAGTGGGGAGATCAAGGACACTGGTATAGCATCATATTGCTGCTTGGGGAATATGTACTAACCCCTCCATCCCTTGGCAACTGTGTGAGCACTATTAAATGCTACATCAGTAAGTACATGTGCATTTCTACAGATGCTCAGTATCTGAATAAACTGTACATTCTCTTTGCAGCACAAAGCTTGCCTGCCTTATAACACTGATGGAGTGCAGGAAGCCTAGGCTGCTTTCCCCCTCCCTGGATGAGTGAGCCAACATGAGACACTCTCTCTCATCCTCCTACTGATGCAATCATTCCAGCAACCATGCATTTAGTTGAAACAGGTCATCTAAATCACAGTAAGGGCTCTTCCCTCTGCACTACTGGTCTACTTAATTTTTATCACCCTTAATCCCATAGCAAGGGTATGGGTTATCTGATGATAACGCACTAAGGACGTTGATACGTTTATTGCTATACCACGAGTGGAGATTACAAACAATATCTACTCATTGTATCAGATCTTTGTTTTACCACACCTTTTTTTCAAGGATGTTCTTGTAGTGGGAGGTTCTTAGGATATATGAAAAAGACCTCTTAAGGTCATACCAGTGTTTCAGCTACATGGTTTGTGAATATCTATGACTTTTCACTTTGTACTTTTTATGTCTTTATTGGTAGATTTGGACCAATAAAGCCACATTCCACTAGCTGTAGATTGCAATGTTTCAGTCTGTTTACCTTTTTCCCCTTTGATATGGATGTTATTTGACATATTGTGCAGTCACCCTAATGTTTACAAACATTACAATTATTTTTAATCTCTCTGTTTCCACAATTTAGCCAAACAAGCTACTAATGTTATACTACCAAGGACAGAAAAAGGCAAAAACATGGCATGTGAGGATTGGCTTTATTTTTCTGAATCTACCAATAATGATGTAAAAGGTAAAAAGTAAAATGCCATGGGCATTTAGAATCCATGTGGCAGAAATACTGATATATTCTTAAAGGTCACTTGCATATATCTGATGGGCCACAACTACAGGAGTTTTAAGGTATTACAAAGTGAAGCCTCTATCTCAGTTATCTCTTTCTTGTAGTTTTACTGAATGGTTTGTCTATGTGACCTTTTTTGCCCTTTGGTTTGGGTGTTTTTCTAAGCTGGAGACTAGTCTCTCCATCCAACCCATTTTAAACAGCACCACATCAACACTACTTTAGCAGAGCATCACAACATTACTTCTACATATGATGGAGTAGTAAAGCCCCCTAGGCATCATAGGTATCCTTCTAGCTTGTCTCAGCCATGAGGCACAAATACTAACACAGATCTGAACCTACACCTTCTGTTACTGGGAGTCACCTGTATTGCAGGTCTACACTTTAAGGTCCCATAAACTTGTAACACATCCAAGAAATGTCTTAGTCATTAGTGACTCCTTTGTGAGACATATAGGTCCATAGGTACTTATGAGGCTATTGATATGTAAGAATCTTAAGATCCTAGCCTTAACATTGTCATGGTAGATTTTAGCCCTCATTTGTTTGCATACAGACAGCCTGGAATCAGGCACAACAAGGAAATGTTGTAATATTTACTTCTTACTCTTAAACATGAGGGATATGCTGGCAAAACCAGGAGTGAAATTGCAGTTTGAAGCTTACATGTATAGATATGCAAAGGATTGAGTGACAGATAGCTGTCTTTCTGGGACAAGGATAAGGGATATTACTAGGATCCTTAGATCCCTGTATCACACAAGGTGCAATTACAACCTTGTAATCACTCATGTGGTGGTTAAATGATTTTAGGTATTCCTCACTGGGTGAGATACATTATTGAGCTCTCAGTTTATGTCTTTGAAGATGATAATGCTGTCACATTAAGCAGCGTTCTACCATCACCCAGCATGATGGCAAAATAGAAGGAGAAAATAATAGACTTCAGTGATTACCTAGCAATTTGGTATCATTCTAGGGGGATCCAGTGTGTGTGTCTGCATGAGATGGCATAGTCAACAAGTGAAGCTGCTTCAACAGGGATGGCAAGCATCTTTCGCCGCTTGTTTTTTGCAAACTGGGTACAACTTTTGCTACTCCCATAGTGTCTGTTTAGGTGGATTTCACTTGATGGACATCCAAAGATCTGGATTATATTGAGATAGCATTGCTAATTGATAGAAGCTTAAATAACACAATCTGTGATCTTTAGGCCTTCCTTAACCTCAAATAAATCGGCATTTTTGTAACTGCAGAAACCTGGTTCCATTGTAATGACTGCACTTCTTAAATTCCTTGGTATAGGACTTATCATGTATTCAGAGCCACCAGCAACTGTGAGGGAATATCTATCATTGTTTCTTACCATATTTCACAGGATATAAATCTAGAAGTTGTTGAATTCTTAGTTACACTTAAACTTAATTATCACATTGCAGTTAATGTACAGATTCCATCTATGACCTTTTCAGTATATGGAGAATACCGTAACTAGGTAAAAAAGTTAACAAGCAATCCAAATGCATTTCTTATGCTGATGTCAAATATCCCCACATAAACTCAGCAAAATGTGTCCAGAGATTTCTAGACTTTGTAAATGCCAATACACTACACAAATTCCACCCCCACCCATCAATCTTCTTGATCTTGTCCTCACAAGTATTTCTCCAAGTTGCATCACCTCACTTGTTACCCCTTCCCTAATTCTATCTGACCGTTTTCTTGTGATGTTCTTTATGAAAACTTGTTTTTTGGTTCCTAATAATTGTTCCATGTCCAAAAATGTCTCCAAAACCAATTATTTACTATTTATGGATCCTTTTGATAATCACAAATGATTACTGAGGGCTGTAAGGAATGACAAAATATAATAATGAAATAGTGAATCAGATTTTGAATACTTTTCCATATATGGATATAGATTTTTATTAATTAGATGCTAAAACTATGCTGCCTTATGTATTTAAGTCTATCATACCTTGAAACTGTACCTCATTAGGAGAAAAATTCCTCATTTTGAGTCTTAGAAATTCTGACTTCTACACTGTTCTAGAATGAAAGATTTTGGCACACATTCAGTTTTAAGAAGTTTTCTTTTAACAAATACATACAGTAAATAATATTTAATAGTACTGAATCATATTACTTCATCAAAATAACTATGTTTTAAGTTGAAGAAACTGTCCATAGCCATACTGTGAGGTTCCTAGATGAAGTCATTAATAAGGGGCCCACATTTTGTCCATTTGTTCCACATTTATAAGGGCAGCGGTCCACATTTTGCCCATTTGTTCCATATTTTCAGGGGAAGTGGTCGACTTTTTGTCCATTTGTTCCACAATATTAGGGGCAGTGGTCCATATTTTAGCAATGGAAAACTGATAGCTAAGAGTTCTACTTACATAATTATTTTCACATGTGCTTTAAATATATTTATTTATATTTATTTATTTATTGTACATTTGTTGACTGGGAGTGTCCGGCTGAGCTATTGCTCTTTTTCAGCAGGGGCCCGGGGAGAAAAGCTCCAAATATATACAATGCAATAAAAATAGCAATACAGATCCATTTCAATAAATATAGCAATAGAGAATTTTGATAGTTAAAATACATAAGCTACATATATGTATATTGTTGACAGGTAAAATAATACTATAAACAAAAAGGTGCATGTTAAAAAAGTAGAATAAGTTGTATGTTTTGGTTTAAAAAGAGAGTTGAGTAAATATAAGGTTTTGTATGCAGAGTAGCAGAAACTTAAAAGGTTACATAAGAATTTCAGGGAGTAGAGTATAAAAGAACCTTTGGAGGTTGCATAGGAAGCATAGGATGAAGTAGTTAATCGTATGTTTTAGTAAGTTAGTTTGACTGTACTATAAAAGATAGGCAATAAGCAGGGGGGGTGAATACAATGGCAGGACCAGTGTTTTTTAAAGTGGTCTTTGGTTGCTAGCTTAAATTGTTTGGGGTGAGTCAGGGACCTTATTTCTAGTGGGAGTTTGTTCCATGCAGTAGAGGGATGGTAGCTATATAAGTTGCACCCTGTGTTGGATTTGGGTTTGAGCTTCAGAAATGTCTGATAGGGGAGTAGTTAGAGATGAGAGAAGATAGACTTGGGCAGAAATCAGGCTGATATAGGAAGGAGTGTATGATTTGGAGTTGAGATTGTAGGAACAGGTGAGGTAGTTTGGTCCAGTTCAGGTATTTTAGGGAGAGGCAATGGTGAGATTTATATGTTTGCTGAGCTGCAAATCTAGCTATTTTGTGGTAGGTTGGTTCTAATTAGGTAAGTAGGGAGGAGTTCAGATTTGTGAGTATTTGGGAACAATAGGTTAAGCATGGTAGAAGGTAGCATAGGTAAGAGAAATCCTAGCTTCAGTAGTTAGGAATTTGTTGCTCCTGTACAGTAGTGCTAGCTTTTGGTGTTTTTTTTTGATACAATTGTTAATGTGAAGATTAAATTTTAGTTGGTCATCAATGGTGATGTCGAGGAGTTTTGTGCTAGTTTCAACTTCTATAGGAGTATTGTTTAGGGACCTTATGGAGAAGGAAAGTTTAATGTGGTTTGCAGATTTAGGTAGAAAAAGTAGTAATTTTCTTTTCTTAGGGTTGAGGATGAGCTGATTATTAGTGAGCCATGTCTCTACTGAATTGAAATATGTCTGGGTATTTCTTAGGAGTTCTAAGGGGGAATTAGCAATAGTTATGACTGTAGAGTCATTTGCATACTGGACAATGTTAGATTGAGGACAAGAGAAGTGGAGTGAGTTGGTGAAGATATTAAAGAATAGAGGTCCAAGAATGGAACCTTGGGGAACACCAGTTCTTACTGAGAGAGGGGTAGATAGTACTGAGTCCCATCATACTGACTGCAGCTCATCAGAGATCTAACTAGAGAACCATGCAACAGTATCAGGAGAGAAGTTTAGGTCTACAAGTTTACTAAGTAGCAGAGTGTGTGAGACAGTGTCAAAAGCCTTAGAAAGGTCAAGGAATAGACAGGATAAGAGTTTGTGATCATCTTTAGACAGGGCTAAGGTGTTGAGAAATTATAGTATTTATTTATTATTTTATTTTACATTTTTTGACTGGGATAGTCTGACTAGATACATGTCCATTTTTAGCAGAGGCCCGAGAGAAAAGCTCCACACAGAAATGTGATATATACAAAACAACAGCCAGACAGTTATACAATACATAAGGCATGCTGTTTATACAATTTTTAAATCAGAAATGAGCACTGTGCAAGTGTGGGACACAAGGTAGAAGATAGAAATATGGAATTCTACATTAGCACATTTAGTGTGAATAATACAAATGTGGTATAGTTCTTGAGTCGTAGAGATGGTGCTAGTCAGGATTAAAGTATGGGCATAGCCAGTATGAATTAAAGTATTTTTTCAGATTTTCTTTGAATAGTACAAGTGAGGATTCTAGATTAACGTCAGTGGGGAGTTGAATCCAGGTTTTGCCAACCGAGTTGGCAAACAAAGCATCACCAGCTGAGTTATTGGCTTTGAATGTATGGACCATTAGTCTATTGGTTGAGCGAAGTTGTCTCAGGTTACAATATAGGCTGACAAGATTTTTGAGTGCTGGTGCATTATCAGGGTGGTATAGTGCTTTATGAGCTACTCTGAGCTGGTTAAACTGTAGTAGGGAAGGTAGTTCAAGCCACCCTAGAACATTTAGATTGCAACAGTGGTGTGTCCTATAAGCTGAACCAGTGGCAAATCTAGTGATGTGGTTGTAACAGCAGGATAGTTTGTTAATTTCTATTTTGTGCAAGTTTGTGATTAGAGAGGAGGTGTAAAGGAGGGTAGATAGGAGATGAGACTGGGAAGTAGCAATTCTTGCAAGAGGAGTGAGGAAAGGTTTGAGCTTGTAAATGGATCCAAGTTTTTTGTTTATGTTTTTGATGGTTTGTTTGACATGTGCTTGAATGTTAGGTTATTGTCTAGTATAACTCCCAAGAGTTTGGTTTGGGCTTTAGCGGAGATATTGGTCCCATTATTAGATATTATGGTAATGGTTGGAGGTTGGACCTGCGAGTGGGAGTGAAAAGGAGACACTTCGTTTTTTTTTAGGGTTTAATATCAGATGGTGATTTGTGAGCCAATTTTCAACAGTGCTGAAAGTACTCTGGGTTAAAGTTAATAGATCTGCTTGTGGGGTGGCTGAGCAGATCATCGTGGAGTCATCTGCATATTGAATACATGGTGCTTTAGGGATAACAGTGTAGAGGTTATTAATAAAGATAGAAAAAAGAAGGGGTCCTAATATAGAGCCCTGTGGGACTCCTAAGGTGATGGGAAGGCAGGATGATAGCTTATCCTTCCATAGGACTGCCTGTTGACATCAAGATAGGTAGGACTGAAACCACTGGAGAGAGTGGTAGTCTAAGGAGAAGGCTTTCAGGGTATGGATGAGTAGCTGATAGTTAACCATATCAAAGCCTTGGATAGATCAAGAAGGAGTGCAGAGGAGAGTAGGTTGTTATTATTGTTGTGGTTAATGACATTACAGAAAGAGAAAAGTGCTGAGGTGATACTGTGGTATGGCCTAAAGCCATGCTGAGAGTCAGTCAGCAGCTTACCTTGAATGAGGTGGTGCATAAGTTGTTTATGGACACGTTTCCATAATTTTTGCTAGTGGAGGTAGAATGGTTACGGGTCTGAAGTTTGATAGTTCGATGGAGCTGCCTCCTTTATGTAAAGATATAACATGGGATGTTTTCCAAATTGAGGGGATGGAAGCTTTGGGTAGGGTTCCATTGATCAAGATTGATATAGGGTAGTCTATGACATAAGCAGCTTTTTGCAAATACTCTGCAGGAAGGAGGTCAGCAGCTAGAGTGGTAGGCTTTAATTTCTTGATAAGACTTTGGATTAGTGTGGTAGGAACAGGTTGAAATCTAAAGGCGGATGGTGTATTGGGTCTATCATTATCTAAGATAGAGCAGGTGGGAGTGAGTTGGCTGGCCAGGGACTGGATAGTTTCTGTGAAGAAGCTATTGGAAGGTATTTGCAGTGTCTACTGGCGATTTGTGGTAGAAGCTAAAGGGGTGAGTGTAGAAGTATGTCCTTGTTTATACCAGCCGAGAACATTTGGGGTCTGTTATGTTTTAATAGAAGTTTTTCTTGTCAAGGATAATAGATTTTTTGGTATCGTTCCTTAATTGTCTATATCTAAGTTGGTCTTGTGGTTCCTTTGTGGTATGCCAAGTGGCCCATGCTTTATTTCTAAGTATGATTTTAGATTTTGTGTCTTTTGAAAGCCAAGGTACTGTTTTAGTTTTGGTTCTGATGGAGTGGATAGAGGCATGAGAGTTGAGGATGGTAAGGCATTTAGTATTGAAGTATTCCACTACATCATCCAGTGGAAGTTGTTTTAGTAGAGACGAGCTGCATGCACTGAGCTCATTTTGGAAGTTGGTAAGGTTAAAATTTTTATTGGTTCTTATTGTTTTGTATATGCGTAATTGGGCATTATCAGCTTTAAGCTTAATTATATAGGTGAGGCAGTGGACTTGTACATCTAGGGATGGCCATTGATCAGTATCCAATCTAGGTTACTTTTTTGTTATTGGATTTATTGAGCCTGGTGTTGTGGAAATGACCTGTGAAAACCCATATAAGTTAATGTGCTTAGTAGGATAGTCAGAGGAGCAGGGGCTACAATCAATGTTAAAATCTCCAAGAACAATGGTTTATTGGGGGTAGTTACTAGATAACCATTGCAAGAAGTCTTCTAGTGTGCCGGCATTTTTACCTGGGGGAATGTAGACACAGACAATGTATCTACATTTGATTTTGTTAATTTGAAGTTTGGTAATGAGAGTTTCAGCGTTGTTAACTTGGGGTGGTTGTTGCGTATCTGCAGTAACTGTTAGGTTAGATTTGTAGAGTACAGCAACCCAATCACCTTTCCTATTAGCTCTGTCTTATCTAAGTATTTGATACCCTGGGGGTATTACCTCATTATCTTTAGTTGCAGGTATTAGCCAGGTTTCAGTAAGACATAATATGTCTGGGGAATGAACTGCTAGGAGGGTATGCAGGTTGTGAACATTATTATTTAAACTTCTAAGCTTTAGATGGCAGGCTAGGAATGAGTTGGGAGGCCTATTTGACAGAGTAATATTGGTAGGATTATTAGTCTGGGAGCTGGACACGGCAGTTGAGGCTGGGCCAGGGTTTGGGTGAATGTCTCCATGCTTTGTGAGGTTGCTGTATCATATGTTAACTAAGAGTTTAAGTATTTTATATAAGATTTTTTGGTAATGTTTGGTTTTTGGGGTGGTGCAATAGGATCTAATGGGTTGGTAGTATTTAGGGGTAGTGTTGTTGGGTGAATGGGGAGTTGAGAAGTAATTATTTTTGTTTAATGCTTGTAGAGAGAAGGTATGGAATTTAGGTTGGTGAAATCCTAGGTAAAACTGATACTCATAGATAGTATATATGGGAGGAGTAGAAGGGGTAATAAAGGAAGAATAAGGAGTATTTTGGGTGCTGGCATTGTGACTGGTTGTAGTATTATTTAGATGTTGTCTTTATAGACAACTGTTGGAAGAGTTGGTAATTGGCTGTATGTGGTAGGCAGAGATGTTACAGTGTAGTTTTTGATGATTGGTTAATTAAGGAGGGGAGTGGTTTAATAGGTATAAATTTAGGAACACTAGGGGCGGGTGGAATTTGGGGGCATGGTGGGTGCGGCATGGAGCAGGGGTGCACCAATTTTCAAGATATCTGTATTCAGTGCTTGCTAGATAGGTAAATCACTGAATGTAGCTATATTTAACTTAGAGTTATACAGGCATTTTAAAATAAGCTTTTGGAGTAAGTAAAAACCTGTATTTTACCCTTGAATAGCAATTTAGTTAGCGACTGTATGTTAAGCTAGATTTAGTACAATTGTAATAATTTATGGGAGTGCATGGGGTTATTGCCAGTGCTATGGACCCAGTTCAGCATTTTCTACAGAGAAAATATACTTAGGTTTGTAGCTATTAACCTTGTGCAGTCTCTTTTGTATTTTTTAAAAGAGGGTCAGGGTAGTACTGCCTTCCATTGCTAGTCACTAGCAGCTGGTAGTTCTTTTAGTGTTGTAAGCCTTTCAATGGGAGCCATAGGGGATAGGACCCAAAAGGGCTAGAGAATACACTTCTTAACTATAATTTATGACTGTAGAATCACAACCACTATATTCATTTAAAGTACCCAATTAGGCAACTCTCTGATAAACATAAGAGTAGTAGAGCTGAGATTATACTATGCTTGGGATGGAAGCCATGCTGTGTTGGAGTGAGAAGTTTTTTCTTTATAAGAGATAATGCACAACTTGTTTGTGAATATATTTCTCAAGGATTTTGGAGAGAGGGGAGAGGATAGAGATAGGTCTGAAATTAGATTTTTCTGTGGCATTACCTCCTTTATGAATCGGACGAGTGTAAATGTATATGATGTCTGCTGCTTCATCAGAATTTGAGCTTTTTCAGATATACTCTGAAACTCAGTTCAAATGAAGAAGGCAAACAGCTGATCAGATATTTTGGCAAACTTATATAACAACAGAAAGTATAAACAGAGTATGGATTGTATTGATTCTGTGATAAAACAGTGCCACTCAAAAACTGTAAGTGATACTCATACTGCTGTTGTACAAATCATGCTATTATATTGGTTGTAGTATGCATGCACTTCTTTAAACCCAAATCTATATCATAAATGATGTTACATGACTAAAGGAAGCACAAATGTATGCAATAATTAAAATGCTTCAGTGAGACATATCACTTGTAAGGCAAAAGGTTCAACAAAGAAACAAACTGAGCATGAAACTAACTGCACTGTTTTTTTTGTGTCACAATGTTGCCCGGCTGAAGTCAAAAGAATAAGGTTATAAAAGAAAGGGACTAGGGATCAGAAATGCACTGGAATAAAAGCTTAATTATAAAGACAAGGAAAGAAAATGTGGAAACCCTTATGTACAAGGTGATGCTCTGTAAACTTAACTTACTGGACCTCTAACCTTACTGCTAACTTAGTAATCTAATGGTCATTGATTTTTTTCCAGCCTTGTTAAGGAAAGGGTGATGGAATTATGTCTATGTAGATGCGATGAATTGGATAATAAACAGGTGACAGAATAAAATGCCATTCTCCACTAACATCTTGGCAGACTGCTCATTATAACACTATTGAAAATGCAATCACTATGTGACCCTAAATCAGCAGGGAAGATTAGATAGCAACACTGTCATGTTCTCATTTATAATAAGTCTATAACTTGGAATGTGTTACCATATAAAATGTCACTGCAACCTGAATTGCATAATACAATTAAATGCTTCCCTTGTACACAGATAAAAAAACTCTATGTTCTATTTATATTATAAATTCATATGAAGAAAACAGTAACTGCACCTTATTTTGCTGACTTTTAACAAATGGATGTAATAAATCTGAACTGGGAACTGAGTATTTCTTTTCCTTTCCTTTTTTTTTTTGGCTTATTACGCAATCTCAAACAATATATAAAAACAGAAAAAAATGTAACATTCTTTTTTCTATGCAGAGAGCATCTCTGCTTTCTGATATTAATAGATACGATAGTATTAGAAACATCCATTCATTCTAATTTTCCAAACAAATAAAACAAGAGAAGGGAAGTGCAATATGAACAGGATGGCTATGACTTCTATTACTATAATGTGACAAATAAGAAATTAACTCCATTTTCATAATCGTTTATTTAAAAAAAATGAGCTGTGTTCCCTCTGCACAAAACAACCATATCTACCTTACCGCCAGAGACACTAATCTTTATCCATTGCTTACTCATCTCTGTTCTACGGTTGAGACTATATTTGCTATGAAAGTATTCTGGCTTCTAGTCCTCCTTTGCTGATTATGCAGTGTGGCTTATCTGTTAAAATCTTACCCAGATTAAATGGTAAGCCTGACTTTCTTACCATATGCTTTCTTTCACTGAATTTCAGCTGTAATATTTCATTTTCCTAGTCAAAGTCAAAAGTATTAGATACCATTTTCTGATACTGAAAGATGTCTATCACACTAACTTTGTACTTCATGATATTTCCACATCTGATGTCATAAAGGAAAAGTAATGCCATGTAACTGGGTACACGTCACTTAGTGGAAACCACTATTATGGAATTTCTTACAATAAAGTCAAAAAATAGAAAGCAGCAAACAACAAAAAGAGGAAAAACATGCACTTGTATTCTCATCTAGAAGACGTTGCTCTATTATGTGTATTAACTCCTTATTTGCACAGTTGTGGAAAAAATAAAACAACTTGCACAAAATATTTTTTGCACTGTATTTGTAACACTATTGCAGTAAATGAAATTCACAGAAAAGGTTTACTTAAAATCAAAACTACTGTAAAAAATCAGATCTTTTTAGAAAACAAATATATAAAAACTAATTATGCAATAAAATCAAAACTAAAGATTTGTCAGCTGTCTTACAAAGTAAACTAGCTTTGATAAAATTGGATGTTGTTAATCCATGTGTGTTAAAATACAATTCTTTAAAAATAACCCATTCAGGCTATATTGTTCCATGTAATTTCCTAGAAAATAGAATCAAATAAATATTATATGGCACTTTGAACAAACAATCTCTGCTTAACAAAATCTTTAAATTCTGCATAAAATATCAAATGTTATCTTGGTTATAATTTCCAAGAAAGATATGTTCATGCAACTTTGAAATAATGTAGGGTGCATATTTGTTATAGCATATTCTAGAAAGATAGGGCCAGAGACAGAAAGGCTACTGCAAACTGTGTTTGTGGTATATATCCCACAACAGCCATTTCTGATTCAAAGACAGCCTTGCAATGTTTTTTTACGTGAGACGCAACACAGTGGTGGTCTGTCTCTGGGACCTACTACAAATGATAATAACAACAATCTTGGAAACCAGCCTATATATTTTTTCTTTTTTCAAATATGATTTTTATAATTATTTTCTCAAATTACATTGTCCACAGTGAAATATTACAACAAAATTTAGAAGATATACTAATGAGTAATTACAAAAAAATTGCAAGAGTGTAATACTTAAAGTAACAAGACATATATGCAATCTGCCTCTGTTGTTTTAAATAATAGTTTGAGCAAGCCTTACAAAACTAAAATATGCGTTATATTGCATATAACTTGTCAGAAAACAAATAAACTGGACATTATATTGACATTTTAATAATGAACAATGTTGTTTAGTCAGTAAAACTATTATACACATATGGTTTGAGCCTTACAGGAAACTATTTACATCTATGTACACTGGGTTGTCACTTATGCAGGCAAACAAAGGAAGTTCAAAGATTGGTGGTTTTTCATGTAATATTATTACATAGATAACCAATATGGTGGAAAGTACTTTGGTAACCCATGTATATGTTACAATTATCTTGTAGCAAGGATTTAATCTAGGTTTTATACTAACTTTATGAAGAGAAATTATTACTTATAAGATTTAATGAAGAAAATAGAGTAGTGTTCTAACTAACATACTGAGGATCTAGTTGAGGACCTCTAAAAGTCTTTTCCAGTATTTCTGGAAGTATAACAGTTTCTTATGGCTAACTGTTTTTATTTTGTTTGCTAGAACGTATTTGGCAGCTAAGGAGCTAAACTCTATTCAAGACACTTTGGATCTATCTAGCCAATTTAATGCTATATACAATTTCAGTATTGCAGACAGTGTAACCACAATGTGTTTGGTCTCGAATGTGTATGAATTCGGAAAAAAGTTTAAAATTGCCATTTCCCATGAGAGGGTGGATTTCATATATCCTGATTTTTCCAATCTTGCCCTTAAAGATCACCATTGTTTGTAGATGTTTTTAAAAGACCAAAAAATGTGTAGAGTGTCTACTACTGAACTTATACATGTGGGGAAGAGGGGAGATATGCTGGGATTTATTTTGCTCAGAAAGAGTGGTGTGTGGTAGGCGTTGTTGCTGATCATAAGTTGTGTGTAGATTAATTTTTTAAATGGAGTTAATTTTGTTGTTATGTCAATTGCCGCTAGTTTTTGCTCAATGGTTAATTTATTGTTATGACTCATACAGTACTTGGAGTAAAGAATATCATCCTGGTGTTTAATTTGAGTAATTAGTCTACAGGTATTGGATACCATTTTAGTTTTCAATGTAAGAAGAGAAGTGATATTATGGAATAGTTGGAGGTCATTTGGGTCTGTACTAATTTTTATTGTTATCAGAGTTACTAGATATAAAATTTGTTTGATAATTATGCAATATTTTTTATTTGCTGTTAGGGAGACCATGACAGATGTCAGTGGTATATCCTTGATTTGGTAGAAATCCCAGACTGTACTTTCCTTTATTATTGGATAATTGTCTAAGTTTATCATATTGTTGTTAAGTTTGATATTAGGGTTGAAGTGCATTGGTTGAGCCCTTGTTAATACATTCTTTAGATTTAGGGAGTTTATGAGCTTTTGAAAACACACCGTATTATTAATTAAGGATGGATGGATTTTTAGGTCTTTCAAAGTTTTGTCATTGAGGAAGAGTAACGCCTTTGGGTTTACATTAGAGGCTTTGAGATTTTGGTAGTAAATTTTCATCCAAAGAGGGTGCCATGATGTATCCAAAGTTTCATACTTAACTAATCTTATAATATGACTGGTTCTGATAATAAGATAGTATGTCTGAAAATCAAGAAAATTCAGACCACCCTTCTCTTTGGGTAGAGTTAATTTTGAATAGCTAATCCTAGTGTTCTTAGGGTACCATATGAATTTGCCTAGTGTTGTTGTCAATTTAGAGAAGAAAGTGTTTGGAATGGTTTGATTAGTGGCATTAAGATGGTAGAGTATTTTATGGAAAATGTTCATTTTTATAATTGCTGCCCTTGAAAGTAAAGAAAGGTTTAAGTTTTTCCATCTGTCCATATCTTCAATAGCCTTTGACCAAGCTTTATTTAGATTTTTCTTTATTATATCTTTATGAGGGTGAGTATATGAGATGCCTAGGTATCTGAGTGAATAATCTACACTAATTTTTGTTTCTGGGAAGAAGAATTCTTTGTGACTTTTGGGGTTTAACAGGAATATTTTTGATATTTTTGATTTACTTGGGTTTATGCCAAAGTTTGAGACCACAGAGAACTTGTCAATAGAATTTAATATCTTTTCTAGATATTTGAAGGGAAATTCAAAATAGATGTTTAGATTGTCTGCAAATGCAATGTATTTAACTTGGATTTTGGAAATGTAAACGGGGTGGTTGAATGTTTTCTGGCTTAATTTTAAAAGGAGGGCCTCTATGTAGAGGTTAAACAGATAAGGAGAGAGTGGACATCCTAGCCTTGTTCCGCTGACTATTGGGATGGGATTTTATTTCATTTTATTTATGTATAATGTAGTAGTGGCTTTGTCATAAAGCACCCTAACCATGTCTATAAATTCTTCGGGGTGAGCAAATTGTTTTAAGACCTTGTAGAGAAAATTTAGGTTGACTCTGTCGAAGGCCTTATGTGCATCGACTGAGACAGCATATTTGGGAGAATTATCCTTTGCTGCCATGTTTATTATTGCTTCTACTGTTAATGTATTGTCCCAAACCTGTCTGTTACTCATGAATACTTGCTGTTCATTCAATAGTATGTGAGGGAGTACTTTGTTTAGTCTGTGTGCCAGTACTGTTGATAGAATTTTTATATCCAAGTTAATTAGGGCGATTGGGCTAGGATTATGATAATTTGTATTAGGTTTAGGTATGAGAATTGTCTTCGAATTGTTTATGTATAGGTCGGTTATTCCAAATGTTATTATATAACTATATACCTTAAGTATTCTTAAGTAGTCGCTAGGATTATGATCATTTGTATTAGGTTTAGGTATGAGAATTGTCTTTGAATTGTTTATTTATAGGTCAGTTATTCCAAATGTTATTATATAGTTATATACCTTAAGTAAAAGCGATGCTAGTTGTTTCTTGAAGGATTTATAGAATTCAGCTGAGTATCAGTCGGGGCCTGGGGCTTTTCCCAATTTTGATTTGTTGATGGCTAGAAGTATTTCATCAGCTGTTATTGGTGCCTTGAGTAGATTTATCTGAGCTTTATTTGCTAGTGGGAATTTTAATTCATTAAAGTACTTATCAGAAGTTGACTCCTTGGTGAGTTTTTGAGGGCCACAAATTCCTTGGTAAATTTCCTCAAAAGCTTGAATCATTTCCTTATCCGAGAGGAATGTCTTATTATTGTATTTAATTTGTTTTATTCTAGAGGGGGAAGGTTTAATGTTAATTATTCTGGCCAGGATTTTAGAAGGAGTTTGGGCCTATTCAGCATATTTGTTCATGAGCCTGAGTTCATTGAGGGAGAGCTGGTTCATTTGGATTTCTCTAATTTGTTTTTGAGTTGAAAGCATCTGTTTTTCTAAATCTGTAGTGCATTTGGTTTGGAGTTCTATTTCTGTACGTTTTAATTTGAGTTCTAGGTTGACAAGTTGGAATTTAGCTTTTTTTTAAGTATTGATGGTTTTTGGATTAATATTCCTCTAATTGTTACCTTAGTCGTGGCCCATTGTATATCATAAATAATGCTTAAATTTTCTAGGTTGATGTTGGTTTGGTCGAGAAGTTCTTGGATTTCCTGGAAGAGTTCCCTGTTATTAAAAAGGTTTGGGTTTAAGGACCAGTTTGATACACATTGGTAAGTTTTATTTGACTTGGTTTTTTTAATTTTCAGATTAATTTTGGAATGGTGAGATATGGTTCTAGTGTCATTATAGTAATCTATTTCATATTTTGAGAAACTACTTGAAATTAGGAAGAAGCCAATTCTAGACCATTATTTGTGGGAGGTTGAGAAGAATGTGAATGTACTGATTTCAGGATTATTCCTAAAGATTTCAAAGGGATCATATATATTAAAGACATCCATTAATTCAGATATGTTTTTTGTTAGGACAGGGGATTGTTTGTTCTCTTTACTTGTTCTGTCGAGTTCAGGTCTGATAGTCATATTCCAGTCTCCTCCTAATACATAGAGATGGTTTGGGTATTTCTCTAAGATTGTATAAATTTCATATATGAAATCAATTTGGAGTATGCATGGGCTGTATACATTTAGTATTAAGATGTTTTTCCTAAAGAATGGGAGGGATCATATCATATAACACCACCTACCATTAGGATCAAAGTTACTTGATATAATGATACCTTTAAAAGATTTTGTGATAATTATTGCTACCCCTTAGTGTCAGCTCCTGGGCTATTATTGATTTTATCCATTTCTTTTTTGTATCCCTCTCCCACTGGACTTTAGTCATATGGGTCTCTTGGATTAGTGATATCTCAGCACTTGATTTACAGATTAGATGCAATATTAGATTCTTTTTCTTGCTATTTTGCAATCCTTTAACATTCCAGGATTTCAGTGATACCATTAGAACACTACTCTAGCCTATGGGTAATTGTTAATACAGTAAATAGGGTGAAGATTAGACAGCTTATAAGATTGTACATGGTATTTTTGGCTTGTACTGTGTAAGATTTACTGGTTGTTACATATGTTAATAAAGCTAATACGTGACAACCCATCCCCCTCAGATCACCCCTGTGCATATCCACAAGCTACTGCTATTTGAAAGAGATGATATAACTCTATTTACAAAGCTAACTATTATACAATAATCTACTGTTATTCTAAGATCCATCAGACACTAGCACAGTAGTTAGACTTCAAAGCCTGCTTTATTTTTGGGAGTAAAAATTTAAATTGTAACTTTCCTTGTTAGTTATATATCATGTATATTTAGGTATAAACATGTATTACTATTTGGGGTTCCAACCTATATTGTTTGATACAGAGGGTAATAGCTCTCTTAGCCTAACTGAGATTTATAGTTATATATAATCTTTCCTTCAACTGTGAGACGGGTATTATAATGAATGATTAGATTACCCCGTTTCGTATATATCAGGGAGGGTTAATGGGTTATATTCTATTCCTTCTCTTATGGTGAACTTGTTCAGACTTTTAGGAATCTGCATTTCCATGAGTTCCTTATGTGTGAAATGGGAAGGAAATACACACGTAGATCAGGAATATAATACCAAACTACGTATAAAGATATATGGTTGATTATGCGATAGCTTGTATTCCTATAAAATGAGCTTGGCATTTAAAATATTTAAAGCTGTTCACACAATAGCTAATATGTCCAATATCACCTTTGCTTATCACTTTGATGAGCTTTACATCAAATCGAATAAAATACAATAAAATATACACAAACCTTTTTAAAGCAAGGATCTTACATAACAAGTCACTGCTCTATACTGTGCATATATCAATTACATCCATTAGTATAACTATCATGCTGTCCTGTTAAAGAGTACAAGGTTTAGCCGAAACAAAAGTTTTGCTTAACTTTTTGCAGTTCAAAATCTATGACATAGAAATTTTTGCAATTATTATACTAAGTCATAAATTTTTAAGAAAAACTTATTTACTGAGGTACGAGCAATTAGCTCCACGGAGTAATAATAAGAACCTTTCTATACAAATAATTGTGATTATACATACAAAAGTGTTTCCCATATTCCAGATTATATAAAATGCCACCACAACAAATATTACTGAAATTTACAAACATTGCATAACTTTCTCACATAATGGCCGTAGAGTGTATACCAATATAGCACCTCCCACACTGTGCCGACTCGATCAAATTACAGGTCCAGGCCATGTAACACCAGAATCCATCCTGTAGCAAGGCATTGGCCACCTTCAATTACTAGTGGCAACCATAACCACATGTGAGGGAAGCAAAAACAGCGACAGCCAAGTTCACCAAAAGTTTGCAAAAAAGTGATTTTCGTCATGCTCCACTCAAACTCATCAAAAGTTGGTATAGTAAGTATGTACAACACCATTCCCACTGGCCCCCAACAACAACAAGCTCACTTAAATCCATAAGTTTTTACCCACACACCTGAAGCCAGGGAGAACCACCCAGGTGACACAGGGCACAGTTTCAAATGTAAGGGTGTAATGAAAAACCTCCCCTATCCTTCATGTATTGTATCTAATGATATACAACTAATTCCAAATTTCAAGCTATTTGAAGTTTGACCACTCAGGCAAACACATGTTACTTGGTACAACATAAAATTTATTATGAAGTACAGCACAGTCATACCACAAATAGCCAAAGCTAGTAGCCAAAGGCAACTTGACCCATGTCCACAATTGCTACCCTGAAACTGCACCTACCACCAATGGTCATGGGCTCCATCAGCCACCAGCCACTGCGAGTAACGCATTCAGTGAAGTGAGCTAATTATATAAAAGAAATTGGGGGATGTTGGCAGCAAGAGAAACCCCAATTTGTACTGGTCATCTACCAACTTCACTCGTTCACCTTGCCTATCACACTCTATATCCAGCGGCCTTTTCTAAGTATCACTGCATGATGGCTCTCAAATCATTTTGAGTTAGCCTGGCAGAGACCATCTGCAAAAACTTCCCTCCAATACAATTACAATACAATACAATTTCCACACAGAAAACCCAATGGACACGATCTTCACCCTGTGCAAAAATATTCATAGCAGGAAAACATGTCTCGTGAGTACACCTCTCCGAACACTCCAAGCACTTGTGTCATTTGAAATCAGCCACAATTCACCAGCCATTGCCATTGACATTTCCCTTTTATCACTAATAAGTAGACAACTAAAGTGTAACAATTGTTCATACTTTTCAAGCAGCCAAATATACAGTAACAATGCACAAGGGGTAAAGCAACACAATCAATATTAACTATACTGACAAAGGGGGAATGTGTGTCTGAAAAGGTCACTGTCAAGTAGGGCAATGCAACACTCAAGAAATAACAGCAGACTCCAGCGAACTGGCTCAAGAGTAAGAGACACAGTGTGTGCCTCCACAAGACCCGGCACAATAAGGAGGGCCCAGCCAAAATGTAGCATGTGTCATGCTCTGTGGAACAGATAGCCAATATTTATACATGGTGCAAGATCAATCAGTTCGCCACTGAAAGCATGCCAGCTTCAACTGCCCTCAAAACCAAGGAAGGCCTTCAAAGCTTCTATTCTTCACTAGTAGGGAGATGCAGGAAGTAAAAACAATTTTGAAATAAATTTTTTCTCCAAGCAGCAGAAAGAAAATGACCAGGTCCATCACCCTGTACTGGCCGTAGCATCAGACTCTGGAGAAGGAAAATAAAGCCATGGAGCACACCCAACTCGGAGCCGTTCCCACTGCCTTCCCTTCCCCCCTCCCACTCGATGACCAAGAAGCAGTTAAAGAAGGTTTACTGTGGCATTTCCGGTCATCCTGCGCAAGTTGTGGCATCTGTACACCATTCGAAGGCTTGGAGCTGTTCATCTGGTTAGCGATTCTCATAGAGACATTCCACCACTGGGGTTCACAAAGTTTTGCTGAACTTTGCCCTCAGTGAACTTGGATTTCCTGGTTTTCGACTGGAAGTATCCTTGCCAGGTCAGAGGGTGATAACTGACAGTTGGTCATGTTTCTGCGGCCTGGAAATGGAATTTTAAGATGGTGAAATCCCATTTTACTTAAAAAGCAAGGCAGCAAGCTGGATTTGAATGAGTATAAAGCTACGAATTTACCAGAAAGGAAGGTTTTGTACCTTGAATTTTGTAATTAGGAGGGAGCTTTGTTTTGATAGCTTTGGACATTTATTTGCTTATGCAAGGTTGGGTGGCAGCTCTCTAAAAGCCCTAGTAAAAGCAGATTTAGCCTTGTGCATGCTTTTAACTAAGTAATTAATGTTGCTATGATTAAAACAAGGAGTCGCTGGGTAATTCATTTGAAATTTAATGTCTTTGTTTATGAGGTAGTTACAGAACGGAGAGAGGGCTTGCCTTGACTGTTTAATTGGGAGAGGCCGATCTTGGGCAATTGTTATTTTATTGCCTTTCCAGTTGATGGATTTCTTTTTTGTTTGTATGATAATGGTTTGGGCATGTGAAGCATTCAAAATTCTAGCGTACACTTGCCGAGGAGTATCTGCAGATTGAGCTTTCCTTAGCGCCCTGTGGATTCTCTCTATTGTTATTGCATGGGATAACTCCTTGTTTTCTACTATCATGTCGATAATTTCTTTTGCAGTACTGGAAAGTTGTGTATGGTCATATTTTTCTGGGATACCTCTGATTAAAATATTGTTGCATCTCGGTCTCACTTCAAGATCTGTTATTTTCTGTTGTAGGTCCTTTACGGTAGCGTCATTAAGGGTGACAGCACTTTGCAGCTCCTGCAATTTTATTTCATTATTCGGTATTCTTGCTTCATTTTGTTCCATTCTTGTCATGATTTGTTCCAAGCTATTTCCAAATGATGTTAGCTTTTTGGAGAAGATTTGGAGTTCAGATTGGAGTGGAAGCAAAGCTGCTTTAAACTCCTCCATAGTGAAAGGTTGTTTATTTTTATTTTTTTGAATTTGCTTAGAAGTTTGAGGTTGTGTGTAGGTAGTTTTCTGTCTCTTTGAAGAAGTCTCTTTTTCAAGGGAGTTGATGAGTGATAGTCTTGTTTTAGTAGATTGTGCTTCCATTTGTTCCATTTTGGTAAAAAAAAAACCTCTATCCTCTTGTTTGTGTATACTGGAGTATAAGGCTGACAGGCCCAAGCATATGTAGTCGGAATCACCACTGCACCATTGCTGCAAGATGTATTTATTTTGGCTCAAGCTTGTTGTAGAACTGCGAGATTTGACAGCAAGTAAGTTGAAAAGTAGCTTTCTTTTCTTTATGGTTGTTTTCTTTTATGAATTGATGCAGTAGTAGCACGGGATCTGAATAGACTGGAAGTTTTCTTTGAGAGCAGGCTGAAGTATGTGCTTCTTATCTGGCGGCCATCTTTGAAAACGTGGGGACCAACCTATATTAATAAGCCATGTACTCTCCCACCAAAATTCCTATGGTTATGCATTTACACAGTCATTTAAGAGATTTATTTGTAAGTACATCAGCCACAGATGGTAATAAATATGGACAAAATATTGTGATCACCTGATCATGTTAAAGGTAAGTGCAATGGAGTTTTGTGGTGAGTAATGTTGGGGGTGATGCATGTGTGCGGCTGTATATGTGACTGTATGTAAAGGTATGAGTGGTGTAAGTTGAGTGTGTATGTGTGTGTGTGTGTGTGTGTGTGTGTGTGTGTGTGTGTGTGTGTGTGTGTGTGTGTGTGTGTGTGTGTGTGTGTGTGTGTGTGTGTGTGTGTGTGTGTGTGTGTGTGTGTGTGGGCATATGTGCCTGGATGGTAACAGTAGTGTGTTTATTTATGGGATAGATGGGGTACTTGCGAGTATATAAATGGGTGAATGGTTAAATGTGTCAATGAATGCATTCGGGTAGGTGAGGGCTGAGTGTGTATGTGTGTATATGTGTCTGTGTGCATAAGTATAAATGTGTGTTTGGGGTGGTGTCACAGCTTCACATTCCTCAAGATTATAGAGCAAATTCTGCAATGTTGGTTGTGGGAACACTAGACTTCAGGAATATTCTTCATATCACACCTTAAAGGCACTTAAAACCCTAGAAAAAGGTTTTATGGTATGAAAGATATATGCTAGGGAGACACCAGGTATAAATCTTTGTAATGTACCTTAAAGCCACTTAGAAAAATAAAAAAAGATGTTTTACAGCACAAAAGACACAAGTCAGGTGGAACAAGGGAAACCAGGGGCAACACTTTATATTGTGTATTAAATGTATTTAAAAATAATAGAAAACCATTTTGTAGGACACAAGATGTGGGACAAGGTGCTGCACCAGATACCATAGACATCTCTTATATCACGCCTTAAAGAACCAACAAAAATACAGAAACATGTTTTAGAAAGAAAGACATAAGTAGAACACTGGACACCAAGGAAAACTCTTTATATAGTGCCTTAAAGGCACTTAAAACAAAATATGAAAAACATTTTGCAGCCCAGAAAACATGAGGTGGGAAAAACACTAAACACCAAGGATAGTCTTTATATTGTACCACTAGGGTGCTTAAGGATATTCAAACCCTGTACCTGTTGCAGTCATGAATGTGTCACTAGCTCTCTGCACCATCACTAAACACAAGGGATAACCTTGCATATTACCCTAAAGTCTTTAAAATAATAATAAAAAAGATTAAGGATACAGAAAAAGGTCAAACACTGCAACCTTTACACAGAAACCAGCACACGAAGTAGGCATCTTATCCCTCAAGTGTTATTTTTTGCATAGTAAGAAGCATGAAGCTCTAATGGCTGACATTCTTCACTGCTTTCAGTGGTCAATGACTTATGACAGATAGGGATGAATAAGTAGCAATAAGAGAGGCATTCTGTAATCAAGGACAGTTGAAGGGGGTGTCCATATTGGGGAGGCTTTTTGGACAAAACTGAGATGAACATTAGATGACACCAGTGAGACTTTTACATTACTATGTGGACTCAGTTACAAAGTTAATAGAAAAACAGGTCCAGCATCATGATATACTTGACAAACAATAAGTAGAATGAAACTCTAATTTGTCCCGGTCTCTTTCAGTAAAACAAAAACACTAAAATGGCATTTGATGAACTTTATTAAATTTCTTTTAACATAACTTTATTGCATCATTTCAATTTATTAATCACAGCATGAACATCCTAGTAACCATTCATCAGGGCAACGTATCCCTACTCACCCTGCCTGAATAAGCAGTGTCCTTACCATCACTCACTTATTCTTACTAATCAAGCAGCATCCTACCACTCGCTTTCATCCCCAAACTCCTTGCATCAAACACCAAAATCAGAGGGGAGCAGAAGAGGGACAAGCCTGCCCCTCTTCTCCGCCCTGGGTCTATATCACCACACCAAAACTACAATTAACCAACTACATAAACATCGACACAAAAAGACCGATATACCAAAACTTCGAATAGCCACTTCCGTGATTTTTTTCTCAGGGAAAAAAAATCGCTTGACCGTTATTGGGAATTTGCCCTTTTCTCCACTGTAGAGCAATCTTGGAGTTGGTATATTTAGTTAGGGGGTGTGTTAGGAGCATAGCCCCCCACTTGATTAACGATTGAAAGTTTATATTGGTGTTGGTCGGCTGAGCGATTTTTTTCCCCCTGGGAAAAAATCGTGGAAGTGGGTGTTCATAATTTTTGTAATTGGTGTTTCTGTGTCAGTGTTTATGTAGTCAGTAAATTGTAGTTTCAGTATGGTGATATTGACCCAGCTGTTACCCTTCATCTACTGCATAACTTTAACTAAAACCCTCCAAAAATAAATGTAGGTGTACATTAAACAGGTCTAGAACAAATTCATTCAAATGCACTCTATCCTCTTTGTATCAAACTGGGTCCCTGTCATCAAGATCCCTATGTTGTATCATTTGATTCCCCAAAGTAACCAATTGCCTTGCCAACCTACAATTAACAAACCACTGAGCCAGTTCCAAAGCTCTAAAACTATTAGCACTGTTCCAAATTAAACATGTTACTATCTCAGACCACACAATTCACATACCCAGATATAACCCCCTCAGAGTAACAAATCCTCTTACCCTATATACCAACTGCCACTTTGGAACTATTACCAAATCATTACCTGCCAAATGCCCCACATGTACTTGAGGAAGCTCACCTGTGACTGTAAACATGCAAACTCATCCATAAACTTATTCCACCTAAGGCCTCGAATATTGTGCCATATGACTCTCTACCCAAAGCAATACAAACCCAATCCATTGCCAGCCATCCTAACTGCAGCCTGCTTCACCACCCAATGAATATACGAATTACCCAGGATGACAATATCTTTTCCTCAAAAAAAAAAAAGAAAAAAATGAATACCAAATCAACCACTTTAGCCAAACATCTAATATAAAACAAAAGAACATTTGAAGACCAGTGAACCACCATCTTAATTACATCAAATGATCTGCTTTCCCTCACTAAATCTGAAGCCCTACCTATGCGAAAGGAAGTTGTGAAAAACCTCTTTATCAGAAAACCCATACAACGAAAAGCTCTCCTCATTACACAAAAAAACTGATTACTAGTTACCACCTTACCCCCTCCCAAATGAAAAAACATTTCTTGAGGTCTCCCCACATGCAACTGCAGTAACATCCTAGCCCAAGCAACCGGACACATCCAATAATTCCTATCTTTCACAAGCACTATTAGCATACCCTTCCCAACCTGATCTGTTTTAGATTTGCACAACCAAATGTGCACTATCACAGAAAACACCATGCCCTCCCCCCACACTAGTGACCCTAACAACTCTGACACCCTAAATGCACCATAATACATCCATAAGCACAAAGTCACCCACAAAGTATAATCCTCTAAGTTCCCAACCACCAAGGCTAAACTCTGCAATAAAACTTTCAAAACCTGTCTTGTCAACAGCCCTCACTTATTCATATTCATACCAACCAGTCTACCCTGTCCTTTCAACATACGACCAACTGTCCAGGACTTAGTGAAATCATGCAACCCTGCCACTCATGCAAATATACTAATCGCAGCCAAATCCACCTTGACTGGCTGCACTGCCTTACCTTGTACATAAGCCCAGGCCAGGTATTGCAATAATTCTTCCAAACAAACTCCCTCCTCCTCAGGCAGCTGTAAAATAAACTTATCAAAATCATGTAATGCCATACCATATGCCTTCCTGGTAGATGCTGCCCAAGTCTGCTGCACCAACTGTCTGGCTACTTCAACCCAAGTTGCCATACCTCATCTGACAATGCTCTCAGCATGTCCACTGCCCTTGAACAAACTGTTGTAACCTGGAAAGCTGAAGATGAGACAAACTTTCAGCAATCCCATTCCTAGCACCTGATACATGCATACCTTTGAAGGAAAAAGTAATCAACAAGCTCTGCAAAACCAACTTACTTAATACTAACAGTAACATTTCAGACTTTGCTGTTTTCACCTGCAAAACTTTCACCACTGCAATGTTGTTTGAATGAAAAACTACCCTCTTTCCCTTCAACGTCACCTACCAGACCACAGACACTGCATAAATTGGCATTAACTTCAAAAAGGCAACAGCCTTCTTCCATTCATTTTTCCAATCTGCCAACCAATGAGAAGCAAAACATTCACCATCAAAAAATGCTCCCATTCCAATACCCACCCCTGCTACATCAGTAAACAATTGCAATTCCCCTTGACCAACCCAATATGTCTGCCAAAAGGACACACCATTAAATTCCTCCAGGAAGGACTACCAAAGCACTAAATCCCAAAACAAAAGGCAGGAACCACTCAGAAAAACTCAGAAGCTTAATTATCTCTCTCTAGTGCTGCAGTTACAAATACAGCCTTCAAGGAGTACTAAAAAACTAATTACAAACACAGTATAAATACACCCACCAACAAAACCACAAAACAATTAACCAATAAAAATACATACATAATTAAATCAGTAACCTCCAATTACAATCTGTGTTAAGTCATGAGGGGAAATAAGGTGCCAAACTTAAATAGCTTCCTTATATAATAACTGTTTCTTATACACATTTTCTGAATAAAAATTAGTAACACTCTCTCCAAAATTGTTGCTTTTAGGCCATCAGGGTTAGAATTACAATGTTGAATAAAATGTTGTGCAATAGGACTGTCAGTCCTTGCCTTTTTAATATTTCTGATATGTTCCTGTAATCTAATTCTAAACTTTCTTTTACTCTCCCCAATGTAAACTAAATCACATGGATACTGCAGGGTATAAATAACACTCTCTGTATCACATATACAGCTGAAGAATAAAAAGAAATCCCATTAATGTGAGAAAATGTCTTAACAACATGACCACACACACAGGAATAGCCACAAAGGTACATCCCCATAACATTAAAAGAAAAAGAAGGAGTTATAGTGGGTAGAGAAAAATAATTATGGACTAAAATCTGCTTTAAATGTCTTCCTGTCCTGTACAACACTCCAGGAAGGGGAGAAAGTATACCTCCTAAGTCCTTAAATTTTAACAAAACATTCCAATAATATTTCACTAGATTCACTATAACAGGACTCAAAGCACTATAAGTGGTAACAAAATAGACAAGGTAGACAAGGGGAGGGTGCATTTATACTGTGTTTGTAATTATTTTTTTTAGTACTCCTTGAAGGCTTTATTTGTAGATGTGGAGCTAGAGAGACAATAAAGCTTCTGTGCTTTTCCGAGTGGTTCCTGTCTATTGTTTTTGGATATTTTTTCTTGTTGTTGTGGATTCAAAGCACTAAATCCACCTGTGCTAACTTACTGATTCTTACCCAATGGTGCTTGCTTTTCCCACCATTTAACTAAAAGGCCACAGACCTACAAAATGCATGACCTGGATGAACTGCTTGCCATGCAAAATTTAGAAGCCTGAAAAGTTCCATAACATCCCTAATACTCACCTTGTCTTGTCATCCAACCAATCTTTTCTGTCAAACATGCAATCTTCTCAAATGGTAGACAAAACAAGGTCCATTCCACATCAACTAGCAAACCCAAGAAATCCAATGCATTAAATTGGATTTTCAACTTCCACACTAGCAAACCCAAGAAATCCTATGCTTTAAAAGGGCCTTTCAACTTCTGCCTAGTCAACAGGACACCCATTTCCGCACACATCCCCAGAAAACTCTCCCAATCCATCCAACACTCCCCCGAACCCCTCACCTACTATCAGGAAATCATCTAGGTAATGTATCTTCCTCTGAGTGCCCACCCACTGCTGCCAAATCTAATGGAGTGCTGTGCTAAACTTCTCAAAAGTGGCAAAAGCTACCGAGCATCCCATCGGCATAGCTTTGTGAAAATAAAACTTGTTACCAACCAGCATACCCAACAAAGGCCACTTTTCTTCCAGCAATGGCAATAATCAAAAAACAGATTCTATATCCTCCTTTACCAGCTATGTATCCTTAAACCCTTATAACATCATTCAAAGATACATAATTCATCTTAGCATCTTGGAATTCTTCTCAGGATAAGAGAAATGCTGAATCAAATGAAATTCACCTGCCGACTTCTTAGGAACCAAACCTAATGGTGAAACCTTAAAACTGCAAAAAGGCCGGCTGTCAAAAGGCCCCAGTAACCTACCTGCCTGCTGTTTTTTCAACACCAAATCTTGCAAAATATCTTCCTTTGCCCATACTGAGTGCAGATTCTTACAGACAACCCCATCTCCCCCAACTCTTGATTTAATAGGAAATCCCTGAGAAATCCACTAATCAATTCTTCTGCAACTGCCAGATCAGGTGCCAACATGATGCATGAGTCACTGGTGCTGATTTGCACTAGCATAGTTAAGGGACATATAGAGATATACAAATTAGCTGATAATGAGCTCTTTCCATATTTCATTTAATTTATCACTGAATCACAATGTCCAACATCACAGAAACTTTCTCTGTTGACTATGATACATGCCACCATTGGTGGGGTTCTTTTTGAACCACCAGCATAGCTCGATGCTGTATTGTATATGCAATGAAATAGAGGAAACAATGTCATTGATGATCTATTAAAATTAACTTTTTAAAGCCTTTACATTTGAACTGATGTTTTTATTTTATTTTATTGAAAATTAGTATATCTTAAGATGCTTAAGTTTACTTGCACTCTTTGCATGTTATCACAGTTCTGTTTATATACCTGTCATGGCCTCAGAAGTAGTAGAACCTGCCACATATTTCATAAAAACTAAAATTAAATTATGCTTACTGCACATTTAAGAGTCTCCCTAATCTATGACTGAAGCATTTTACTTTGACCATCAAGTTATTGAACAGAAGCTATTGACTATCCAGACCAATAGCAGTGGAATACAGAGATGGTGCAAATATCAAAACACAGAGGTTAAATATCAGTATTGTGTTGTAGTGTATATGCAGCAATAAGGGTAAAGTATGTAGCTGCAGGAAGTCTTGCAGGTTGCTCATTGGCATAGTGTGAGTAGGTACTATCCTTTGTAGCAAATATAAGTGGATTAAATCTGTCAGGTTATTTAGTCATGTATTTATTTTTATGTCATGCATACCCATTTGATAACATGATCATGACCAAAAGTTGTATTTCATATCATATAAGTACTGCCTAGACAGACAGCTGATGCAGGTTTGTGCAATATCTGTGCCCCACAAATGTCTGTAAGAATATTGTGAGGCAACCCCCATCCTTCTTGAAACAAAAGTCTATCTGAACCTAGGTGTACTGGCATCTGAGACATTCCAGTGACATATGGGAGAAACTGTAGGAGTTTCACAGACAACTGCCTGTTATATCCTGTCAAAATTCCTGGCAGCAAGGTGCAAAAATATAGATGAATATATACACTTTTTATCTAGCCCCATTGAGCTTAGAAATGTTATGCACCAGCATTATAGCCTTGTAAACTTTCCACATGTACTCGATGCAGGCATCCAGAAGCAGACAGTTACATCAGTAGAAAGGGGTGGCCATCCATGAACAGCAAGGTTGTTTGTGCAGCAGATGGCAGTATAACAAACATCATGGCAACACACCCTGGATGTGTCCATGATGCTGACATATGGGGGGAAAGTGGTCTGAGGGTTGCATTCCAGCAAGATGAGATACCTGAGGGACGGGTCTATATTATATTAATGAAAGTTCATATAAGCGAACGGTCTAATGAGCAAAACTCCCGGACATGGAAGTGCATGTTGTGGGATCACAGTACACTGAAGATTGGATGTTTTCGCTTTGCTCATTGTAGTGCAATCTTGAAGTTGGAATATATATTTAGCAAGGGGTGTGGGGGGTGCTGCCCCCCACAATATTGTTTTTGATGTCTGGGATTTTTGCTCATTGAGCGTTTGCTTATATGAAAGAAAGTTCATATAATATAGACCCCTTAGGGACTACAGTTGAGTAAGGTCAGGAACACAGCTAGAATGTAAGCTAAGGACAACCCTGTCAACATTATCCATGATGACAACATATGTATTCACTCCCCTCTGTTGGTGACTGTGGTTATCCACTAAAGCCATGACTAATGACCCCATACAGAGAACTGTCAAACCCTGCAGAGGAAGCCTACAATAGAGCGCATGCAATGACATTTAATACCAAAGAGTGTGTCTCTGGTGTACTGAAAGCTAGGTTCAGATGTCTGGACACATCCGGGGGTGCACTACAATACACACCTGAAAAGGCACCACAGATGATTACTGTGCGCACCATGCTACACAATATGCTAACAGCAGCACATGGTGGTCTTCCAGCTACATGCATGGGTGAACTAGCCCAAGTACCCCATATGTCTGAAGATGACATTCCACAGCTATCAGAGGAGAAGCAGGAAGACATAGGGGCAGAAGACACAGGAGTGGGTGATGGAAACTATAAGTCCAGCCTAGGCAACACAACAGCATCTGACACACCTTTGAGTCATGATGAGCCATGCATACAGAAGTACATAAATTAAACATAGATGTTTAGGTATTGCCCACCACAGCAGCACAGATTGCATCTACTGACAATTACTCAATAGATGTATGCATTGACCATCAGACATAACAACATAATTCTAACATATAACAGTATGAACATATATAAATCAATTACAACATGGATCATTGGCTCAGGCCAAAGTGACATAAGTTTGCATTCAGACTCATAGCAGTGTATGTGTGTATGGCAGACAACAAGAGACATATCTCTGTGAAACCCATTCCTATCTGTCCACTTTCAAAAGATGCAAACAGGAATCCAGTTCAAGACATAATACTGAACTGCTATCAATATCACAAGTAACATATATCAATGTAAAGTATGGATAAAGTGTGATGTAATAAATTGAGTCACCTATGGTTAATAAAAATGGCAGACACCAGTGGCAGCAGACAACAAAACAACCACAGACAGATGACATTGTTAGTAGTCTGCACATCAATCTTCATCACCATGAGTAAGAATTACACTATAGGACATAGTGGATCAGCTGTCAATGCTACTCTACTGCAAATCAGGATACCCACACTAATGGCTCACACCATAGTCCTGTCTGCCCCGCCATATATGGAAACACTTGGCCCAGTTTGATCCAGAGAGGAGACTAATGGGGTGATACCAGCAAGTGGCAACACACTGTGGGAAGGAGCATGACTGTGAGTTAACTGTCTGGTCATGACTGCTGGGCTCACATTGGATGGGCCAGCAGTAGCGGAAGTGTTTGCACATTGCAGCATAGACAATGATGCCTAATGGACAAGTGTTGGTCTACTGAGAGGGGCCCAGCCTCTGCCTTGTGGCACTCAGCTAAGCACAGTTGCCTAGTAATACTGCTGTATTACTGCCACAACCAGAGACTTAACAGAATGTGCCACATATAAGATGCTTTCATTCTCTGTAGCCAGTGCAGACATGACCTCACTATGTCTGCATTCTTGCCCTTCATGCAGCACACACAGCTTGTGTGCAACATGATCCATGGCAAGGGCAACTGCAGGTATGTCAGATTCATGATGTCACTGAGAATGTTCATTTGCCTGTAGGAAAAGGCTAACATCCTCTGACATGTGTCCATGCACACCAGCTACATGCCTATGTCTACTGCGACAACTAGTATCGATTGTTGTGGAGAAGTGTCAGCATCACCAGTAGATTCAACATGGATCTGTGATCCACAGGCCTCATCCTGTCCACCATCTCATGTCCCCTCAGTGTCAGAATGGCTGGATAAGTTTTCCTCCATATCTGAGGCTACAGACTCATCCACATGACTGTTACCACCTGGGATGGACTGTATCTCCAAATCTGTGTCCTGTGTGCTGGGGGCCATGCTACCATACTGAGACACATCAGATCCCACATCAGGATCAGTGGATGGGATAATGTAGGCTAAAGTTATTGGAAGTGCTGAAAGATGAGACAAATGACACACATCAGGAAACATGCTTTTATCACATGCTAGATATCATTAATGACATGGTCCACATATATCTGAATATGGGTCTACTTCATTTCACTGAAAGCTCATTTCAATGAAATTCCGCTGCGTGTGCGCAATTCACTGAAAGCTCATATCACTGAAAAGTCATTTGACTGAAACTAATTTTGTTGAATGTTATACATCACCTTTTCTCCACTGTAGTGCAATCCTGGAGTTAGTATATAAAGTAAGAGGGGGGCATAGCCCCCCACATTGGAGGACGTGGAGGGCATAGTCCCCCACCTATTTAAAAATGTTTAAAACCATAGATATGGATACTTACAAGTTCAATGAATAACTCTTTCCAGAAGACAATACATGACCAGCCCCCCACACCCTGTAATGCGGGAGGCTGTACCCCCTTACTTTATATACTAACTCCAGGATCACACTACTATGGGTAAAAGGCCATATATAACTTTCAATGAAATGAGTCTCAGTCAAATGAGTTTTCAGTGAATTGTGTGCAGGCAACTGAGTTTCAGTGAAATGAACTTTCAGTGAAATGAAGTAGACCCACCTGAATATGATATTGCAGACACTATTGACTTACCAGGAGGATTTTGTATGTGTATGTCTCACAGAACCTATAAAATAGGGAGATTGCAATTATGTTACATATGCAACATACATGAGATATGTGAGGAATATAAGCATAACACACCTGACATGTCCTTGTGGGAAGCTAGCACCAGTGATGAGGGATAAAATGCAACTGGTGTAGGGCAACAAAGGCACAGACACAACATTTTTCATCCCGTACTTGCAAGCATGTACCATTCCAAATGATGTAAAATACACACTAAGTGATACATGCACATACCAGTTGCCTGTAGCTGAGATGCAGATGGTGGCTGTCCTATGCAGGGGTAGAAGGACACAGTATTAATAGAGGATAACAATGGGAGTAACAGCAATGACATGGAGGAAATATAGGTAACAGCATACCAGTGATGCTTTCTCAATGTGATGAGTCTGTTGTACTGAGGATCCTGCACTGGGAAGGTACAGACAAAACAAGCACAGTCACATATTCAGGCACCAGCATAGTCACTTAATGGCATATACAACACAGTTACAGGATATGGTGGTACTCATATGATGTATGGTGCACCTGTTGTGCAGATGTCCCTGTGTAGAAAGACAGCAACATTCATTTCATACAGCACAGGTCTGCTACACATTGCTGCAGCCTATGAACATTTTCGGAACCATACTCGGTCTGTCTGTTGGCGCACCTGCATGGCATATGCCCCCAGAAGATCTACCTGTATTTTACAATATGTAAGATACAGAACTGGTATGACAGGATGCTGAGACAACAACAGGTAATAGACATAGTAACAGTAGATAAAGGCACTCACCTGTCATGTCCTGCTGTTGTGCAGAAGTGGATGGACCAGTGCAAAGGAATGGAGACAAGAATACACATATTGGTTGTACTGTTTTGTATGCACTGAAGCTGTATGACAGCATGCCATTGCACTTTCATCGGTTGTCATCACCATGTGTATACCCATGTGCACAATGCAATTCTGCTGCTGTAACACAAAAATAATAATATATAAATATGCATGCAAAAGCAAAATCAGTGTTATGCAAAGTAATACATACATGTGCAGCCTGAAACACCTGCTTCTATCCTGCCCCCAAGTATGTGCACCACCCCTCGCCATATATAGTGATGCAAGAAACTATGTGATTTATACCATCACTGGGATCCCTCAACTTCCCATAGTGGCATACCCTGTTGGTTGCATGAAGGATCATGTCAAAGCACCATCAGCAACATGCCTCACAGCATCTATTGTGACCTCCCACATCATTAGTCATGTTTGTGAGGTCAGTCCTGACTTCATTCTGCCATACTGTATTTCTTGCCTGTCTAAGGAGTCTTGCTCCATAGTGGCACTGACCACCTACTATAATTTCTTTTTCCTGGGGGGATAAATTGTAGCTCCTACACCTGTTTGCCATCTGAAAGACAATTATATGCACATGGTTATAGTGATGTGGGAGCCCACATATGGAGATAATTATGTGGACAGCTTATGCCAATTTAACCTCTCTGCAATCCTGTGCAATGGCAAAATCTGGGAAATCATCCCTTTGCCATGTAGTACTGTGAAATATAAAACCGTATGTGATATGAAAACAATACATGAATGCATAACATTTGGAACAATAACAAAAGTTTTGATATTTATAGAAGCTGACTGTGAGATTTGAACCATTTTCACTAAATATCACAGTAGTGGAAGTCTAAACACTTCAACATTGTGCCACATAAGCCACACAGTATCCATGACTTCACATTAATGTACTATGCATGTCATATATGAAGCAGAAATGTGATGGCTGTGGCTATAATGCAATCTGAGCCTAAACTGACAACCTGTGCAAAAAAGCAGTCAGCATGAACTGTTATACATGGCGAGTTTATATCAACACAATCAACACTAAGCAGTGAATGCCATCCACTTTAGCACAGAGTATCTGCAAATCATCAATTGAACATCGTATGGAAAACATTGGAAAGCTATATCCATAAGCAGACCACAAAACTACATGCTAAGCAGACATAAATATGGATATTGTTCTATTCATAGTTCTAGTACATGTTTTAATAAGCATCAGTGAATACATAGCCATAACAGTACTAGAAATAAATGCTACATAGCAACATACAGATAATATCAGTATCTATAGGTTTCTGTACATGTACCACAAAGTGTACTGGATCACCAGGAACATATACTGAAAATCCAGGAGTATGTCTTTATCTACTGTTCACTTGCATTATTTAAATTTGTCTGTACAACTGCATTTGGGAAAATACTGCTTGTTGTTGATGCAGATGTACCTACTTGTATGTATACAGGTCAATGCCACACCCCTCCAGTAAGTCACATACATTTTTTTATATTTCACAGAAAATTTCACTATATGCATACTTTTTTAAGGAGTAATGATAACATAAGTCTATAAGGGGAGAAACATATTCCAACACAGCAATGTTAGTAGGTGCAAAATTACCTTTACAGCTACCTATGAGACAGGTATACCTGAAAGAAAGAATAGCTATGTGCATACAGCTTTTAAGTCCTATTTACTCTATACATCAATTAATGAGGTCCATTAAAATTAAAGGTTTTGGAATTCCATTTGCACACATCTGCATAAGTACTCAAAATCTGACACATTAACCAATAGTTCTGCATAACAGGAAGGTGTTCTTCACAAATGTCCAATAGATATCATTAAATGGGCCTGTTGTCTTCCAAAGATATGATAAAATGCCATATGCATCACTTTTAAATTGTGACTTTGATAAACCAACAGATCAGATCATTGCTACCTGCGAACTGAGTGGGAACACAGTTGGCAATTTTTTGAATTGTGATATATTGACATTCTCAATAGTATCATCAAAATGGCTACTTCTAGGAGGCCTTGACATGTCCAGGCACTCAGTTGAACCAAGGAGTAGATCACTCAGATGCTGACCATCTTCGCTGGAGTGGAGCATCGCATAAGAGCCAGACCATGGAACATCACAATGTTCAATATATGGAACTAGATTGTGAGGGAGTATTAACAAGGTAGGGAATCTACCAGATTGGAGTACAGGTTCACCACTGGAATGATGACCTGCAATGAAAGTATGCAGTAGTTTTTTTTTTTTTTGTCAGGGGATCTCTGAGGTGTGGAGACAGCCAGTGGATGCCTACAGTAAGTGTCACAATCCTGAACATTCCTAAAGAATTCAGAGATATAGTTCTGTCCCAGATAACAAATCCATGCCTTTTAAAACCATTAATAGCTGTTCTGACAATTAGCTCATCTGGATAATTGAAAAGGCAATGTGATTGTTCTATCTATAATTATGTGTTGAATTCCCATGGGGTTTATTTGTTTAATATTGTTTATCATGTACACACTAATGAACATTTTAGATGTTTCTGTTTTCAAACATATGAGGGCATCATTTCACATATCCAGTGCAGCCATGTATCACTGATGGATATAGTGGCTAGGCTGCTGATGACTATTCATTTCTCTGTTACCTTCAATACTTCAACAGCATCGCCCAGTCTGCCTATCTATGTGTGAATACTAAGTCATAAAGACCATAGTCCAGTTTACTTTACAAAGTGAACAGTATTATTATATTTTTAAAGTTCCATTTATTTAACACTAGAGCACTGCATGCCTGACTGTTTAAATATATTTTCTAGATTGCAAACTTGATATCTGGCAGTTTTGTGGAGCATGAGGGCCTTTAGTGTTTATATATCGGATGTTTCCATATTCATCAATTATCCGCAGGAATACGGATATACACCCACAATGTAGTTTGTTAGGAAGGAAAGTGTGATGGGTGTCGGTTCATTATGTAAAGTAAGAGGCTCCCATGTATATATCTTGGCTAAATATAGGTTAAGATCATCATGGGGAAAACTTTTATTATATTCTGATTGTTGTGTCTCTGTAAAACTTTTCAAAATGTCACTATACATACCTGCATAATGATATTAACTGTTATTCTGAACATCTTTATGACATCGGATTTCTATTAATATCTCCTTAATCTGTAATATTCTGCCAACAGTACCTCTTTTACTACAGTTTTATGTGTAAAACTTTGAACATACTGATATAGTTCTGCAAACATGAATGTGGAATACGCTAATATTTGCTATTTGAATTTCATGTATAAGTGTGTCATTGTTTATTAATTCAAATTCAACACCCTTCTTATGCTTAATATTTGAAGGGGGTAGACAGTTAAATATACATTTGAGTTGTAGAATATGGACATCCAATGATGTCAGGGATAATTTAGAGTTATAATTTATACTTGGACAGTAAATATTTGTACATATGTCCTCCCACCTAAAATGCATTAAGGTGTACATGATGCACACCAATTTGTATCTGACTCTTAGCATGTATGTATTACATGACAATGTTCACTGTCTGAGGTATGAATGTTTACAGTTATTTATCTGTGTTGCCACCACTGTGATGACATGCATTCATGCTTGCAATTTAATTTTCATAGATGCACAGCATGTTGTACTTCTTGTAAAGTGTAAGCCATTATCCCAATTAGTATCCCATCCCTGCACATTTATACCTCAGATTCTTTTAACTGCATACCCTCTATACAATCTCAGGCAAGATGGATTAGCTATGCAGGTATGTGTCAAGTTTAGAGTCTGACTATAGCTGAGAGCTGAGAGCTGTGAGTCTGAATCTCAGATCCTCCAATCTGTTCTCAATTTGGTTCCAATATGTAAAGGACTATGTGTGAATTATTTAAAACTGTGCATTGAGATTCTGTAATGTTCTTCAGTCTAAAAGTTGGACATAAGCTAAGCAATGTATATCAATACTATTTTATAACTACATCATTCATACATGTTTTTTAATGTGATGAGGATTGCACTTGGAATCAGGCCCTATGCCTCAAGCAGATGCTCAAGCTGGAGGAGAAATGGGGGGAGAGGGCTATGTTGAGTACTTTGTCTGATTTTGTAAATAACAGAGATGTGATCATTGTTACAGGCTCATACTTTTGCCATTATCATGTATACTACTTATAATGCAGGAATACCCATCATGTATCGTTAAGGTATGTGAAATAGTCAGACAGTACCTGTGATTACAAGTATGAATTATCTAAAACTATGTTTACATATTATTTAGCAGCAAGCATGCTAAAGATAATGTTATGAACTATAGGCAACGACCTAGATGATAGTCATTTATGTATAACTGTCAGAGTGCTTAGGCTTGTACTGTTTCACAAGCACATTGATATTGTTTTGACTGTTGTTTGTAATGTACGTGAGGGTATGTTTCTTAGTGGTCAGTCTGTTGGGCACCTACTGAATGCATGTCTGCTGTGTCACTGTTCACACTGTTGTCGGTAAGCAGTGTGGCATGCTCTACAGTTCAATATGGGCATTGCATCTTCCTACAACACTTTTGATGGCGTGTTTAAAACACAGATGTATCCTCTGTTTAGGGATACTTGTCCACATAGATATTCTTGTTCAATATTTTAAGCTGTCTTTTATACAATCAGCAAGCAGTATCATACTGTTTACATTTTGTAGGGTAGTGATTGTTAATAAATGCTTGTAAGGTACTGATACATTTGTAGACAGACAGACAAGACTGTTTGTAAAACATATGCTATATTTTCATCTATCACAGGCTGTCACTGTATTTTTGATTGTACATTATTACTTGAATTTTGTGTTGCATTCCAAAAACTGATGTTGGGTTAGCCAGTGACCATGCTGCCTTGCTCGGCTCTTTTCCATATGGGTTTTATACATTCCACTGTGTCATCTTGCTATATCTTCATTATACCAATATGTTAATTGGTGGCTATCCATATGATTGATTACGTGCATGCACACCTGGGTTATAGATGACATTCACATACCAACATACAAGACAGGAAACATGGAAACAGTCATATGCTGTTAGACAGTCTGCTGGCTAATTTACTGGGACATACATAACTAACAGTGAAAGTCACACTTCTAGTGTTGGGCTGTCATTTTTATAGTACTGTTTTGCAAGGTAGACTAATGTGAATATTACATGACAGTGTCATAGCATACTTCTCTTCAAATGTCAGAATATGCACGTGTGCTGTATTTCTGCATGCTTATCATGCATAATGATGGCTGGTAACTAAGTGTTCACATAAGGTCAGAATTTCCATTGGTAAGCTGTGTTATACAAGCCATGGCATGTATTTGAGTAAGCTGCTCATATTCTGTGATGAATACAGTGGCCCTGACATGGTCCAGTACTGAAAACGGACATAAGTATAGACAACAGGTCATGGAGAATGTGTTTTATGCATGATGAGCCATCTTCTGGCAGCAATCCTGTTTGTCATACATGTCCTACATAATCATTTGAGCCATTTTGTTTGAGAATGTTTTTTTTATTGACAATGTATGCTGATATACCTTTATTCTCATATGCAGACCACATATTGACATGATGTTAATTAATGTCTGTTAGTTTGCAAATGTGCACATCAGTTATAGTGTAATATCAGCTCTGCTCTTCACAGGAATGTGTGGCCTGATGCACATTTCATTTTCATTGTTATGGTTTTGATTACTGACATTTGTTGCATATGATGGTAGAGTTGACTATGGGCATAACGTATTCTAAGGCTTCATACTGACGTTTTTCTGCCTGTTCATTGTGTCACTGTGGGTATGCTATTTAGTCATATAGTAGCAGTTTGTCTTGTCTTGTGATTCACCTTGACATGGCTTCAAACTGTGAATGCTCACCCATCAGACATGCGAAACAAGCGCATACCAGACCACTGCCAGAGACCTCCAATGACAATAACAACCATGGCAGAGATGAGGATGACAATGAGGAAGCTGGACCTTCATGTGTGATTACAAGTATGAATTATCTAAAACTATGTTTACATATTATTTAGCAGCAAGCATGCTAAAAATAATGTTATGAACTATAGGCAACGACCTAGATGATAGTCATTTATGTATAACTGTCAGAGTGCTTAGGCTTGTACTGTTTCACAAGCCATCATCCCTGCTTTAACCCTGAGAAGATGATGCCTGACAACCCCAATCCAGGAGGAGACCTAGGAGGTGGTGACAGATGTCTTTCAGACACAGATGAGGGACATGAAGGGGAATTTTTTCCAAGATATGGCACTGGCTATGTGGGACTCATTCAGGGAAATAGCCCGGCAGATCATTCTTGATGTTCATCCCATCAAAATGGTCCCTCATCACTTTAAGTATAGTCTGTGTAATCCACTTGTGTAATGCTGCAACCATGGTGTTTACCATATCATTCATTGGACTGTATATGCACACTTGTGCATGCATAACATTTTGTTACCATGCTTATATGATACACATCCAAATGTACATTGCAGATGGTATGTGATGTTTAGCATTATGTTTTAATGAGTGCTCAGCACACATTACCACATTACACATTCATTCAGCATTCAGCTGCCCATGAGTTTCAGCAGTTAACATGATGCTGCAGCTGCAACAATTGCACTGCATACATGTGTGGTACTGACAGCAACTCACAAACAACATGTTGCCTATATTTCATAAAATCACAGTAGTATGGGTATCATTTGTGGTTTGCCATGTCACATATGTTCAACAAAATGACATGTTCTTGTCCCTGTGTTTGGATGACACTTGTCATGCTTTCACACTTGCATAATGACATTGTATATGGCTTGAGGTTCTGTTCTGTCCCCTGATGGTATTTTCCAGCTTTTCAGTGGCTGCATGTGTTCATTATGATTTTCTTTGGCTTACACTCACACTGCTACAGACTACTTGGATAATGGATTATTTATCCAATGTGTGCTGTGAACATACTTCTCAACCTGGAAACATCAAAAATCTAGACAAAGGCCAATGAAAAATAGATACAAATGCGCACACTGAGTAACATAAACTTTGCATACATAATTAAGTAACCCCACCCTCTCCTATGGAATTATGGGATACCAACTTTCAAGCACAAACTGAAGAACAGACAACCAAAATATGGCCCCAGACACTGCAGTAAATGGTAACATTTTTTTTAATGTGTAGCAATGATGTTCACTGGGAACGGAGAATATGATGAACATTAGGATTTTTTTTTGGTGACTTGCAGTATGTAGGTTTTATGGTAAAAATAGGGAATTTAATGGCAGGCAATATTCTAATCTTATCAAAAGAATATTATAGTTTGCTAGGCCCTCCAAAAGTCATTCTCCATGGCCTATTGATCAGTAGCTTAGGTAGAGTTTGTGCCACCCGGGGCTGTCTTTGAGTTTGCCATCCTTTACCCTCACAAAATCATGGTTGAATGGGCCATACACAGCCCTCCCACCTGCAGCCATTCCAATGTCCCATTACCATTACTTGTCTATTTCACCCCATTTACAATAAACACTGTAATATGCATACTGCTTTACTTCTACAATGATTATTTGGATATCATTTAAAACTATTATTTTACATTTTATAGCACAAACACTAATAGACTTCTGCTATAGAAAGCAATACAGTCTCACAATGAAAATAGACTTAGCATTAAAACTTCTCTGCCCTTGAAACTCACATTCATTGAAGCAGCATTGAAACCCACATTCAAAGAAAATGCATCTGGCCAGTGGTGGATAAAGATTACCTTTGGGCTGTTTTCAAATCTTAGGCCCCTTGCACATGAAACATACATGTGTTCTTTGATACACCTTCCTGATTGTAATAAATTATATCACTTGTATAATACAGCACACGTGTTAGGGCACATTTTAAATGTATTGTTTTGAGAAGTTTTCCAGTACGCAATGAAACAAAATGGATGAACCAATAATGACAAAACTGCTTAATTCAGAACATTTCCATCATAAAAGTCTACTGAAACTTTTACAGTCCACCAGTATCAGTAAGTATGTACAATCTCTGTAGAAGTAAAAGTCATCTAAATAATTCCATATTAAAGAGATCTGTAACTAATGAAGAGTTTGCTGTTAGCAAACAACTTTATATTTCATTGTTTCATCTAGAAACAAAGTGCCTGTTGCCCTTGAGGAATAAATTGTCTATGTTACATTAAATAAATAATAAGCTAGTAATAATGCAATAGGGAATGGATGTCAAACCGGTAGGTTCATAGTTAGTTACTAGGTATCTTTGCCATAAAAGACATTCTCAGAACTGCAGCATCCACCCCCTTTAAAAGTACAACACAATACAGTATCAGCAATCCATCTATATACTGGGGGAGTAGAACCCACAGCCTTCTGCATCAAAAGCAAGTCTTATACCTGTTGTGCTACTAACAACATAAACAGACTTGGCATATTCAGCACTAAACTTCTCTCCCCCTGAAGATCTATGCAGCACATAAAATCTGGAAAAAGCCAAAACTGGGGGGGGAGCAAAACTAGGGACACATTTTAAACATTGCTTGTATAATCTTAGAAAAGCTGCTAGTTAAAATGTTTTGTGTTACCATACATTTCCTGAAAGATAGGATGAATGAAATTTAAATGGCTATCATTATTTAATATATTCAGTTCTTACTGATTTGCCAGAAAACCACACATTTTAAGAGGAACATATCAAAAGCATGAGCCAGGCATTCCAGATATTCTGTAAAAGTTTGGACAGTTGAGAACTATGGACTTAACTGCTAGAATCACAAGTGGTGGTATGGGTTGAGAATGTAGGCTCTTGCTACCTGTACTCAAGGTACAGTGTCTGATTAACCCTAACCACCAGTCACACTTAAACAATAAGTAAACATACTAGTAGTACAGCCTTTTACAAACACACAGCTAATAAACAGATTAGTAGTAAAGTCTTTTTTTTTACCTTAGCTGTAGCAGGCAGGGAAGGAAAGACGTGCTGTGCACTGCCTGAATAAGAAGAGGAAAAACCTGCAGACTGCTCTGACTCTGCAGCTTTTGATTGCTGCAGTTAAATCATTTTCAATTAAGTAGTATCAAATGGCAGTTGAATTCTGACAGGCTGTCTGTCCGCCTCGTGAAGCTGACGTCATTGTGCACGCTCTGCACGTAATGATTTCAGGAACAAATTTACCCCCCCCCCCCAAAAAAAAAAAAAAAAAAAAACTTCAAAAAAACCCTGGAAATTCATAAATTAAAGGGGCCAATCAGGAATTCATGGCACCCCAATATTTTGCCCTCAAAACCGGTATTTACCAAGGAATTTGGTATGGTTGAGAAGTATGACTGTGATCCCTGTTTACTATCCTGCAACACACAACTGTCGTCAGTCATACTCATTCAGGTATGACTGCCACAAGGTCTTCAACATGTCATAATGTAATAGTGCATAGGTCCATATGTAGTTCTGCATTCCACCATTGGTGGTATGCATTCCTACCCTGTCGGTCAACCTTCCATTGCCCATGTTGTACATTGTAACTTATTGCTTATTTCTGACCTTTGTCTGTCATGTGTTGTGATATTTGTTATATGGGTATACTTGCTGTGTTGGCCTTTTTCTCTTTCTCTTTCCCTGTATTTACCTTTCCTTCTGCTCTCCACAACACACACACACACACACACACACACACACACACACACACACACACACACACACACACACACAAAAAGAAAAAAGGGGGGACCTATTCCCATCCAAAAAGCAGTGACCATGCTCCTCTGTCCCTTAGATTTTCCTGTTCCAACACACCTTTTGTGTGTCCATCTTCTTTACCTGTTCCTTGAGTAAGTGCATTACCTGTATTCCCCACACATGTCCCACACCTATTGTTAGCTACTTTTAGCTGTGATATGTGGTTGTGATTCCCCTTCACCTTTATTAATTTTTTATTAGAATTTTACAGATTTCATCAGAAAGCAAGTATATTTTACTAATAAATGACTCAGGAAGAGATCCTGTAGTTGTCTCTAGGCTTATTGGAGAAATTTTTGTAGATATGTATTTATGAATGTCAGGCAGCTTAGATTGGAATAGTATTTCCATAACTTTGTTAATGTACACATCATGATTTATGATACAGTTTTCATGACTTAAGGAGTAGCTATGACTGATATACAATGCACTGTTGCTACCGAGAAACTCTGTTATGTGCTGAGGTATTCTAAGTTCACTGAGGCATATTTACATATTACAGGCTTATCTGCAACCTTTGCTCTGATATTGACAGATAGCGCTAGATTCCTTGAACTTTACTGAATCTGGCCCAATATCTCTACATCAGGACTGCTGCCAATATAAACTGGATGAAAAAGTAAAAATAAGGAAAATATGAAAACTAAACAAAATGAAACAAAACAAAATAATTTCTAAATATATATAAAGAAGCTAAAAGCAGATGGAGCAAAATATATAAATAAAACCAAGCCCTGTTGTAACTACACAAAAAAGATTAAAAATTACCTTAAACAGAGACACAGCATTCAAATCCTATTCATCAGAAAAAATAAGTAATTAATACAGTCTATTGAGATCAATGGAAACAGTATACAAACATATGAAGCACAGGAAAAAAATGGATGAAGGAAGTATTTCAGAGTAGTATGGGGAGATGGTTTGTTGGATAAATGAAATATTCTTCAAGACAAAATTAGAGAAGGCATGACACAACTTATACTTTTGACACATATTGTGAAACTCATTCTCTTAACATAAAGACCAAAATATTTTATTATCAGATGCAAGATTATCACTAGTGTATGTACGTTTACATGTATATATGTACTTGTGTAGATTTACATCTGTGTGCATGTGTATGTATTAGCACATGTACATGCATGTGAATAAGTATGCAATAATGTGGAATGAAAGGAGTATCTATCCTTGGAAGTCCCATAATTTCTTATAATTCCTAATTTAAGGGGCATTACTAGACAAAATTTCAGTCTGCATTTGTATTTGTTGGCAACGTGTTGCTGTTTGCCACATTTGAGTGCTTGTCATTTTGTATGTTATTGCTTGTTTTTATAAAAAATAATGACATAAATATTTAGGTAAAATATTGCTATGAAGATGCTTAAACCATTTCTTAAATCTATAGTTTTCCCTTTATACACTTATTAACAAAATAACCTCCCCCTGTGTAGAACCCTCTTTTTGGGGTTGACATGCGATCATTGTCTGATTAAGGGACTTGCTCAGAATCACAAATGTAATTGAGGATATCAAAGCCTGGTCTACAGAACTACTGGAAGAAGATTATTAGCACCTCACAAGTTATTGCTGAATGTGAAACATACCAGACATAGCAAGCAATAAAACATAAATACTGTATTATTATTATTTATTTACAAATATAAATAATAATGTGAAACAAATTACTGTATTGATAAATTCCTGGAAGCAGTGTGCAGCAAGGCATATGTTTACTGATTTGTTAGAAGTTATTCAAGGACAGCACAGCATGTTGAAGGAATACTTTGGCACACCTGCTGAGGATACAGTTTTAGAAGACACACTGAAGGCATCCTGACTACTTAGATATTCAGCATAGGATAATTAGGTATTCTGCGTATTCTGGTCTGAGTCCAAGATACATCATGCTCACACAACATAACTTAAATGCAACAAACAGCCACACTGAATTCATTTCTGAAATCCTCAGTATATGATTTATGGACCTATGGACCCTAAGGAATTCAAGTGAATACTACAGATTATGATGAAATCTGCAGAAAAACATCAACCCCCCCAAACAACACACACACACACACACACACACACATATATATATATATATATATATATATATATATATATATATATATATATATATATGGGTCTACTTGATATGGTCGACATTTCACAATGTCGAAATTCATATCGCCGAGACCATATGATCGACAGTTGAAATGTCGACCATACAAGTAGAACATAAAAAAAAAAAAAAAAACTTACCTTAATGCTGTCCTGCACCCCCCACACTCCCCGGAACTTAAATATATCAACTCCGAGATTGCACTACAGTGCGGAAGTGGAAATCTTTCCATTACGCACTGTAGGGAGATGCTGGTTCCCCATGGTCGACATTTCAAATGTTGATCATATGGTCTTGACCATATGAATGCTGACATTGTGAAATATCGACCATTCGAAGGGGACCCATATATATATATATATATATATATATATATATATATATATATATATAAATGCAACCTGCTGTTAATGAACTGCAACAGGCTGTAGTGATATAAGCCATAAATGAGGCTGTGGCTGTGCAAGTTTGAAGGCAGCCAGCTAGAGTTAAGAGCAAAGCTGTAACTAAACCAGGTGTTATACCAGCAAATAATCGCAAGGTACCAGCTAGACAGACAACTGGTGCAGGCTGTCTGCAACATGTGTTCCCCACACATGTCTGTGCAGAATCTGCAAGGAAACCCCATCCCCCTTGAAACCAAAGTTTGTCTCAACTTGGGTGTTCTTACGTCTGGGAAATTTTAGAGACACATCAGGGATGCTGTGGAAGTATCATACACAGCTGTCAGTCATATGCTGACAAAATACTTGGATGTGGTTTGCAGCAAGGTAGATCACAACATGCACTTCCCATTCACCCCAAGGAGCAGAGAACTGTAATGCACAAGTTTTACAGCATCACAGTCTTCCCCCCATGTACTTGGTGAAATAGATTGCTCACACGTACCTAGCAAGACAACAGTTCATCCTGAAGCAGACCGATACATAAACAGAAAAGGCTGGCCATCCATCAACAGCCAGGTTATATGTGCAGCAGATGGCAGCATAACAAACGTCATGGTGGCACATCCTGGAAGTATCCATGATGCTGCCATAGGAGGTAAAGTGGACTGATGGCTGCATTTTAGCAAGGTGAAATACCTGTGGGATAACTACTACTAGGTGATTACAAGAGCACAGCTAGAACGGAAGCCAAGCATGAACCTCACAGCAATATCCATCCTAACTGGATGTGTTTCCATTCCTCACAACAGATGACTGTGGTTATCCACTTGAGCTGTGGCTAATGATAATGAATTGCGAACCATCCAACCCTGCACAGGACCCCTGCTACAGGGCACATGCAGCTACTAGAAACACAGTAGAGTGTGTGTTTGGTGCATTGAAATCTAGGTTCAAATTGTATGGACACATCTGGGGTGCACTGCAGTACACACTTGAAAAAGCAGCACAGGGCCATGCTGCACAACATGGAGGTCTTCCAGCTGCAGGTGTGAGTGAACTTCTCCAAGAACCTGAGATGTCTAAACAGGGCATCCCACAGGTATTAGAGGATAAGCAATAAGACAAAGGGGATAGAAGCACAGGTGTAATCAACATAAGGTGTGACCACAAGTGTAGGCCCAGGCAACATAGTAGCATCTGACCCACATCTTTGAGTCATGACAAGCCAGAAGTACCTGAGTACACAGAGTGAATATTGATGTTCAGAAGTTTTTCCACCACAGTGACACAGATTGTATCTAATGACAATTGCTCACTATATGTACACACCAAGCATCAGCATAGCACCATAACCATTACATATTACAACACGAACATATGTAAATGTGTTACAACAGGAATGATCAACTCAGGCACAACTGACACATGTATGCATGTATATTCAGATTGTTGTATCACTGCATGGAAAACAGAAAGAGACACACTTCAGCGGTACACATTCCTATCTGTACAATATAATAACATGAAAAAAGATAACCTGCACAGGACATAATACAAAAAATTTAATATCAGAAGACACATATCACAGTAAAGTGGTAAGTCAATAATATTAGCAAGCAATGTGTACTCCATTGTTGAACCCATTATAATGCAGTCTAGGGTGATTTCACTGATGTCTCACACCAAGGTCCACAATTTTCCAACCATGTACAGACACATGTTGACCCGATTGCTCCATAGAGGACATTGCTTGGATGACAACACTAAGTTGAGGTGGAGGAGCACAACTGTGAGTTGAAGGCCATGTGACTGGTAAAAAAACAGCAGATGGACCAGCAGTTGAACTCTGCACAGATTGCACCACGGACATTGATTCTTGATGGTCAATGGTGGTTCTGTGGACAGGTGACTTGCCTCTCCCATGTTGCAATCTGCTGAGCACAGTCAAGGAACACAGAATCCTGTTGGTATTATGACACTGCTGCAGTACTGCAGAGGATAGGGTTTTGCCCGACCACAGCAAATAGAGTCTTATTCTGAGTGGTTAATGCAGCCATAATCTCACCATGTCTACACGCTTGTCCTTCATGCATAACTGTACCTGATGTGCCATATGATCTGTTGACCAATATCATTGCTGTGACAGTTCATTTGCCTACAGCAGGAAGTGGACACTATCTGACACCTGGACATGCAGAATATCTGCTTGCCTATGTCTATTGCAACACCCTGTTTCTGGTTGTTGTGTGGAATTGCCATCAGCGGCAGTCTCAGCTAGGGTCTGATGGTCAATGGTCTCACCCTGTTCAACATCCACTGTGCCATTATCCTCGGAATGGCTAGACAAGTTAACCTTCACTTCTGAGGCTACAGCTACAGCAACATCATTTTCAATCTCATGGATGGACTTTCCAAACACTTCAAGGTCCTGTGTACCAGGGGCCATACTACCATTCCAAGACACATCTTGAACAACTTCACAATCACTGGATAGACTGCTGGGTGATACAGATAGTTGCTGTGCTGCAAGATCCCAAGACACGGGTGAGGGCAAAAGTGCTTACATCACATGATGGGTATCATCAAAGCTTGTTTGACTTGCTGTTTTCTGCCTGACTGTTGCTGATCTCTGTCTGCATTTGATTTTGAAATTTTTCATTTAAAGTTTGGTTGCTTCTATTTTTTATCTTTTTCTTATATTGCATTTGTTTGTTGTAAGTTTTTTGTTCTTTTGGAGTTTTAAGAAGTCTTGGCTGGGGTCAGTTAGAAAAGTTAGAAAATAATTCCTTTCCAGACAGTGAATAACTACCAGCTAATTAGTAGGATGAGCTGAGAAATAGCATTTCTCATTTAACTAGAAATATTTGGAAGCTTTATTTACCTGGCATGCTTGTTTGTCTTGTTCTCTGTCTGACTATTGCTGATATGTCTGCATTTGATTTTTTCTCACCCACCTGCCATACTGTTGTTGTACTCTTAAGCTTGGTGGCTTTTGAGTTGCCCATCCCTACTATAAATCTTGTTTTGGACACTCCTCCCAGTCCCATCTCAGCAGCTCATTCTACAGAGTACTGAGAGATCAGTTGGAAAGGCCCACCCCCTTAGTCTTGAATTATCTTCTGTGTCCTCCATTCCCACGTAATAAAAGATGTACTTTATCTAGTTGACTTTACTGTATCTGTGCTTATTTCTAACTTATTACTTTATTTTACTTTTTGCTGCTTGCTCTTAAAGTGTTCAATTGCATTTATTCTGCAGCATTTAATACTTCTTTAAGTATCCTAATAAAATTGTAACTGTTAAATCAAAGCTAAGAGGCTTAGAATAAGCACTTAGGCTTGAAACTGGTTATCTTACATAAAGGTTTTTGGTCTACAATCTTGTGGCAGGAGAGGTAGCTTGCACTCTTCTAAGTTGGGAAGTGCTGGTTGAAGGCTTATTGTGTCAGCAATTCTAAAAGTGTTTTGGTTCTGGTTTAAGCATTTGGGCTTCAGGCCAGTTATTTTACCTTAAGAAGGTTTGTGGACAACACTCTTGTGGGAAGAGAGGGTAGCCTCCGTCCTTTGAGCCACAGATTGCTGGTAAAGGCCTATTGTGGCTGTTCTTTAAGTGATTTAAGGACTTGGGCTCCAAACCAATTATTTTACTTTAGGAAGGTTTGTGGTCTACACTCTTGTGGGAGAAGAGGGTAGCCTCTAACATTTTGAGCTGGAAAAGTGCTGATGGAGGCTTATTGTGTCTCTTATTCTGAAAGTGGTGCACACTTTGGGTGGCTCGTTGGTGCAGTGATTAACATTGTAACCTCACAGCAAGAGGTTCTCTGGTTCGATTCTTGGCTGTGGTGCCTACTGTGCAGAGTTTGCATGTTCTCCTTGTGTTCGCGTGGGTTTTCTCTGGGTACTCTGGTTTCCTCCCACAATCCAAAGACATGCATCTGTAGCATTTCTCCCCGGGCCTCCACTGAAAATAGGCTCTGTCCTAGTCAGACTTTCCCGGTCAACAAAATGATAAATAAATAAAAATAAAGTGTATTAGTTCTGAGTATGCACTTGGGCTCCAAACCAGTTGTCTTACATTAAAGTAGCCTCCACCCTCCTGAGCTGAGAATTGCTGATGAAGGCTTATTGTGGCTGTTAGTCTAGTGTCTTTGTTCCGATATAAGCACTTGGGCTTCAAACCAGTTATTTTACATCAGGAAGGTATGTGGTCTAAACTCTTGTGGCAGCAGAGCATAGCCTACACCATTCTAAGCTGGGGAATTGCTGGTGAAGGCTTGTTGTGCCTATTATTCTAAATGGCTTTGCTCCGGTTTAAGCAGTTGGGTTCCAAACCAGTTATTTTGCATTATGATGGTTTGTGGTCTGCAATACTGTGGGTGGAGAGGTAGCCTTCACCCTTCTGAGCTGGGAATTGCTGGTTATGCTGATTATGCCAGTTATTCTAAGTGTCTTTTTCTGGTCTGTGGTCTGCACTCTTGTGGCATTACTGTCTACACAGACTTTTTTTAAATACTAGAGCATCATGTTTGCTAATAGCAGAGCGTTCCTCATCAAGTTGCTTATCTTATCGACTTGTTCAATACTTAAGTTTTCCTCGCTCCTCCCTACTAGATCAGTGGCCATGGATATGCCCCTCCTGATTCTCACTGCAGCCAGTCTTGTTAAGATGGGTATTCTGAGGCATTGTAGTAATTGCCTCATGTACACTGACTACCCACTTATTCTTAATAAAACAAATAGCATATGTGAGAGGTGTAAATGCACTTTAATGCTGGAGACAAAGTTCTCTCATACAACCAATACTAATCCCACAGAGGTTATCAGTGACATTTGCACCATACCTACTGCACAGGGTAAAGACCCTACACATAAAACTACTTATGCTGGGGCACTTACAGTTAACCTTCCTAAAACACTAAGACATCCTGCACAGTGCAATCAAAGAAAGGGTCCTCAGCCATCACATAAACACTCCTTTAAAACACCACCCACAGTTACATATAGTAACACGGTATTCAGTGCCTCCACTGCTAAGCCCTTAAGGCAAACCAGCACACAGCCAAATTTCCTGGTCATTGGTGATTCTATAGTGGGGCACATACATGTCTCTCTCACCAGACTGATTAAGGAGAGAGTCACGATTAGCTGCCTTTCTAGGACTAGGATCCATCAAGTCAAAAAGGCACTCGGGTCATTGAACCGCAGGTACCACTATGACTCTGTCATAGTCCATGTGGGTGTTAATGACCTGAGACATACCTCCCTTGACTATATGAAGCAAGACATGATCAAGCTCACAGATTATGTGTCTCAGGCAGGTATGAGCCTAAAACAGAAAATTATTGTTATTAACAATTGGCTTAGCTTCTGGTGTCAATCCAGGGGGTTACAATATTTGATGGCCTGGTAAGACATGGTTGACAGACTACACTGCTTTGCCAAGGATGGTCAGCAAGTACCACCCCTAGGCTGTCAGATATTGGCAAAGATCTTTTCAAACACCATAGTGCTTTTTTTAAGCAATGCCAAACTGATAAACCTACCAACTTCATTGAACCTATGAAGAAATATCTGAAAGTGGTACTGCTGAATGCTAGACATCTTAACAAGAAACTCCACTCCCTGCAAGCCTTGCTCCCCTTGGAGAGTGTAGACATCAGTGTTGTAATGGAGGCATGGTTTAAAGTTGCTTAGAGTACCCTGGCAATGCAAGGTTTAATGCCTTTCACACCTTTGACCAGCTACTGCAAGGATGGAACTAAAGGTGGAGGAGTGTCAGTCTATATTAAGACTAATCTCACATCCAGATTAGTTAAAGTGTATGACTCACTGGAACTCATACATGTGCAATTCACCATAAGCAGAGTGCCGTACCATATCTTTGCAACATGTAGTTCCACCTTCATGTCCCAGAAAACTCATACCACCTATCTCAATGTACTAGAGTCCCTCACCGTTCAATCCAATATGAAATTCATAGGGAATCTCAACTACCTCTCTATAGATTGGGAATCCTACACCACTTCTAATGCACAGCCTATTGATTCCTAAACTTTTTAATACCAGCATTCTGGAACAGTAGGCCCATTCTCCTACCAGGGGTACAAACATCCTTGACCTTGTACTCACAAACATGAGGAGGGGGGCAATGTTCCATACCCAATGTAATATCTTTGCTTGTCAGATCTGACCATAAGGCAGTATTACTTGAAATAAAATTTAAATCTGGGTATCCAGCAAAACCAAAAACCTTTAGGAGCTATTCCAAGGCTAAGTCTCTCTACTAAGCAACATCTTGGCTAAATTCCAAGCACCCCCAATCCCGGTAAACACCACAGAATGCACTGAGCTATTTACAAAATCTCTGTACAGTTATGTTGATAGCTGTATAGAGTGAGCTGTGCCCACTAATATTAAAAATAATACAAACTCAAAAGACAAGCCACCCTGGTGGAATCATACTATCAATTGGTTATACAACAAAAGAACAATTTTGGCAAAATGTAGGCGGAGTAAATCCATACATACTAAATACCCTGTGACCAATCTAGACAGTCAACTAAGAGGATTAATTAATACTTCAAATGCTAAATTTGAAGAAAAAATAGCTTCCCATGCAATGGATAATCACAATATATATATATATATATATATATATATATATATATATATATATATATATATATATATATATATATATATATATATATATATATATATATATATATATATATGATTATAAATGGTATTGCAGTTTATGCACGTATTTTATGTTAGTGGATGAATTATGGAAATATCTATAGCTGTCTGTGATGTCTCTGGGTCTATTCCTGAAAATGTTTGTTATGAATGCAATGCTGCTTAGATTGGGATAGCTGGCATATTTTTTTTTGGTGTGAAACACTAGTAAACCAAACTCCACCAAAACCAAAGCTGAGCCAAAAAACAGTGAGAAACAAAGCAAAAAGTTGCAAGACCAGAATAGCGTAACTCCACTTTAATCAAAGCTTTCGTCAGATGACTTCTTCAGAACCACAATACAATGCAAAAAGGAATCACAATATATACTTTAACATAAATTGCCACTAATTAATTAATCAATTAAGCATATTCACAATTTAAAAGCATATGGTCAAACAGTTAAAAAATAAATAAAGTTCTATTAAATACTTATTTTTAACAAAAAAATAAATAAAATCATTTACATTTCCTAACGTGTTTTACGATCTTTTAAAAATCATTTAATATTGATGGCATCATTCAAGTCTGGTTTTTGATCAGCTTGCAGCTTGATCTGCCATCTCGCTTCCCTTTGTTCTAAGTAGTTCTTTAGATTCCCACCTCGGATGTCCAATAAACATTGCTCTAAAATAGAAAACAAAAATTTCTTAAAACCAGGGCATTCACATCCATGACTATATAATGGCTGGTGTTTATCTTTCTTTTTAATATTATAAACATGCTCTTTCATCCTGGTATTTAAATATCTAGTGGTCATGCCTATATAATATGCTTGGCATGCGTCACATACAGCAATATAGACCACTCCTCTTATTTTATAACAAAAGTTACCCGGGACTACTATAGTGTAAGGTAAATGAGATAGCTGTATGTAAGGACCCTCTAAAATGTACCTACACATACTACAATCAAAACACTTCTACATACCCCTAGGTTTTTGACTAAAAGGACCAGGGACTACTGTGTTGCTGTCTCTTCCTTTGTCAAACATAACTTTAAAGTTAAAATCATTCCTATAGACAAACTTTGTTTTTTCTTTGATAACCCTGGATAAATCTAAATTCCCTTCTATCACTTTCCAATTATGCTCAATTATATTACATAGACTCTTATTGTCTAAGTTAATACTCGTACTGAAACATACAAAATCTTCTTTATTACCCCCTTTTTTGATACTAGGAATAAATCCTTTAATAATAATAGGGGGATATTTAGTGTCCCTTTGGTCCCAAATATCTTTAGCCAATTTTCTCAGCACCATTTCTTGATAACCTCTATCTAAAAATAATTGTATAATGAATTCAAATTCATCTACTAGTTGTTCATTATCACTGGTCATCCTACTTGCTCTGATGAATTGGCCTTTAGGTACATTTTTTTGCATAAACAGAGGATGCTGACTAGTGGCATGTACATAATTATTTGTGAATGTTTTTTTTTTGCGAAAAATCCTACTATAAAATTTACTATTAGGAACATTCCATGTTAAATGAACATCCAAAAAGCCAATGGAATCTCCTACACTACCTAAAACAAACTTCAAAAAGTCAGAAACTTCATTTAATTTCTTACAAAATAACTCAACTTCATTATGTCCACCTCTCATTATGAAAACCAGATCATCTATAAATCTCTTATAATATTTGATGTGGAATTCATCTTTTAAAGGTTCCAGAATGGTGAATTCCCACCACCCCATTACTACATTAGCAAAAGAGGGGGCCACTGGGGAGCCCATGACTACCCCTCTTATTTGTCTATAGTAATCCCTATTAAAAATAAAAAAAATATTTTCAAGTATAACTTCTGAGGCATCACAATAAAAATTCACAGCAGCGTTCTCCATATTGCCAAATTTATATAAATAAGCCCTGGCAGCCTCAATACCTTTATCAAGAGGTATGAAGGTAAACAATTAAACTACATCCATAGTGAATGTAACGTGCTGATAAGGATCAAACAACTGTGCTTCATTCACCTCACGAATGCTGTTTAAAAAGTCCCAGGAATCTCTCAAAAAGGAACTAATTTTGCTAACAAGTGGATTTAACACTGTATCCACCATCATGGACATACTTAGGAGCAGATATAATAGGTTGAAAGGGGGAATTAGACAAACCTGTATGTGTTTTGGGAATACTGAACATAACTCCAACTTTTGGATGATCTACTACACAAAAGTTGTACATAACTGAATCCAGGTTGCCAAACATTAAGTTATCATACAGAAAATCAGAAACATATTTAAAACTTTGATTGACATCTCTTGAACAAACTTTGTTATATTCTAGTTCATTACTTAACATGATTCCCATATTTTTAACAAAGTCAACCTGATTCATTAATACCACCATCCCCCCTTTGTCGCTTTTCATGATCCGAACATCTTTATTATCTGCTAACTCCTTCACAGCTGTTTTCATTTCAAAATCTAAATTACTATAATAGTGTTTGCTCCTGTTGTTAACCATTTCCCTCACTTCTTTTTCACAAATACTTTCGAACACTTGAATGGTATGTATTAAAGCAGGATTGTAACAGGAAGGTTTAGAAAACATACAATTACTGACACTAACGTCTTTCAAGATATATTTTAAATATCATTTTCTAGTAAATTTTTTTAAATCAATAATCATATCAAAACATTTGCACGCTTGCTGGGAATGAAATTCAAACCCAGCTTCAATACTATGCGATGCATTTCATTTAACACAAAATCTGATAAATTCAGAATGTCATTATTCAAACTACTGTTGTTCAATTGCTGTCGGTAGATGATTCCGACATTAATCATGATTTTTTCTTTACCATCCTCTGCTGCTTGGACCCCCTCAGTTCCTTCTCTACAGCTAAAAAAACTCTGTCTTCACGATTAGCAAGGGAAGCAATTTCACATTTTGAAATGTTTCCACCATCAGTTACACCTTCATTGTCTGAAATACTGCTAATTTCTAAATCCGTTGTTATCACAGTTAGACTTGGCACGAGATGTGACTTCCACCGGATGTGAACCTCTACCATTAGAATTAGAATTAGTTTTAAGGTGGACTGAGGAATGGGAAATGGATTTATTTTCCAACCCATGGAAGTGTCTTTTTTCTTTTTTAACAAAAAAAGTAGAAAAGGCAATACCATATTATATGCTGTCAAATCACGCTCGATTTTCCCATCCTTATGTTCTATCAACAGTCTTTCATGTTGTTCAATATCTTTTAACAACAAGGCATGTTCACTCCTTTCACAAAACTTGAATTTAAATTTAGACTCAATATTTGCCTCGACCACAATAATTTCACTTTTAATATCTTTCATGATGTTACAATTACGCTCTACTAGCAATTTCAAAAACTCTATACCTAAGTTATTGAAAAACTGCTCTAATGTGTTAAAAAATGGGCCAGTTGAATGCACCCCAATCGGACACTTGAAAAAACGTAAACTTTTGGGTACTATCCCCAGTTCAATACATTTGTTAACATTTTTATTCTCTATGTCGAGACTTTTGTATTTTTTTAAAAGTTTGTTCAGAAGTTCACACTGTTCTTTATAAAGATATTGCATAGCTGGATTAACTGACCTTCTCCTGCTAAAAAATGGATTGGCACCCTCCGATAAAATAGCAGCAATATTAGCATAGCTGGAACCCGGCTTTTTAGCACTCCACCCTCCAAATGTGTTGGTCTCGCTCTGGTTCCTGTTGATTTTAGAAGTACTCACTTCAACCACAGTTTGAGCATCTTCATCGAAACCAATACTCGTAATTTTGGTTTGACCTCCACACGATGGAACCGTAGATTTCCCATTAGCAAGCAACTGCAATGATTTCTGTATTTCACCCAACATTCTCAACAGCAACACAGTGTCAGAACTCTTGATAGTCACAGGTGTGCTGTGCAAACTCAAATCAACCAGTGGATCAGACATAGGCTCAGCCATGGTGACAAAAACAAACCAAATCACAAAAGAATGTCTTGGTGTGAAAAACTAGCAAACCAAACTCCATCAAAACCAAAGCCAAGCCAAAAAGCAGTGAGAAACAAAGCAAAAAGTTGCAACACCAGAATAGCATAACTCCACTTTAATCAACGCTTTTGTCCAATGACTTCTTCAGAACCACATTACAATGTAAAAAAGAGTCACAATATATACTTTAACATAAATTGCCACTAATTAACATATTCACAATTTAAACGCATATGGTGACGCAGTTAAAAAATAAATGATGTTCTATTAAATATGTATTTTTAACAACATTTCTATTCTGGTGTTGCAAATTTTTGCTTTGTATCTCAATGCTTTTTGGCTCAGTTTTGGTTTTGGTGGAGTTTGGTTTACTAATTTTTTTTTTGTATTATAACGGAGTTATTTTCTTTCCACAGTTGTCCTTAACCTTACTGGACATATTGTGTTATATTTTTGTCTGTATAACTATCAGGATGCTTGAATTATGATTATCTTTCAGTAACTTTGTTATTGTACAACGTGATTGGACAACCATTTCTCAGTGCTTATGGAATACTTGCGGATTTGTTTAGTGTACCATTGATATTGTGATACCCTATCGTGTGCTGAGCTAGTCTACGCTTTCTGTAGTACCTTTACTTATTACAACATTATCTACAAGTTTTGTGCTGATATTGGCATAATGTGCAGGCTTCTGCAAGCTTTACACAATTTGGCCCTTTGTTTTTTCTTATTCTGATTATGACTGAAAAAGTGGTAGAATATTTATTTATAGAGTATTTGTATTTATTTATGTATTTGTTTATGCTTACCTTCTGATGGGTGGTGTTTTTTCCTCTTGTTTTTAATATGAGAAAAAAAAAAAAATATATATATATATATATATATATATATATAAATATATATACATATATATATATATATATATATATACATATATATATATATATATATATATATATATATATATATATATATATATATATATATATATATATATATACTGAACAAGTAAAGCGAAAAGCTACTTTACCTGTTGATCCTAAATGATTGCTTCATGTTAAATGTAAACCTACTCATACTCCCAACCAAGCCATATACTTTAGAAAATCCTTTTCTGTAATATTAACACTTTACAAGATACGCAGACACCCACCCATTATAGCATTGCACATGCACACATTAAATATATCATCTTACAAAGCCCTTTCTCTAACCCTACCTGCAAATACACACATGGACACACACACACACACGCACGCACGCACACACGCACACACGCACACACACACACACACACACACACACACACACACACACACACACACACACACACACACGCATACACACACACACACACACACACACACACACACACACACACACACACACACTCAGACTCCCACCCCAGTGCAGAACCTTCAGTATGCCCAAAGGTTTCAACATTAAATTCTCAAACCCACATTAATCGTATCCACACACATTTCATCTTCTTTTCAAGATCTGCATCACTCAACAATGAAAACTCTTGACAAATTACCAAACAGCTCAATATACTGAACAAGTAAATATTCAACAAAGTGAATAACATTGTTACATGTGTTTTTATGTATTTTACTGTTTAACTTTTTTGTCAACTATTTAATGCTTTACGTCATTTGCCTTCTCTTCTTCTCTTCTGCAGTGGTTACAGTGGCTGATTTATTAATTTCCTCTTTGTGGAGTTCTTGGATGAATTTTACTGTTCTTGATCAGGTGATGATGAGACATTGAGTTTTCTGTTGCTTTGATGCACTAAATATGTTTAACTTGTCTCAGAATCCTATCTGTATTTTTTATTTAAGTTTTTATGCAGATTTAATAATATGTTTCTGCCGGGATGTGTGTTTCAGATGCTTTTTGAGGGGGCTGTTTTAGCTGTGATGTATATTTCAGGTGTTTTTGGGAGGGGTATATTTTTGTAGTAAGTCTGCTCTTGATAAGTTTCTACCACACCTCTCAACAGTTCAGATTTTTATGGAATATCTAAATTTCTGCCTTATATTTTTACACTCTTCCTCATAATATGTGTTTTTTTCTGGCAAACCATTGAGGACTGAAGTCATGAAATAATAACACACATTTAAATTTCTGACTTCATATTCTCCAGGAAAATGCATGCTGTCTGTTAAAGCAATATTTAAAATCTGTCCCTATTTTTGGGTCTTTGCTTCCTGTTTTTTTTTGTGTTTTTTTTGGTTTTAAATAGATTTTTTTCGCTAAGAGATTTGAAGTACTGCTTTATTTTTTCTTCAGTGAAATGTGTTTTCAGTCAAATGAACCATAATCAAATCTCTCTACCTCTCTCTATACATAGATATTATATTATATTATATTATATTATATTATATTATATTATATTATATTATATTATATTATATTATATTATATTATATTATATTATATTATATTATATTATATTATATTATATTATATTATATTATATTATATTATTATATTATATTATATTATATTATATTATATTATATTATATTACATTATATTATATATAACATTTGTATACATTTGCACCACATAATATTAATTTCATCATGCTTTTGCCCTCAGATCCTGCAGCCATGAACTGATAGTTGCATTCAGTCCCTTCTAATTCCAAACACTGATAGATGCCTAAAAGGGGCCTATTCAATTACATTAGATAGGTGGATTATTTTTAAAATGTGTATTGCTTCTGGTTCTCAGTTAAATATAGCATATTATGTTTTTTTTAAATAGTTAGAACATCAATACGATTTCTTTTTAAGAACTGAAATATGAGCATCAATTACTTCCATATATTCAACTTTCTTATAGATTTTAGTAATAAGCCCCATATTTTCTTTGAGCACCGTCACATCAAGAAAATGTATACTAGTTTCACTGTATTCTATAGTGCACTTTAAAAATGAACTGATACTATTAATATACCTTTGGAAGTCATTTAGTGCTTCAGCACTTCCCCTCCAAACCAAAAACACATTATCAATACAGTGTTTATATATGAGAATCTTCTGATGGTATCTGCTATGAAAAATTCAGAGTAATGCTTATCTAGACTATTCAAGCATGCACCCCAAGAAAACTAATTATAATATTGTAAAAGGGCAGTTAGTGAGAGCCAATAGGCTTACAAAAAAGAAGAAGATTTTTTATAAGAAGGTGCTAGTCTATGTAACAGATTTATAAACAGAGGATAGCCAGTAGAAATTGTAGAGGAGAAATTTTTGGTAGTATACAACTACAGAAAACTAGGACATAATGAGAAAGAAAGTGCAAAAAAGTGAATTATAACTTGTCAATGCAAGTTTCCAGTAGTGTTGATGCATGGGAAATCAAGAACTAAATGAAAAGGATCTGGAAAATTATAAACGGCAATTCAGAACTAGCTAAAGCTGTATGTGAAAGTCCCATGTTTATACAGAAAAGGGGAAACACTTTAAAAATGATTTCCAGGGAAATCTGTCTGAACCTGAAATAAGGAATATGAAAAGAGGTACATTCATAGGTTAGTATTAGGCTAACTGCCCTTGTGGGCCATTTTAAGTCTAGCCATTTACCCCATGTGAGAATCAAATGCTGCACCTTGTGTTTGTAAGGCAAACACCTTAACCATTATGCCAACCCCACCCTTCAAATGCCAGAATTGCAATTTTTGCAATTATTTGTATACTGGTGTTGAAGAAATAACTATCAACAATATCATTGCCAAAATTAGAGATAAATATACTTGCAAATCTAAGTTTGTCATATATTTAGCTGTGTGTATATGCCCTACATGTCATTTTATATAGTACAAACAACAAGGGAACTATATAAGAGAATCTATAAATAAATATGTTATCCAAGTTGCAAATGGCAAACAATGCTTTAAGAAAGCACTACAATAAAAAAAATGGAAAGTGGACTTCAAATTTATTGTATTAGACAATAAGTTTGATGCTGAAAAAGAATTGGGGTGGAAAGAGTATCAGTGGCAAGTGAGGCTAAATGTTTGTTATTCACCTGGGTTAAATAATAGAGAAAATGTTATAGTCTAACTAAAAACAAAGGGTTAAAGTACTGAGAAAGCAGTTAATTGAGTCATGTGAGTATGTGTTATATAAAGTATCTGTAGTGCTGATTGTATTCAGTCTGAAGAAGTCTCAAGCAAAAAATGAAAGCTCTCACTGGATGCTTGGTTATTTTATGGTTTTAAACAGTTTTATTAAAAGTTTTCTTGGTTTTCCTACCAGCTGTTTTGTTTTATTTATAATAATTAATCCTGTTCACAATTCTTGACACATGCACATAACTAAAAACTGACTTGTTAATAACAGATGTTAGAGAGTCACAATGCAACATTATAACAGAGGGGAGTAAACATGATGTTAATGTTGATAACATTCCTTCCCATTTTACAAGGCAAAGCAGTGCTATACAGATCATGCATTGATACATCATCAATGTGAGTGCATGACCCATGATGCTTGTTAAAAGTGAATGTACTGCTTAGGGCAGATCATTACCCTGGATTCCTTTTGCAGGTGAACAAATGTAAACATTCAGCCCATAACAGTTGATAATGTGTTGAGACTAGACATGCTCCCTTCACCTGGAATTGTTGAACCAATCTTCTTTTCTCACTCCCATACCACTTTTCTTGGCCCTTCCATTACATTCTGGGCTTGGGTCTCCAGAGGTGCAGTCTTGGTTCTGTGCCTTTGCACTTCATAGCATGTATAGTCACTAATCTTTTTTTCACAATTTAGTAATGTGGAGATGTTTTGAATATAGTCCTCGGATGAGAACATATGTGTATGATAGGTGGCCATCCTTGCTCAAAAATGTTATTTGTTTTATAATCATATTTAAATAAATGTTAAAAACTTTTTTAATGCATCTATAGTATGATGGCAAGACATATGTTTCCCAAGTTTGCTTGTATTTGGATGGTAATTGAATATATAGACCTGATTATATTAAAACAGGTAGACAAAATACAGAGGTTAGTTATTAAAAGTGGAATTCAGAGTGAAGAAAATTAGATTGTAATTAATGTGTTGTAATGTACTAGTTATATAACTACTTCTCTCCAGTGCCTCTGAAAATGATAGTGTTAACAGAATGAAGACAAATGTCTTATCTCCTTATAAAATACAAAAGTACACAAGAATAAATTGGGACATACTGATTGATAATGGATTTCACCACTTGAGAGGAAGAAACAAAGGCAGGGCAGCTTAGATTTGATAAAAAAGTGTAGGATATTATTAAAGCAAACAACACGTTCCCTGGAATTTATTAATAATCATGCAGGCTTCATGCAAAGCCTACAAGATTTAAGCACTTTAACATGGTGAGCAGCAGTGTTCATTGAACATGCATGTTGGTCATTGTTCTTACACATTTGCAAGCACCTTTTTGTGACCAGTGTTGATGGCCATGAAAAGGTTCACAGAAGTATTAGCACTCAATGTAAACAAAACAGCTTGCCTGTAAGCAAACCTATTATGCAAGCATGTGCTGACAGCTTATATGATGCAAGGACAAGCTGATTACAAAGAATTAAGATGCAGAGGATGTTAAAAGGGGAGAATGTACAGAGAATACAATATTAATAGTGCAAGACATAAATAAGAGGAGAGCGTAAATGGAGAAAAGGGAGTTACTTAATGCAGTCAAATGTGATTATGTCACAAAGAAACATTTTAAATATAAATAATTCCATACTGATTGGATAATAGTCCTGTTCACAATTCTTGACACATGCACATAACTAAAAATGGTCTTGCTAACACGGACGTGAGAGTGCACATTGCAACATTGTAACAAAGGGGAGTAAATGTGATATTAATGTCGATAGCATGCCAGGTTGAGATAACTGGAAAGACAGTGGCTATACTGGGGCTATTTGCATAGACTGCAGTTATTGAATATGACATGTATATACAGGAAATGTATGCATAACTGTCAGTAGTGCTGTAGTCTCTACTTCAACATGTATAAACAAGAAGAAATGAGCTCTGCAGCTGTTGTGTCATGCACATCAGAAAGGGACATGTTTTGCCAGTTGTTGTTATTTGCCAACCATAGACAGGGAATATATTTCCTTGAAACATGCATTAGACAAGAGTGTGTTTTATATTCATATACATCTAAACAGTAGTATAATAACAGTTAAAATACATGACTGACAAATGGCAATGCACACATGATGACATTTATGTAGTTCAAGGTCTCTGCAAATGTAGTGCATCTACTACATGACTATATCAAGCATGCTTACAAGAAATTACAGTAAACACTGCCATAACAGCATGCAAACAACAGAAACACACAAGAAAGTGTCCCATCACAGGCTGAATTACACTTCATGATGATCCTGCATCATGGCATACAGTAAGAAATATCATTTAATGTCCCATAAAGCTCTACAGTGTGAAGAAAACAATGTCAGTAATACATAAATGTTTGAAGGAAGACATGCAATACAGTGTATTCTTATTTGGAAATTAAGTAATGCCTGTGAAAAATCAATGATATACTCAGCATTTGCATCTTGCCAGACTGTAGCACATACCAGGACAGATATCAGAAATGTGTGTATCAACCTGTGTCACCACAGAAATAGACATATTATGTGTGTCATGATGAATGCACTTGAAGGGCTTATAGCAATTCCCTATTTTAATGTATATGGAAACCCTACCTTGGAGGGTAACTCCTTAAAAAGTCTGCCTCTGAATGTGCCATAAATACTTTCAAATACAATGCACATTTGAATGGAGGACATCACCATTGTTTAATATAGTGATGTTCTAAAAAGGTAAAAAAGTGGTTGAAGTGCACAGCAACATACACAGCTACAGATACTATATACATTAGAAGCCTTCTCTACACAGCCCAGCAAGCAAATGCACACTCACAGTAGTCAGTCATTACTGGATTCAAATGTCCTACCCAATTAGTTATGCAGTCTAGAGAGCACAGTATCAACAGCCAGCATCCTAGGATAAGTCATACTACACTTGTGATGTAGTTCATTTTTGAAAGCATGATGTAACCAATTGGCACACTGGTTATGGTCTTTGCCTCCTATGGACAAGGTACAAGGCTTAATCCTGACCTCCAACCAATGTCTGTTTGGAGTTTGTGTGTTCTGCCTCTGTCTTTTTGGCATTTCTCCCACCTCTGTAAAAAAAACCCAGCATGCTGAATGTGTCCATCCCAAACTCACTTAAGAATGGAACTGTGGGTAGCAGTGCAAACTCCAGATGATGTTCTATAAGGAGTAGAGTTGTATAGACCAACCACAATGGGCATGTACTGCACACCATGGCAGGGCTAACAACTTGATGTTGTAAAAGTAGTGCTGTAGGTGATCTGGTCATGTTAACTAATGTTGCCAATTTGCTGGGATAACTAGGTTGAGGACCTGACAGTGGGAGAGGTATATGTGCCTCTGTTTGCTATAAAGCTCAGCAGCCCTAGGTCAGTAAGCTACTGGTCAAGTTACCTGTGAAAGTTCTGTTGAGCATATCAATCTGAACATGAATTAAGAATTGCCACACTCAATGGCTGACATGATGGTGAGGAGGAGGCTGGACTACTATGTATCCAGGAGATAAGGTGGATGAATAATGCAGCTTGGTTTGAGATCCTCACTGTACTACTCAGGAGGAGGACAAGCTAGAATAGTCTGGGGAATGTTAGTGCGGGAGAGGCTTCAGACAATGAAGGAAGTAATCAGAATTAGTGACAGTCTCATGGCAATCAGACTAATGAGAGAGCAGTATTCATAATCTCAGCCTATGCTCCACAGCAGGGTTGTGATAGGAAAAAAGTACATTCAGAGAGAAACTTTTAGATAAAGCAGGATAACAGGAAATGGTGTTGATAATGGGTGACCTGAATACACATAGCGGGACAGACAAAACAAGATATGAGGACTGCCTACGTCTATATGGGTGGGTCAACAAAAATAAAGAAGGGGACTCCAGATTTCTGTCTAACAAAAGCCTTGATTATAGACAACACATGTTTCAGATGGGCAGTCACAACATCACATACAAAAGTGGCGAACATGAACTTCTTCCTAATAAGGAAAAGGCACAATGGTAGAATTCATTGCAAAATCATCCCCAGCTAAACAGTCTGCCTACAGCATAAAACACTGATTGCTGCATTCAGATGCAAATTGTGGCGAAATAATTCTCTAAGGTAAACATAACCAGGCTGAAGACCTGGAAATTGACTGGTGAGAAAGCACAACAGTTTAAGGAATTACTCAGGGCTCTAGCTCCTCAAAAAGAAGAGGAAATAGGCAAATTTGAAGAATAGCAGTGCCTCAAAACAGCATGTGTGAGGACTACAGAATAGATATGTGGGTAAGCCAGGTATGGAAATAATGTACATAAGGAAAGCTGGTGATGGAATGTAGAATTCCAGGAAGTCATCAAAAGATATAAGGAGTGCATGATAATTTAGAAAGCAGGCTAGAAAAGGAATGATGGCTGGCTAGCAAACAGGCTAAGAGAAGAGTTGCAATAGTGAAGAATAAGGCATCAGGGTCACTCTACCTGCTAATTGAAAGTGACTCAGTAAATGACACAAAGAAGCTATATCAGGTTGCAAGGCAAAGACAGAAAGATAAAGAAGATAATCAGACACCCTTCGTAAGGGATATCAGCAACAAACTGCTCACCTGTCCACAGGGCATCAAAGGCAAATGGCAGGAATACTTCCAGTAGCTTCTGAATAAAGAAAGCCCCACTAAAGCTGTACTTCCCCAGGCACAGCCTATGGTGAGAGGAAAGGAGCAGCCTACCCTAGAAGAAGTTAGAAAAATACTAGGGAAAATGATGTCAGGGTGTGATGTAGACTCAGATGAGGTCACAGCAGAGATTATGAAAATGCTGTGTGAGGTAGGGGAGAAATGGCTACTGAGGGTATTCATAGCACTATAGAGAGAAAGACATATCCCAGATGACATGAGAATAAGTATACTAGTGTCAGTGTTCAAGAAGAAAGGAGACTTTCATAAATGTGGGTGATATAGGGGTATCAAACTCCTATCACACTGCACAAAAGTTCTGGAGAGGGTGATTGATAAAAAAATACACAGATTAGTAGAAAGTAAGATGGGAGATGAGCAGTCTGGATTCAGATCAGGATGCTACACAACTGACCTAATGTTTTCAGTGGGACAGATAGTTAAGAAGAAGCTAGAAATGAGGAAAAGTCCTACTGAGCATTCCTAGACTTGGAGAAAGCATATTAAAGAGTCCCAAGAAAGGCTATTTGGGCAGTTTTGTGGTAGTCTGAAGTCCTAGATGCATTTGTAGAGTTAGGGAAAGCTATGTACAAGGACCCAATGACTCAAGTACAAACAGTACTTGCTCTTACAAAGGGGCTCCCAGTGGGAGTGGGTGTGCATCAGGGTTCAACTCTGAACCACTGCTGTTCATACTGGTGATGGACTACATAGCAAACAGGTTGGAGGAGACATGTCAACAAAGTTGCTTTATTCAGATGATGTGACATTGCAGGCAGACTCTGAACAAGAACTTCAGCAAATGGTAGGGGAATGGAATGCAAAACTGAAGGCACGTGGGATGAAACTGAGTACAGATATGACTGTTGTAAACACAGCAAATAAGGGAAATCGGAAGAAGCTAAAAATTGAGATAGAAGGCAAACCAATGGAACAAGTAAACAGCTTCAAGTATCTGGGAGGGGTGGTTGAGGAGAATGAAGTCTGAATGAGGAGGTCAAAGCTGGAATCAGAAGGGCTTCAGCCAACTGGAACAGAGTGTCAGGGGTAGGGTATGACAGAAGAACTCTAAAGAAGCTAAAAAGTAAGGTGTACAGAACAGTGGCGCAGCCATTACTACTGTATGGTAAATTAACTTGGGCAGTAAAGGAGAACAGTTGAGGAAGCTAGAGTTGATAGAGATGAAGTGCCTGGAATGGGTGGTAGAATGTGCACTTTGGGACAGACAAAAAAATAAGGGTGTATGAGCAAAAGCTAAAGTAGCTCCAATTGCTGAAAAGGTCAAAACGAACAGATTATGGTGGTTCAGACACATTTGCAGGAAAGGAAAAGGCAATCTGATGAAGAAGACTTGGGACAAACAGAAAGAAGGCAACAAGAAATGAGGGCATCCAGCAAAGATGTGGATGGATTGTATGAAAGAAGGTCTGTGACACTTGGGTATGAGTGTTGAAGGTAAGAGAGTGCCATTGAATAGGAACAGATGGTGATAAGTTAGACAGTACCCCCAACCCCATGTAGAAAATGGGGAAGAAGAGCGTTCTTGATGATGATGATGATGTAACCATTGTGTTCTAAAACTAGGTACTGCAAGTGGGAAATAGAAATTTATAGGGAATAGTGTGAAAATACAACTCCCAAGTGGAACTTTACATAAGTGGTGTTGTCAGAAAGCCAGTTGTTCAAGACAGTACACACAGTCATACTATTTCACTAATGTTGGATTTGAATCCATTACCTATAGAGTTATATAATTTAATGAACACAGTATTAACTGTGAGTGCCATGAGAGAAGTTTGAGTTTTATAGTGAGAGAGAGCACTTATGATAGAATTACTTCATCAGTGTGTTGCAAAGAAGATGTTAGTAGTAAAAGTGGGATAAGAAGATGGGAGAGTCCTCTGCTAGGTTAAATTCTTCCTCGGAAAGGAAGTTGATGCAGCACATCTGTTCAGGAAGCTATACCTACCTGACATTGAAACCACATGCACAAGTTTAACACTTCAAGACTTGAGAATCCTTCCTATCTAATTACACACTCTATAGAATACAGTATTAGCCGCAAGTACAATACAGGAGAAGTCTGAGTTTTATGGTGAGGTAGTGCACTTATGAAAGGATGAGTTCACCATCGGCAGATCTGAACCACCTGTATAACTAGCTACACAACCTAGGGTACATTGCTCAAATTGCAAGCACCAAATACATTTGACTTTTAAGGGGAAAGAGTGAGAGGATTACACTACCAATGTGTTACAGAAAAGATGGTTGTGGTAAAAATGGGATAAACTGCAGAGGAAGCAGTGTTCATAGATATTCTTTTCCTGAGTGGAAGTGGACAAAGCATCTCTGTTGTTGAGGCTTTACTTACTTGTCTTAGACTCAAACACACATGCAAAACACATGTAAACACAGACACACACACACACACACACACACACACACACACACACACACACACACACACACACACACACACACACATGTTTGCCACTCTCAGATTTGATCCACCTACCTAACTAGTTACAGAGTCTAGAATGCAGAGTTTTAATTACATGTACCACAAATAAAGTCTAACTGTTAAGGAGAGAGAGTGTACTTCTGACAGGATGACCTCATCAGTAAGTTGCAAGGAAGATGTTTGTGGTAAAAGTGGGATAAAAGAAAAGTGGGCTGTGTCGAAGGTTAAATTCTTCTCTTGAGTGGAAGTGATCACAGCACATCAGTCATCCAGGCTTTACATACCTGTCACTAGAACTACACACAAGTTCACTACTGTCAGATTAAAACCACTCACCTAACTAGTTACACAGTCTAGAGAACACAGTATGAATTGCAAGCACCACATGAGAAGTCTAACTTCAATAATGTGAAAATGCAGATTTATATGTATTAAAATTTCACTGTATCAAACCTCAGCTACTGTCTCTCACAGATTTTGGAACAAATGCATGTGTCTTGACAGGCAAATGTAACAGCACTGTGCTTGTCTCATGTAATTACATACTTCTCTGCTAACATCTATATAATGCCATTCATATACATTTATTTACTTTGAGGGGCATGTACTTGTTTCATAGTATGAGGTGTGAATGACAATCACAATAGTAAAACAGTCGATTATCAAGCAAGCATTCAGTTCATCTCGGGATGATTGCATCCAAAGAGTAACCATTTATTGTGTCACCTCGGTCACCTTAACTCATGCTTTCACAATATGCATTGACAATGCAAACAGATACTTCCTAAATATGTCAACCAGTTCTGAATAGCAGTAATGGATCATGTGGGAAAAGGTTACATGCCACTGTTAACAGAACTGCAACTCTAACCATTGGAGTGCAGTCATACATTAAAAGACTGAATTAATTGAGTCAACATCACTATGAAATCCAGATAACTTGGTTTTAAAACAGACGTTGTACAACCAACTGACATAATTCTTTGTTGCAATTATTTTTTTTAATTCTCGCTCTGAAACACACCACTAACAAACTTATTTTCCCTGCTGATAGCAAAATATTAGTGCAAAAGTAATCATAGCATGAGGTGTTGAACTTAGAATGGGAATTAGCAGTAGTGTATGGTGCTCCATCCTGACCTTCACACAAATAAGCAGTATATACATACAGCCATGTATGAATCTGATGGAATACAGAACCTGTATGTGCTATGGCTATGTTTCATGTGTCATGATTCATACATTTGTCATAACAGTTGCAGTCCTTCACTCCTGACATGTATGATACAGGTGTATTATGAAACACATGATGAACAAAGCATGTTATCTCTAGTGGAAACATGGCTTTTGAAAACTGTTTTGAATCAAGAAGGTGCATTTGATAACACAGAATGGGAAGGAATGGGTGGACAGTTTGTGACAGGACAGCACATACAGACATACCAAAAAAATAGTCTATGGTTCATTTCTGGACATATTTGTGTTGTTTTACTCTTAGTTTATCATTATAGTTATTTAGGCAAGATCTATATTGCAGTGTTCGCAGTAGATAGCAAGCACATTAATACAGCAACAGGGTAATGGTGTGTTAAGAGAATATGCAGCCAACACATACACAAAAAGAATCATACAAAATATTACAAAAAAAAAATAACACTTTGTCAGACATCTGGATTTCAACCTTTACAGTATTCCAAAACAAAACTACAGACCTGAGTATTACCTAACTGTACCACATAAGATCTCCTACTTCACAAAGTTCAAATATGACATCAGATTTAAAGAACGAACAATGTATGTAGTTCATTGCACTCATGATAATTATAAAATCCCTTAACATGTATATTACATTGACTAGCCTAATACATATGAAATAATAAAAAGGGATTATATAGAAGTGGTAACACAGACATGGAGACAGTGATAGAGACATACAAAGAATGTTGTACTTTTCTGGGACATTTTTAACATCCTTGGGGTGTGTTACTGTTATGTTTTTCCTGATAAGTAATCTGTCTTGCTAAGTACAATTAAATGTTTCTAATAGGGCGCAAGCAGGGGTTGAAAAGTAGAAAAAAAATAGAGACATAATCAGGATAATTGTTAATTACTAAGATATGTAGACATAATAGTAATATAAATAAAATATTAAATTTGACTTTCACATATTTCTTTATTCTAACCCTTGACAGCCCAAGCATTTCACAGATGTAAATTAGGTCAACAGACCACACAGGAAGTGTTACTTCACAAACTTAATTTTACTGGTTTGATGGAAGAGTCACAAAACAATGAGCAAGGGAGAATGTAGGCATTGTGCTTTATCACAGTAATGACAATTTTAATATTACATAAGGTGTACATAGCAGCCAGAAGAATAATAAATAATCCAGTGCTGAATGCTTCCAAACAATATTTGAAACCGAAGCATCCTACATGGTATAAATTCAACTCTTCAGCCTGTTCAAGAGAAGATTAGCCTGAATGTACACAGTGAAGGGCATCAGAGTAATGTGGCTGAAGGCAAAATCTCACAAGATTTTACTAAGAGCTGGTTACTTCCATTTCCCCTAAGCTGCAGGTGCTGTTCAGTGCCAGACTGTGCAGCTGCTGAGGACACAGAGTGATGACACAGAAGGTGGACAAGGCGCAAGTAGATTGTGACAGAAGCATGATAATAATCACTAAACAATATATATATGGCAGCCGCTACACATAAAATAGTGTGCTAAAAAAAGAAAACAGCCAATTGAAGGGAGAGTGACAATATAGTGAAGCAGAAGAAGTGAACAGGGAGAGGGATGCAAAGAGAAATAGCAAGAGTTTTGGTTATGGTACATTTAGGACCATGTTTATGGTGTATTACTCTTAGTATTTTCTTCATTATTAATCTGTCATGCTCTGTACAATGAAGGGCTTACCATGGGAAATATGAAGGGTTATGAGAGTAGAAACAAGATTAAGACATAAGCAGACTACGGGTGATTGACTGAGTCTCCATGTTGCGGATGGAATGTTTTGTCAAATGCTTTCTTACTGCTTTGTTCAAATGGTATGTTAATGAAATGTAACTGGGAATAAATACAGAAGTTTGGAGTTAAACATATGAGAGGAATATAAAATATAATGAAGTAATAATTTGGCATACAACTGTAATCAAACCCATGACACTATAAACATCAGTCTGGTGACAGAGGAATTATCTCAGCACATCACATAGGAACTTCTAGCTTTTCGCATCCATAAGCCAAAAACTGTTAGTGTAATTATTTTAAAGTAGAGCCTTTATTCTGTATACCTATAACACAGCAGATTTAAGTACTTTTTCATGAAGTGAACATTGCTAGTGTGGCTCAAATTGAAAATCTTCAGGTTTCTCCATAGGAAGTTAAACACTACTCACCATCACTTAGCACTGGTGTGCAATGCCAGCCTCTGCTCAAATGCTGAAGAAAAAAGTGAAGGCTTCTCAATGGGACATTTCTGGATGTGTATGTTTTGTGTATGATTCTGTATTTTTGACCAGATTAAAACATGAGAAAAAGGGATTGATAGGGCAGAGGTAAAAATGGAGAGGCATGCAGACAGTAGGACACAGGAATTTGCAGGATGGAGGTGTGAGACCACCATAGTTATCCACTTCTTCACAACATAAAAGAAGAATTCTATACAGAATATCATGACTTTCAAGAGTCAGCACAGCAATGATGGGTGACAACAACAGATTAACATTGTAAACCCAAATGGACCATTTGAAGTGTGTCAAGATGACACACAGGCAAAGTGGAAAGCTTTATATGGGGCATAATTGTTTTTTGGAACAGGTGCCCATTTCTCTTTCTCTTTCTTTTTTTTTTTTTTTTGAAGAGAGAGGAATGCTTGGTAAGGTGATTAGGAATGAAAGGATCCAATAGGTAAGGTAAGTTAGGTAGCAGGCACAGACAGACAGGCATAAATGCCAGACAGGGATGGTGATGAACACAAACGGTTGAATTTATGTAGGGGAACTTGGAGGTGCATCCACTTCCAGCTTAAGAATGAGAATCTAGTCCTCACCCACAAAACTGTTATCATTGTCTCTTGTGTCAGTTGCATAGGTCAGTGCTGGACATGGAAGATGTTTGGCAATATGATGTAAGACCTTTGCAACCCTGTTGATTTGAGCACTGTGGCCTTTCTACATTATACTGCTCACTATCCCTGTCAGTTCTTGATGGGTGGCACAACTGCAACCTCCACTACTACTACTCTCAGAAGGTACCATTGTACCAGCATTTGAGGGCAGAGCTACCTGACACAGGTGGAGCAGGTAGGGCAGGAGTTGTGGAGACAACAGTGATGGGCTGTGATCCAGATGAGCTGGGTACCTGTGCTTCCTCTCGTGGTGCCACCACAAATGCCTGTGGAGGTACGGCAGGCCAAACTGCAATGGTCAGTCTAGCTTCCTGTGTTGATGGTCATGTGGGGTGCAGTAGCAATGTAACCAAAAATATATATACAAAACAAAAAAAAATAGAGAGAGAGAGGGTGGGGAAGACAAAAAGATAGAATTAGATCAATGGCATGTCTCATTAGTTTATTATTTCAATGTCTAAACCAATATAAAAAAACATAAATACACCTTGGCTGCATCCACATATAATGGGAAGTCATTAATGTGTCATAAAACCAATCAGTCATAATGGTATGATATGAATAATAGAATCATGCATTTCACTATGCCATATCAGATGTCTGCTTTCAAAGTTAATAACTGCATTTTTAATGTCATGCAGTATGACAGTTAAAGTCTTATACATACTGTTGTGGAAAAAAATCTAATGTGTGTTTCAGGTTATTAAACCCGTACACAATTAAGCGAATGTGCTCGTTGCCTAGCGCAATCATCAAGAGCAATTGGAGCAGGCATATTTGCTTGATGTCAAAGTTAAGGTATGCCTGTTTAAGATGATATACAGTGTTAGAATAAAAATTCTACTCTGTCTTGCATTCAGACCTAGTGCATACTTACCTCTTAACTCTCTGAAGTAAGTTAATCTCTCCTGATACCCCTCACAGTTTTCTGTTATCTCTGCTGCAGCTGTACAGTTGAGAAAAGAAAAAAATAGATATATGAAAGGCTAATGAATAACTGTGCTGGCTGGCTATTTAATGTCATATAATAGACAGGTGATGGGTCAGTATGCTTACATAGCTAACGGGGTGTTTGCTGTCTTAAATTCATCCTCCCATCAACTCAGAAAATCTGACTTGTGCTACTTTATGTCATTCTAGTGGTGTTGACATTGCTTCCCCGTATGTAAGATGCCAGTTGCACTGGAGACAGCCTTGGTCAAGTTAATCAAAGCATCAGCCTTATACTGAGACCCAGTATAGTCTCCCAGCAGCAGCCTCCAGCTATAGTGATTCACAAGGAGTGCACAAAAATCCTGGATCCCTCAAAACCCTACATTTGTGCTCTTAATGGAACACCATCCCTACCATTGCCAGCCATGTCTGCAGCAGTCAAGTTAGAAATATGGGTCTGAATTGGTACCCAGTTCAGATTTCATGTGTAACAGGTTGTACACAAAGACGCACAGCCTTGTCAACTGGATTTGTAAAATTAGAAGCACAGCAATGGCTTAGCAGATACATTGGCACTGATAACTTCAAAAACAGAGAAGGTGTGAAATATGTCAGTGAGATTTGGCCATGTGTGGTGCTCACACTTTTGACAATTTTTTCATGTTAGACACTGAAATGCACTATGGTGTTATAATCATGGCTGGGTGAAGGAAAAATGGCATGCTTTGTGACATACTGGCCTGTTGGGAGTTACTCAATGGTAATGCTGAGTGGTACCACCTCGGGATTGAACCTGTGAGAAAAAAAGAGGATAAAATGCCAAACAGGGGGAATTACTTTTTAACATGCTAATAAGAGGCATACTAATGAACCTAAGATGTATGTGCAATAAAATCCATGACATACATGCTTATCTTGCCACATACACACCTGATGTAGTCATAGCTACCAATAGCATGCAGGTTATTCAAAAATCTGTATGACATTTCAAGGCATCAGGTATTGAGAAAATAGCCAGAGTATGCACACTTGTATATTTGCTGCTCAGATGTAAATGTCCAGGTTCAGAATGTCTAATGCACTAAACAGCCACCAAATATATTCAAGACTGCAATTTAAATTCGGTTTGGTAACTTGGCGTACAAGTTCATTCTAATTCCCATGATCCTTTGTTCTATGGCCATTATTAATGCTTTCAATATTCTGTATGTTCTATTATCTTCAGAGTGCCCTCTCAAAATTTACCTCACTTATATCCACACGAGATCATGCCAGCTTTATAACAATATAACTAAGGAAAGTACAATCTTAGATAAATTTATATTTCGTAAACAAAGACAATAATCATCTACTGCTAACAGTGCCATTAATATATAAAATATTGCGGAAAAAAACATAAACTCAATAAACATAAAATAAATAATTAAAGCAAAGAGGACAGAACTGTTTGAGATAATTTCTTCATTAATATGTTCAAATAGCATCAAAAATGTCTGATTTTATGCATTCACCTCAAAATAAATCACATTATTGTCTTAAGTGATGTTTCTAAGTCAAGAAACAACATAGAAATGTTATATTCATAACTGTATTTACCATTATTTAGTTATTTTTTAATGAATTTGAACTATTATAAGTCTGAAATTCTCCTTTGTCTCTTCTGATTGAGCATGGCACACAGAGAAGATCTCAGTCTATTCCTCATTATGGTAATACCCAGTACTCTACCAGAGGCCTTGTAACACTTGTCCGTCTGCATCAGCATCTGCATACATATCTACCTTGTATGCCTTCTTTCTTCTTCTAATTCCTTCTGTATTATACCTCTTTCTGATTGCTTTGCCTATTGACTCAATTACCAGAACAAAAAGTATAGAAGACTTTGTGTATCCCTACCTTGTTCCTTTCCCAGTATGGACAAATTCTAACATATGCACTTCAGTTTGACCACTACTGAAAGACCTTGGAATAGGCATTACAACAAATTAAATAATGATTAGGACAATGGATATACCCATAGTATTGTAAAATGATAGTCCCATTCTAGCAGATCAAATACTTCTTTAGCATCTACTGACTCAGTAGCTCAGTCTGCTAAATGCCTTGCATACAGAACATTTTCAACCTGCTGGAACCAGGTTCAGTGAAAACCTCACCTCTCGTTCCTCCATCAGTAAACCAGGACATCCCCAGCACCTGCCCCCCCCTCCCTTCATCATCAGGGAGCAGGTCTTAATAAGGGTATAAATAAATAAGGTTATTTCATCCAGGAACAAAGAGGTCATAACATCCCTGTACTCCTCTCTTATCAGACCCATTATTGAGTGCAATGTTCCCTTCGGCATGTACCTTGCCAAGCACATGCAGCAGCTGGAGAGACCACAGAAATTCCTGACCAGGAAAATCCAGGGTCTCAAACACCTATCATATACAGATAGGCTAAAGGCCCTGTCCCTCTACTCAGTCTTGTACAGACTGCTGAGAGGTGACCCGTGTCTGGCATACAAGGCCATCTCATACCCAGCCTTGATGGAGTTGCTGCATATCTGTAAGTCAAACTCTACTCATGGAACCTATATGCAAGGTTTTAGCCTGGTCTGTAACATTAGTAGAACTTTTTGGTGGGATAGATTTGTGTCCCAACGACTGCCTCATCTGTGGAATAGTCTTCCACTCCATGCCAAGCAGAGTACCTCTCTTGCCCTCTTTAAGAGGAACCTGGACGACTGGATGGGAAACAAAAAATACACTCCTGGGGTCTCACCTATGTCCCTGCCAGACAGGGGAAACAGGTGCTGACTTTGAGGGAACATAGACAAAATTCTTGGCTGGGCTTATAAAGGCATCTGGGCCAATAGCCTAGTATCATCCTATGAACCTATGAACCTATCTTTGCTGAGTAGAAGGGCTGCTCATTCAACATTTTCCTTTTTTCTTCATACAGCACTAGTGTTACAAAAATGTCATAACAGCACAGCCATTAGAGTAGATGAGTTATACAATATTTTTTTAATTGACAGTGTTCCTAGCACTATTGTACATTATGTGTCAATGTAGGTTAAATAGAGTAGATTCACATCCGGTTTACTAAACAAATCTTAACACTGAAATCTAGATATCTGGACCATATCCTTTATCTGTGAAGCATCCCTAATGGGGCCATACTAAAATGATATTGTTTCTAAGTCAGGAAACCATGCATTTTAATTATCTCACTTTTCATCAAAATATATTTTAAAATATCAATGGAAATAATTCAAAGACAGATAAAGATGTTTTTGATAAATTTCAAATCTGGAAAAAAGTGAATCCGATTGTTATAATTATTAGTAAGGTTAAATTTGTGACTTTCCAAAAGTCAGATGCAAATATAGCACAGATGAACATTTTCCGGAAAATATTACTGTCTATAAAGATCTTGGTGCAATGGTTGACAGTAAATTGACCTTTACTTACCTGGTCTTGCAACAACAGCAAAAAAAAATAAATAAATAAATAAATAAATAAGGCATCTAATGATGATGCATATTAAAATATTTATTAACTTTAGAAAGAAAGAGATCATAATCCCTTTATTTGTAGATCTTATATGTACAGAATTTGAATGTAGATGCCCCTTTTGGTGTAACAAAATAAAATGCAGTTGTACAGTCTTACAACAGATCCAATTTCACCTTACTAAATGGATTGCCTCGCTAGCTGACATGCCGTATTCAGAAATTTTTAAAGGATTATATCTATATACATTGTCTTTTAATATGTTTAGGGAGTATTTATCATGTTATTTAAGGCAGGTATCTTTTTGAATATCTTGGTTTAAAAGCCTCAGTAATTTTTGACGCACAAAATAAATAAAATCACCAGCTCTTGTTTGTCACTGTGACAGGCTTGACAAAAATTGTAATAAATTGGAAAATGAGGTTAGTGACTATATTATTGAAAATTGTAAGGCAGATTTAGATAACAATTACAGTGACAAAAAGGTTAGGGTTGGCATTTTGGAGGGATAATATGAATTCATGCCCATATTATATATAATATAATTATGTTGTAAACTTGAACTTCACTCTGTCACAGTGTGAATGTTAGCAAATATAGAGGGAAAATATCCTGTCCTGCTCTCCTATACTAAACCTATTTTGGGAAAGCTTGGTTAAGAACAGTTATGCATTATGCTGTATCTTATCCCATGAAGTTTGACAGAGTTCTCGTGAATATTCCTAGATGTGCCAAAAATATCATCCCAAACATACTATATAGCTTCCATAGTTGGATGCTGTGTTTCTGCAACATTATGAATAACTATTTTATCACAGTCTATGTGCCAGACTTCACTGAAAACTTTGGTAACTCTGCTGTAGTTCTTTCTATCTGTGTGTGTAATGAGCCAAAATACATATATCCTGTTACCCATTGTTACCGTGCTAATGAAGTGTGAGGATTTTTAAATCCCTTAGGGGATGACCAAGCTCTTCATTCCACCACTGTAAAAGATGCTTGACCCTCTGTGTGACTGGTGATGGAGATGACCTTTAAATGTTGTGATGGAGATGACCTTTAAATGTTTACCGTACTGTATCTTACAGCGGAGATCTCATCCTAGTGTTTGAGTTCTGTTCTCACCCCATATCGCTGGTATCAATGATTCTGAATGCAGATGATTTAGCATCTCTGAGTAAGGCATGCAATACAAACAAGGGTAACTTTGAGGGACTCAGATTATTTGACAAAATGCCATGATCTAAATCATCAGGAATAAACAGCAACCACTGCATCAGTAACTCTGTTCAGTAAAGCTCGTCAGTTCTAGCACATAGTCTTACAACATATAAAATAAGGCTAACTAGTTTAGGAAGCATGCAACACCTTTGACAAAAAGTCCATATGCTGATATCTTCTTCAGCAATATAACAAACTTTGTTTGTCTTAACCTATTGGTCAAATCTAAGTAATTTAACTAGGCTAATATTTAAACATCCCCCATCAAACAAAGCATTTTTCGGCCCAGGTACTAAAACTTAGTATCAACTTTCAGACTGATTTAGGGGCTGATCAAGTGGATATAGAAAGAAGTATGAGCAATCTATGTTTCCTCTAAATAAACACTGACTTTTGCCAAAAGCTAACAGTCATGGAAGGTGTCTGAAACTTCAAAATCAGTTGTGTGAACATACTGGATTGGCATTCTTCTCCAACTACCTGCAAGGTGCAATGAGGAAACCACTCCTTCTTGCAATCCAGCTTGATTAGTTTTGTATGTTGTATAGGTGTCTCCATATTCATAAAGGATATACACACATCCAGACTAGTTGCCCAGCATAACACATCTGTTATACTTCAGGTACAACTAACACTGGGTAAGATGGCGATTCAGGTCGTAGCCTGCTATAGGTCCCCAACCACATCCAAAGACTCTCACTCCATGTTCCTAAGCACCCTGGAAACTATTAGGGTCCAACACAAAACTCTCATACTAGATGAGTTCAACTACCCCCCCATCACCTGGGAAAACTACTCATGCACCAATACACTGGCCCAATGCTTCCTGGCATTCATCAATTCCAATGCCCTGGAGCAGCTCATTCTTACCCCCACTAGAGGAAGCAACATCCTTGACCTGGTTATTACTAACATGGGCAACCATTGCTCTACACCAATAGTCAATTCCTCCCTGGTTAGATCCGACCACAAACTGTTCACCATGGAAATCCAGATCTCACCCAAACCCTCCACAAAGGTAACTACCATGAAAAACTTCTCAAAAGCTGACTTTGGGCTCCTAAAAACAGAGGTGGCTAACTTCACATTCACCCATGTCAATGGAAATAGATGCATATCTGCCGAATCTTACACCAATGTACTGTACAAACACGTACATAAATGCATGGAACTAGCCATACCCAACAGAACCAAGACACTCTCCTTTAAAAAAAAAGAAGCCAATCTGTTGGTCCCCTGCCATTAATAAACTCTACAAGAGAAGGAAGAAACTGTTGCAGGAAAAAGGTGAAGCCCCAAGACTGGAAAAACTCACTTATTAGCCTCATCAAAAAGTTTAGATCCCTCATCAATTCCTCTAAAGCCAGCTATGAAGGCAGAATTGTGGCAGACACTAAAAACAACCACAAAGCCTTCTATAGTCATCTCAAAAAACTCCACGGCAATACCCAGGTTTGCTCTGAGTTACTGCATAATGGTACCTCCTATACTGTGGCAACAGATATTACCAACATACCGGCTGACAGATTCAGTGCCAACTTTACCCCACTCCCTCCCCATAAAGGACCAATCACAATACCAGAGGAATGTCAGGCACCCAGCATTACTGCAGCACAGGTTAAAGCTGCATTATCCAAGGCCACGAATACAGCTTCCAAGGGACCCGACAATATCCCTGGATGTGTTCTACATGAACTAGAAAGTGAACTGGCACCACATCTGTGTGCCTTGTTCAATCACAGTCTCACCTCAGGCTTTGTCCCTACCGAATGGTGCACTGTTACATTCATCCCTCTGCATAAAGGGGGAGTGACTACAGACCCTGGGAATTATCACCCCATTAGTCTGATGAGTCTGACATGTAAGGCTATGGAGTGCATCATTATGGACCTAATTAACAAGGATATAGGGAATTTCCAGACTCTAGATCCCACGCAATTTGGTTATTTGAAAGGTAGATCATGCCTGCTCAACCTGGTTGACTTCTTTGAGTCAATCACCAGAGCTGTGGATGAGGGCAAGGCAGTTCATACAGCCTACCTCGATCTGGTCAAGGCCTTTGATACCATTCCCCACTCAGAAATTATTGATAAACTCACCAAACTAGGCATCGACCCCTATATCACTAAGTGGGTTGCAAACTGGCTCACAGATAGAACCCACAGTGTGAAAGTAGCAGACTCCAAGTCAGACTGCTGACCCATCATGAGTGGAGTCCCACAGGGATCAGTCTTGGGTCCTCTCTTGTTTGGCATCTTCTTCTCAGAAGTCCAGGTCAACACGGAGGGACTCTGTCTGACCAAGTTCACAGACAACTGCAAGCTGGGAGTCATTATTAACTCCCCAAGTGATGTAGACATCCTACAGAAAGGCCTCAATGAGACCAATGACTGGTGTCAAAACCATGGCCTTAAGCTTAATGCCAAAATATGTGTTGTCATCCCCTTTGGGAAAAACTCAGTTCCGACTAATTACCACATTGATGGTAGGCCACTGAACACTCAAGGCTTTATAAGAGCTCTGGGGACACAGGTTGACAGCAACCTCTCCTTTGACCACCACATTGCCACTGTGGTCAGAAAGTCCTTCTATGTGGAGCATCTCATTAGTAAGGGTTTTACATCTAGGAAGAAGGAGTCACTGGGAACTAACATCGGGTGGCACAATGCCATGGCACTTCTATGGGCTAGGCTTGTAAAGGCTCCAAGGCCATTAGCCTAGTACACACCTATGAACCTATGAACCTATGAATTAAATGGGGTCCACAAAACAAAGTATTTATCTGCCTTTGTTTCAAAAGAAAATAAAAGCATTCCTTGTCCTGTGAGATTTTAAGTCCATTTAAAATATTGGAGCATATTGTCCCTTAAAGTAAATTTTTCTTCACCTGATTTATGTACATTATGTTGACTAAGACTATAAGATGAAAATAAACTACTTCCTGTTTTCTAGGGTTTATTTTCTCAGCCTCTATCTGCCTAGACTTTGAGTCTGAGTAACTCACTTAACCAGACTTTGTACCCATGCTGAATTTGAAAAAGATTGTGTTGATCACTTTCCCACCCAAGGTAACAAATGCAAATACAATAACAGACAAACCAGCAAACAAACAAAAGCAAGCAAGTAAGCAAACAAACAGACAAACAAACAAACAAAATCCATCAAGGTAATCATAGACTGCATCAATTAGTGAAACCAGGCTCGGGGCATTACCTGTGTAAGACTTGGGAAGAGGTGAACAAAGTGGCATCGACCAGGAGTGGTAAATGCTTTTTGTGGTGTATGTTGACATCAATGATCTATCTGATGAGAAAGCTAAGGTGACAACAAACAAATGTAGGGAGGTGGCAGGGACATGTAAAGGAAGAGGCTGGAGATAGCATTATTTTAAGAGTTAGAAATAGTAGCAGTCAAATCACAGAGGAAAGAGTGGCTGTAACAGTAGAAAAAGGAAAAAGGCTTAGGACTGGAATGAGTACATGGGAGACCTGACAGAGTGACCATTTCTGTGCAAAAAAACAAGTTCTACATTAGCCCAGAAGGGGCTCCTCTGCTTAATGCTGACTTGGAAGGGTAAATTTCAACAATCCTACATTTAAACTAAAACATGAAGGTAACAGAAGCAAAAGAAGGTTATGTATTTAGGCAGTACAGAGAAGGTAAAAAGAGACATAGAACATAGCAGGTGAACAAATATGTGTGACTCAGAATATGGTTGAGTTATCTTAATCTGAAATGTAAGGAGTCTGGCTAAGAAGATGGAAAAGCTGCAAGCAGTGATGGAGAAGAAAATAGTGAACAATGCTGGTATAACAGAAACATGGGCCACTGATGGAGGTGTCTTGGCATAGGCTATTCAGTATTTACAAAGAAGGGAGAATTAGGAGCAATATATACAATGGATAGCATCAGATAGGAGAAAAATGTGAAGGAAGAACACCGATCCAAGAGTAGGGCAAAGGTGCAGCCATAGTTAGAAGCTGGTGTAAGTGTTTTGGCAGATAAGGTTGATAAAGTAGAGGAGGGATGAATTGGTGTGCTGGTATAATAATGAAATGCATGGTGCACACTTATTACACTCCAGTATTTGGGAAAAGACAAACCAATTAACCAGTAGAATGGTGTATGATCCAGTCTTAACAAATGTTAAGCACTCATGCTAAACAATAAAATCTGCCTGTGCTAACAAATGACAGCGGCTGAAAAAAAAATGTGTTTCTGCCTGCTGTCCAGACCCTTAGCATGTCCCTAACTCCCTGCAAAAAAAAAAAAAAAACTTAAAAGGGGAATTGTTAGAATAATGTGTGTGTTTACCTGTATAATCTCAACAATGTGAATGCTGAAACTCTAATATATGTCATTATTTAGTAGCTTCAGGCCTCAGCAGTTCATGCAAAACCTCATATTTTATGAGGAGCAGGCCAAAAATATCAAGCTATAATCTGGATGTCTTGGAAAAATTTAGACAGAGATGTATAGAGGTGCGTGTAAACATAACATACTGCATCACACTCCCTCTCTGACAGTGCTTGCTATGTCCACAAAACAAACGGCAAAAGCATCACAATTTCACTAAAACCAAGTCAAGGTACTCAAAGATGTTACCAGCAACAAGGATTTATTTGGTAGAAACAAAAACTCTGTTGTTTTAAAGTGCATGCATTTATGTGAGTGTTATTATTTTTATAAAAACTGCTTCAACTGGATCCTTGTTGCTGGTGATATCTTACAGTACTTTTACTTCTTATTTATGTTTTTTAGTGTTTTTGATTTTAGAAAGCCTGAAAACACAATGTTTTTTCCCCTTTACTATATAATATATGATAGTCATATGTACTATGTACTATAAAGAATTATGATTGTCTCACCGATCATAACCCCTTATTATGCGTTCTTGACATGGAGGAACACACGATAAGCAGGTTGTAATCAGTGAGCTGCTCATAATCCCCTATATCATAAATCAAACACAACAAGACAGACGTATTGCAGACTTGAATAGGGAGTTATAATAGCAGTTATGAAAAAGGGGATACTACTCGTAGAGGAACTGAATCAGTCAGGAGTGAATTGGAGGATTCTGGCTCAAAGGCAGAGATGGAGCGGCAGCAGACTGTGGTTTTATGCCATGAAGTTCAGTTAATTGGTATAGAGTTTTATCAGAAAGATCAGATATTTGGAATTGATCCTAACCAATGTAGAGGGTGTCACGGTCTGAAAACCTTATCTGTTTGTTACACCAGAAATAACTCTGGAAAGCACTTTTTTGCATTTTCCACTATAATTAAAGTCATACTTTTTATTGCTACTGAAATGAATTTGTTTTACCTGCTCTTTTTTCCATTTAAATCAATGTTTTCATGATTTACAATTAGCTTGTTTCTGGTCTTGTGTGGGAGCCATCTTGAGAATGTTTTTTGCAGTGAGAGTGCATTCACTGCTGCTGTTTTTAGGTACCAAACATTAAGCAGTTGAATGCATAGCTGCTTTTCTTTGGTCTTTTACATTTTGCTGTTTGCCATATACTAAGATCAGCTGCACTCAGCTGTGTTGAACGCACAACCACAAAGTTGTAGCTGAACAATGGTTACTGAGTACAAGTAATATTTTCCCTAAGTCTTTACTGTAAAAATTCTTCCTTCATATTCTAGGTGACTGTCTCAAGTCTGCTTCAGGCTTTATGTGTTTTTGCAGACCTGTGCTGACTTGTTAACAGCTGCACATTTGTACATTGTTGTTTCCTATGTATCCCGCGTGACTGTATATTTTTCTTCCATCCATTTCCCGTCAAGTTCCTATATAAACAAAACAGTTGACAGGACGGAGAGACAGCAGACTACCTCCCTTTCTATTGCAAGCCTTTAATCGCTTGGTAGTCTATTTCATGTTCTCTGAAAATTAACTCTTGCTTAACCTAAAAGATTCTATCTATGAGATGTACAGACATATATCAAATTTGGAGATAGCCCTCTTGATATCTCATCCATACTTTGAGCATCATAATTTCTTACCCCACCCACATGAATGCAACATCCTCTTACTGACAACACTAAACTGTCATATGCCAATGCTCTAAATAAATAAGTACCAAAGCCTCCTTAGAACTCTTTTAAGAGTAAGCAACAATGAACTCCCCAATACATCTTCTGCATGCACTCCTTCATCAACATGTCAGTAACCACATAACTAGTGTCTATTAAGAATAAATCAGCTTCTAGAAACATCCTATTAATTGGTGTTGCAATACAAAATGCTCACCAAGTAGAGATAAGGACATGGTTACAGTTAGCTGTCTCTCGGAAACCAGGATTGCTGACATATCAGTAGCCCTCAAGGCCCTCTCTTCTACATTGGAGTAAATGATCTGTCATGAAAGACCATTAAAATATGCAGAAGGTCTTGGTAGAACCTGCTATGCATGCTTCAGTCAACAATAATGGCTTTAAGTGGCATGCACCCACCCCCCACCATTACTGAGAATGATGCCTGGCAGGAGGAAAATGCCAGCATAACTGCTTCACTCCTCTTCACCCTGACATATAAAACTTTGTCTTCTTTCCAGTGTTTATCTGCCTAAAAGGATGAGGAAGAACTAAAGAAGATCTTGTAAGCATGGCTACTAAGGCTGACAATCTGGACAACAGGTCACACAGGGCTAATGTGAGGAGTGCCAAACACCATTGCAAATCAGGAGCTCGGGCACTTTTTTGAGCACCTACTAAATAAAATGATTTGTTTATCTAGTTACCTGAACCTGGATATAGAATGCATCCATAGAGTGGACTCCTCTCATAAAGCCAGCTCAGTGGGTCAGCATGTTTTAATGGCCATGCAGCCAGCTAGAACTCACAACTTGCTTGTAGATTTTATTAGAACCAATAAAGTGCCTTGGACCAAGTGCCATCTGCATTTATACAGATTACTCTCAGAAACTCTACAGAGTATGGCAAGCCCTCCTCCCTTTCATGAATGAATTGACTGAAACAGGTTATAAAGCTTCTATCCAATATTTATCCAGCTATATTGGTGGCATAATGCAGAAAACAAAAAATTCTTCTGCATTCGTAACAAAAGGCAAGTGCATTTATAAAAAGCATAACAAGTCAACTGAAAAGCACAGCATATGAGAAGACTGATGCTAACTGGATGAATACAGAGATGAAGTGAGAAATGGGGAGGAAGAAATGGCAGTGACCAAATTCACCTACTAAATCCCCTGCCCAGAATAAACTGAAACAACAGAAGGACTTGGTTCAGAAGGCTAGCATTCCCAAGACAGTGGAATTACCATAACAGGTTGCACAGAAGACATCTAATGACTGCTCTGCATCTCCACACTCTACAAAGCCCCAAAATGGGGCCACTCCAAATTGTAGACATGATGATTTCTAACTTGGTCAAGACAAGGGCTAAGAGACCTAAGAAAGTGCTGGACTTCAATACCACCAGTGGAAAAGCATTGTCTGCAATTTTCTGTGGGTCTTCAGACTCTGGTAATGAGGGCTGCTGGAGTGCATGAGGCCTAGAAAAATTAGACAAGTGTACAGTCGACAGTTAAGTGCTAAATATCCGGCCCTGTTTGAGGACATATCTACAACCGGATTTTGCTAATCACTTATTATTCTTTTTACCTTTGTCTTTTGTGCAGGTTCATAAGACTTTATGTTTGAAATACATATGCCTTCTATTGTCTAATTTGTTTAATTTCATCAATTTATGGTTGCATCTTTTTTTATAGACTGCACAAACAACTGCAGTGCATCAGTATACATATTTTTGTCTGTACTCAAATAATATACTTGTTAAGGATACAGCTCTATTAGATGCACATGATGTGGGTCACTCTAACTGGATGGGTTGTAAATATTTCTGCTCGTTTCTTTCACAGTAGACCTAGATGTAGGGGAAGATATGATTAATGGTGAGTTTTTTTCTCTCTCTTTTTCTCGATGGTGTGGTGGCAGGTTCTCTCCCTCTCAAGTTTCAGTGTTTCTTATGTCATGCTACAAGTATTAACTATGATCTCTTTATTTCTTGATTGACTTTTTGGGAGTTGCAGCCACTGCAGTCGCTGCAGTCTTAGGCTTTGAGGGGGAGGTATGTGTATTCTGACACCTAGACATCAGCCATGTTTTTCCCTTTTCCAGTGCATAATGCATGCACAATGGTTCACTTCTATATTTTAGTGGTATGGATGAGGTATATAATGCTGTTTTACTTAATGGGATGTTTTTCAGACTATGCTAATGAATCTCTACAGAGGGATAAGGGTCTACAACAAGCCTGCATTCCTACACTGTGTTAAATGATGTTATTTTTCACCTTAACACTGCTGAGGCACTAGAGTTTTATGTGTGTTCTTCTTTGATTTGTATTAAACTTGGAACAACACCCTTTTGATGTTTTTTTATTATTTGGATCTTTGGTTATATGCATATTAATGAATATAAAGTTGTCTGTTTTCTGTGATATCAGTACAAATTGGGTATTAGAGAGAAAGAGACACTCTGACATTGGTCCGATACCATTATAGCACAGTAGCATTATTTAATTAGTATAGCATAGTGGGAAGTGAGCAATTTATATTTTGCCACTAATAGGAAGGGGGTATTTGGCCACAATGTATTCCCCAAGAGTTGAAACCAATGATCCCCATTAATCAGGACATGAACTCTCCATGTGTGTCAGTCTATATTGACACTGCACAGTGGCATTATTTTAAAGGAAAATTTCTGAGCCTTTTAAATTTCTGTTTTTTGGCTCTGATACAAAACAGTGGCAATAACATTTGGACATGCTTATAATATGCACGCTTAAGAAATTAGCAATGCATTCATACTATTGAGATTAAATGCAGTAGGGCACACTGTTTGCATGGGTGCTACAAACTGCTTAAAGAGTTTTTTAAGCACTACAACAGTAATTAATTAAAAGAAAGCCAGACAGCAAACCTGCTTTTAATTTCAAACCTTGTAATGCCTGTGGATGACATGTAAATATTTTGCTATTTGTCCAACTTTTCTTGTCCCTAAGCAAAATTTAAAAATGGCCATCCATTTGGCAGCTCTGTTTAGTAACCATACTGATCTACCTTTCAGTGTGGCTCCAAAATTCATTGAATGACTACACCAAGTTTTAATTCCCCACTGGGATGTAATTAACTTTAAGAGGAGATGAAACCTTCCCATTATATCAATACTCTACTGTAGATTTTGGTATGCTGACAGTGAAACAGATTGCAACAGGACAGCATACAATAAAAGTGCTGAAGGCTATTAGGGCATAGACCATGTTGGAAAAAATTTTAAAGACATAAAAATCTTGTCTGTTTAGGTTTTTCTACATTTTCTCCACCATATTAGTGACCATTAATTCACTGATGCATGTTTAATGTTCCCAGACTCAATGAGTTAACAAAATTAGTATGATTAACCTATTTCTTCAGGATGGTTTTATTTGCAATATCATTTGAATTAGTATAAGCGGTATGTTTTTTGTCAAGTTTAAAGAAAATACTTTTAGTTTTTATGTCCCTGTAAAAAGTGAAGTGGGTTGCTGGAAAATGAATGAACAAATGTTGGTATAGTATCTCCATATAAACATTTTTTTTATTTTCATATAAGTTACACGTGATGTATTCTGCAGAAGGTGATTACAGTGTACGGAAAATGTGTGTCAATATTTTATATAACCATTGACTTTAGCCAAGATGTTTTGATTAAAAACATCACATGACATACCTTAAACCACCATGTTACTGTATCTTCAGAGACTCAAAAAGCATCTTCAAATGTTTAAGACCATTGTGAATTGTACTGGAGATGCTAGCATTAAAATGTTTTGTTTTAAGCCTATGATCTTATTAATGTCTGTTAATGTTATTAATGGGAACTGTTTTCCATCTTTACTAATGACCTACATACTGTCATCCCAAATGTCACCTGTATTTAATATGGCGATGACTCCTCCCTGGTTTGCTCAGCTACATCTCCCTCAGACTTGAGGTCTGCTACCCAGTCCACATTTAATACTATGGAAAACTGGCTCTCTGATCGTCGATTGTTATTAAACTCCAAAAAAACTAAAATGTTACTATTCTCACCAACACAAAGGTCTACTGCTTTTACCTTCACTATAAATGCAAAAGATGGCACAATAATCTCCCATGACCCCTCTACAAAACTACTAGGTGTCATCATTGACAACAACCTAAAATTTGACCTACAGGTAAATCAAACTATCAAGACCATCAATAAAAAACTTGGGTCACTGTATAGAATAAAAGCCTTCCTAACCCCTCCAGCTAGGATTCCTATAGCTCGCTCTCACCGACTTTCTACACTGCTATACACTTCCCCCCTTCTCTCCAATCTAAACAAGTCTGTACTCAACAGACGGTCACCCTGTTTTAATCACATTGCCAGATTTGCCACTGGCCTGCCTTTTAGAACACACCCCTGTAACAACCTCAAACAGCTTGTGGCTAGAACTACCCAATCTAATCCAATATAACCTTCTAATTATGGCCAATAAAATTCTCCATAACCCAGATAATACACCAGCTCTGAGAAACATAATCACCCCCCCATAACAATCCGAGATTGCTTCGATCCTCAAATAAACTAGTAATTCAAACAATCAAAATTAACAATGCAGCTGGTGATGCCCTATTTGCAAACTCTGCAGGCAGAGTCTGGAACTTACTTCCAGCTGACATCACTATGCTCTCCTCCACTGGCCAGTTTAAAACCAAACTTAAACAACACCTGGCACTAAACTGGCTTTGCCTACTGTAATAAGACTGGCTAACTCTAATTAAGAATGTTGAATAAACTAGTAGTCAAGTTGCTGTCTATTTTTCCCCTGGCTATAAACAGGGGTAACTTTTAATCTGTGAAGTGTCTATTCATGATTGTCTATGTATACTTTGTAAATCTGTCTTTATTGTTTCTATTCTGTCTGTTTACCTGGAGATTTTATTTTGCAATGATTTTTATTGTAGCAGTTTACCTTGGAGCTTTTCTCCCCGGGCCTCTGCTGAAAATGGATATGTATCCAGTCGGACTATCCCGGTCAACAAATGTAAAATAAATAAAATAGATAAATAATAAATGTCCTCAGAGAGAGGCTTTGTTGAAGACTAAGCTAATTTATCAGGCAAAACATGTATAAACGTAACCTCCGTGCAAAAGTTGAAACCCTGCTGACATTTGTTAAGCATAAGCTTTTACTCTGGATTCCAATAAGCATAAGAAAATATTTATGTTCAGATGCATACCTGAAAAAAGTTTAAAACTACACTGCAGGATTCATGAAGCCTCCGTGTAAGAGGTAGCAAGTCTTACATGGAGGCTGCAATTAAACGGGGTGATGTCAGCATGCCATGCATATTCATGAGGGCATGCTGAATCACACCCTAGGCTAACACGGTCCATGTAGCAATGTAGGGGGCGTGTCCGCATGGCGAGTCCTGCAAAGGGACACACCCCCAGAAGAATCACAGTCCCAAAAGGAAACTCCCACGAGCAAGTCCGCGGAAATGTCAAGAAACACAACAGCACACATGCCCCTACAGACTATTAACCCAACTGAAATGTAAAACGTAAAAATGAACAGTTAAATTTTTTTTTAATTTCAAAAATGTTTGCCCGTAATTGTGCTCGTTTGCACGGGTGTGCCCTTCGCTCAGCCACAGTTACCAGTCATTGAAAAAGCATATAAGATGTAAATATGCAAAATAAGCCAAGTAGCAATAGCATAGCGGTAGAGACGTCAGCCAAAGAGGAGATAGTCACGGTTCGAGCCCCAACAACATCATTTTTTATTTTTAGTGAAATAAGCACGAAACAATCCCCTGACATATATGTATATATATATATATATATATATATATATATATATATATATATATATATACAATTATAATTTAAGTAAAATGCAATGAAATGGGCCATGTTTTTATGAAGAAATCTGACACAATAAAAAAATAAAATATTTTATAAGTGCCCATAGCTGAGCAGCGCTCTAACAAGCTGAGTATGTTTGCCCACAGGTGACAAGTGGTTTAACAGGTGTAATATGAGTGCCCGGAGTTGAGCAGTGCTTTAACATGCTAAAAGTGTGTGCCCATAGTGGTGCAACATTTCTCACAGCGTAATATGCATGCTCATAGCCAAATAATGCGTTAACCAGTGTAACCTGTTTGCACAGAGCTGCGCAGCACGCCAACCGGCTTACCGGCGGGCAATGTTGAGCAACCTGTATCAAAGCCGCCTTTAAACAGACACACCTCCTAGCCTGTCTTGACAGTAGTAAAATAAAAAAAAAGCAATGTCCAGGCTCGAACACAGGATACTGTGCAGCATAGTCAAAGTACTGAACCACTAAGCCATGACAGCTGTAATGAAAAATGCAGTATTAGCATATATATAGGAATGAATGGAAATAGAAGCATGACAAAGCAGGTTTTGTGAAGCTGATACAATTCCAAAATGGCCAATCACAGATAAGTGCAGGAAAAACGGAATATATAAGCCCCATAGGCGAGAATACACAGCATAACTGATTGTGGAACCTATTTGCAGTCAGGATGGCAGGTGTAGGAGAGGGTAGTCGCTTTCGAGCACAGAGGTGGGGTGTTGAGGAGTCCAAATACATGGTTTGGTTCCTAGTCCACGATCATGAGGCTCAACTCATGCAGGGCCAGGTTCTGTGGGGTGCATATAAGGCAGAGGCATGGAACCGGTTGGCACATGATCTCACCAGTGCCACAGGCATACCAAGGACTGGTAAACAGGTCCGTCACCACCATGTGGACCTGAAGAGATGGAAGCAGGACCAACTGAACCGTTGGATCCAGGAGGCCCGGCAAATGCCCAACGCCCCACTACTGAGTAAGTATCCATGTAATTATGTATGTAAGGAATTATCCTAGCTGATATTATGGAGATGTATCTTCCAATATTTTTTCATTTATATTACAGCTGCAGGTGTGCGTTCTGCAAACCGGTGAGCTTATGGTGATAGGCTGGAGCGGTTGCGCCACCAGGCAGGTTAGTAATTATATTTCCGTAATTGTTATACAATATAAGTGAGACAGCTTGTAAAAGAGTTCACTGTAGTTACATATTAATAAAGTTCAAATAACACTAGAAGAAAGATTCTGCTAGTACTGTATGATTAGATAAGTGATGCAGCCTGTAATCCAGAAATAAAAAGTAAACAAGTCTGAAATAGTGATCACCCACCTGAAGTGTAATATCAGATAACCTGCAGCAGCCTGAAAATCAGTGGTAAACAAGCTAAAGATAATAGACATGTGTCAAATACATCCCCTTAGAAAATCTGCCATATGAAACAAGTGAGTCTGTTGGAAAGGATTGTTGTAATCAAGTATGACATGTTAATAACGTTTAGAATAAAGTACCATCTTGAATTGTAAAAATAAAACAAGTGAGAGTGTGAGAAAGAGGTATGAATTGACCAAGAAAGCTGCTATAACTTCTGAATAAAGTATACTGCAGTCAGTACATAATGAAATGAATGAGACAGCCACAACCAAAAAGTGAAATGTTTGAAATAAAGTACTGAAGCTGGAATGTATCTGTCCCACAATTTGTATATGTTGCTGTACCCTTGCAATATGGAGATAGTATGGTTGTATGAAATAATGAACATCCACAGTTGTCTAGAGCCATATAAATGAAATGTAGCAGGATGCTGTACCTGAACATAGCCAGATATGAAATGTGTATGAATAAAAATGCAATGTATATTAATGTAGCAGTAACAGTCCCATCACCAACATTCCTAAGGTCACATATAGGAAACTGTACTAAAACCTGTAGGGTATATATGTCTGCAGCTACTAGAGATGTACAGCATATGTATATGTAGTTGAAGTTGTTAATTAAATATTTCCTCACCCTACCCTATATTCAAATAATGCCATTCCACAACAAACTGGGTATGTGTATTCACAATGAATTCCTATGGACATTTGTCCTGTTGGTTCAAACATATTTGCATGTACGTTGCTTCATGTGCCCTGTTCACATATCCAAACCTGATGGCCTGTTGCCATCAATTGACCCTGCATGCTGTTGGATTGTGTACTGTTGTTCAAAATATGCATGTGTTATGCTTGCTGTTCAATGTTTGGAATTCATGGGTGTTTGGTTAATGGGAATACTGATGCATGCTGTTACAACTAATTTTGAATGGTATTGTTTGTTACTAACCCAAAATGTCATAAAATATTTCCAAACATAGGACAACAGGGAAGGCGGGTTCCAGCAGACCCACCTCTCCCACCTCAGCTGGTGAGTGCACCTGGCACTAGTGCACAGGCCGGAACATCCTCCGGTGGCCCTGTGCCACCTTCAGGTGGAAGCGCTGCAGGGGATGGGGCTCGTCCCCCCTCTGCAAGCGTGGTCGGAGGAGTCCAGCCACTCACCCTCCAAAGTGTCCTGTCTGTTGTGTGTAGCGAGATCAGGCATTCTGTGCTTGAACCCCTATGCCAGCTTGAGGCTCGGGTGGCACAACTCACGGGTGTCCCTGCTGCCCGTCCTACACAGCCCCCAGCACAGCCCTGTCCTGGGCTGTGAAGGCACAGTGGCAAGTGCCCATGGGTGGGGATCTCAGTTCCACTGTTGCCATCTGTGGGCTCATGGGCTCGCGATATCCCAACATCCGTCCCCGTCAATTGTGTCCCCCCCACATGTGTCATACTCTGCCCCTGTATGCGTCTTGTTTGTCTTGTCTGTTAACCTCCCCTACCTACCTCCCCAAATATACCTACTTCCTGTACCTCACATTCCACTCTCATCTGAAAAAAAAAAAAAAAAGGGCACTCTGTTCCCGCAAAAAAATTACGCCCCATACATAGCTGCCCATTTTGCAGACATGTCTGCTGGACATGTGAAGTGGTAATTACAATTGGCTGTACAGCATATTTTGTTGTCCTCACCCCTCTCTTAGGGGTGGAAAGTTTCAAATTTCACACCAAATTACAGACATATGCACAGCTGTTGCTGATAAAGAAATGGGCAGTTATGGACCTTTCCTACATCCTTCCTGCAAATCCTGAGCTTGTTTTCCTACTGTCCTACCCTCTTTGTGTCCCCTTTTTCACCACTTTCCTATCTCCCCATTTTCTTTTCTTTCAAAGAAATTAGCACGGGTGTGCACGAGTGTAAGCACTTTTAAGCAGTTGTAAGCGGGTGTGCGCTTGTTTGCGCTTAGCTAAGCATGTGTGCGCAAAGCTAAGCGACAGTGCGCATGCGTGAGCTCCACACAATCCAGCGCTAACCCACTTACAACTGCTTAAAAGTGCCTTAGTCACTCTGAATGACAAGGCTTGTAGTCTGCTCAGCAGCAAAATAAAATTCCTCTGTTAGTCTCGAACCCAGGACCTTGGAAACACTAGTCTGCATGACTTACCACTAAGCCATGACTGATATACAAGAGCTTTATGCTGAAAGCAATATATCATGAAATAGTAGGACTGAATGTAAAGGGAATATAGGAAGGCTATTACACAAAGCGTTTCTTGTATCTTTACTGGCAATTCTTGTGGATTTGTATAACATTAGTGTGATAAGAGAAACAGCCATGCTAGTCGGTAGCTAGTTGGTAATAATGTGACAGTAGCATCTTGCAAACCACACACACTATCAGAGCAGGATAAACACTGCCATATTTGAACAGGTAAGAGGCCAGACCTCACAACTGTGACTGATTTACAGGGATGTCCCTGATTTGAAAACAAATGTTAACTGTGCCCCACTGACTCCCTGTGAAATGTACTAACAGTAGGCAGAAAGGTGTTTTATCCCCCGTAATGGTAACTGTCAACTACTGAAAGTATGCACTACTTGCATGTCAGAAATGGTGTATTAATACACATGCTCAAAATACCCCACAGTCACAACTGCAGAATATCTGAAATATATCACGGGTGTATCCCACTGATATGAACCATTCCCTGAGGCTGACAAAAGATACACCTGAGAGTATCTGAGGCCTGCAAGTGTCACAAACTCACAGGCATATCATTCTGTCTGCTGTCACACACTTTGTGAATAGCTGTAGAATAGCTTCCACAAGCACACCCACATGTAGGTGTACAACCCACAAATATCAAAGGAGGTATCCAACTAATAACAGAAGGACAGTATAGCAGTTTACAAGCACCGCATGTGCCTGCTATCCATAACTGTTAGTACAAAGTACAAAGTGCCACTACTGCTCAGCAGCAAAATAAAATACCCTTGTAGGTGTCAAGCCCCACACCTTGGCCAGACCAGACTGCATGCAGTACCACCAAACCACAACAAACATATAAGGAATTGCTGCTGAAAGAAATATAGCAAGCATTACAAGGAGTGAATGTGAATGGAAAATAGGAAAGCCATAGCAACACATTCCAGTAAAAACACCTAGCAGGCCTTCAAGGAGTGAATGTAAAGGCTAAATAGTGAAGCCATAGCAACAAATTGCACGAGCCACTGCTGTAAACCAGTTACTCCACAAGTCCCACAGGAAAGCACATACTCCCATTTAAACAGTATTAGTATTATTAGGTGTCAGTTAACGTACACACTGAGAAGAATAAACTGGAGGAAGCAATAGTCAGGTGTCAGTACAACATGCACATCAGTGCCTACAACACAGCCTAAAATATGAGAGACATACCAACCTTTACACTCACACAACAGTGTCCACAGCATACCAGCATGGTCCCCATCTTGAAAATCTGAAAGGGCTATGCCTACCTAACCTAACATTTTATAGCACTGTCCTGAAATCACAGTGAGAACTGCAATTACCACACAGCAGGCTGCATGCAATTAGCAAATGCTGGCTAACAATTGGTGCAGAGGCCATCACATGCACATCTGCATATACCTACAAAAGCAGCCTGTACTCCCAGTCCACACATGCAATACTTTCATTGCAACATCCGGAGGGAGAGACAGAGAGAGTAAAAAAAAAAAAAAAACGAAAAAGAGACACAGACAGCCGAAAATAAAACAATACAGAACAGCAGGCTAACCAGCAGCAAGCCATCAAAAATAGCAGTGTCCAATAAAGGTAATGTAAACTAATAATGTAATAGTCTACATACTGTGAACCCTCCATATGTGTTAGCAGTCTGTATATATATATATATATATATATATATATATATATATATATATATATATATATATATGAAGATGTGCATAGGGCAGGGGACATACTGCAACTGTTAGTGAAGAAGGCTGGACATACATATGTATGTAAAGGATGCTATGTGCACATATCAATGTAGGTTGTAGTGCAACGTACAATGTAGGTTGTACAGTAATGAATGTTTAGCAGTATGTTAGTGTGTGTATTTGTATGTGTAAATAAAAAGGTATATATATATATATATATATATATATATATATATATATATATATATGTATATGTATGTATATTTATATATGTATCTATATATAATATGCATATATGTATACATAGATAGAGAGGGATGTAGAAATAGATAGACCCAGAATGATACCACAGTACAAGGACAAAATGATTGACCTCAACAATTGGCTAAGCTTCTGGTGTCATTCTAAGGGGATCCAGCATCTGTCTGCCTGAGACGACATGATCGACAGTCCATGATGCTTTGCCAGAGATGGCCTGCACCTGTCGCCCTCAGGATTCTGGATACTGGCTAAGACTCTTGCCACCCCTATAGTGCCTTTGTCAGGCAAGGTTCAAATGACAAATTCACCACCGTAAATGGTGACATCTGTGACATCTGTGCAGTGACAGAGACCTGGTTCAAAGCTCCAGAGAGCACCCCTGCATTACCAGGCTTCAATTCATACCACACCTTTTGGCCACCTAACCCAGAAAGAAGCACTAAAGGCAGAGGCGTGTCCATATTCATTAAGGATATCCACACCTGTAGGCTAGTTGCACAGCATAATGCATCTGAGATTATCCAAGTGCAACTAACTCTGGGCAAGACCGCAATCCAAATTGTAGCTTGCTACAGACCCCCCACCATGCCCCAGGATTCACTCCCCTCATTTCATGATACACTGGAAAGTATTGGGTACAACTCAACACCCTAATAATGGCCGATTTCACCTACCCCACCATTAACTGGAAAAACTACTCCTGTACCTACTCTTTTGCTCAACGTTTTCTATAATTCATAAATACCAATGCCTTGGATCAACTTATTCACACCCCCACCAGAGGCAGCAATATCCCAGACTTGGTCATCACCAACATGGGAAACCGGTGTTCCACACCAGAGGTCAATTCCTCGTTGGTCAGATCCGACCACAAGGTAATCAGCCTAGACATCCACATCCCACCCCCAGCCCCAACTAGGGAAACCATCGTAACAAACTTCTCAAAAGCCAACTTCACACTTCTTAAGACAGAAGTGGCAAACTTCATGACACCCATGCAGACGGACAATAGAGGTATGACTGCCAAATCCTACACAAATGCACTGTATAAGCACTTACACGAGTGCATGGATCATGCTATCCCTAATAGAACCAAGATGTTATCCTCCAGACAAAGGAAGCCAGTCTGGTGGTCCTCTGCCATAAAAAAACTCTACAACAGAAGACAGAAACTGTTGTAAAAATAAGTAAATTCCCATGACTGGAGGAACTCCCTGGTCAACCTCAGTAAGAAGCTGAGATCCCTCATAAAATCCCCCAAAGCTAGTTACGAAAACAAAATTGCCACTGACTCTAAAGACAACCACAAAGCATTCTATAGCTATGTCAAGAATCTAAATGGGAATACTCAGATCTGCTCTGAGTTACAGCATAATGGCACTAAATATACAGAACCAACTGATATTGCCAACATCCTAACAGATAGGTTCAGTGCTAACTATACCCCCATCTCACCTCCTAGAGGGCCCATCTCTATACTGGAAGAATGCAAAGTTCCTATAATCATGTCTGCACAGGTAAAAAAACACACTCTCCAAAGCCAAGAACACAGCATCCATGGGACCTGACAATATCCCACACTGCATTCTACATGAACTACTGAATGAACTGGCACCCTACTGCAGTACCATGTTCAATCATAGCCTCACCTCAGGCTTTGTACCCACTGAATGGTGCACCATGACACTTATCCCACTCCACAAAGGGTGAGCCACGATGGACCACGGTAACTACCGCCCCATTAGCCTGACGAGCCTGGTCTGCAAGGCCATGGAATGTATCATCATGGAACTCATAAACAAAGACATTGGTAATCTCCAAACTCTGGACCCTACTCAGTTTGGATTTGTAAAAGGCAGATCATGTCTACTAAACCTGATTGACTTCTTTGAAGCAGTCACCAAAGCCATAGATGATGGAAAAATGGTTCACACAGCTTATGTAGATCTCGCCAAGGCTTTCAACACCATCCCCCACTCTGGAATTATAGATAAGCACACTAAACTAGGTATAAATCCCTATGTCATAAGATGGGTTGCCAACTGGCTCACGGACAGAACCCACACTGTGAAAGTAGCGTATTCCAAATCCGATATCAGACCAGTGACAAGTGGAGTACCACAGGGTTCAGTCCTGGGTCCTCTCCTGTTTGGTATCTACTTCTCTGAAGTGCAGGCCAACACAGAAGGTCTTTGGCTAACAAAGTTTGCAGATGACTGCAAACTAGGAGCCATAATCGCAACTCCTAATGATGTGGGCAAACTACAAAAGAGCCTCACTGAGACAGATACCTGGTGTCAAAGCCATGGCCTGAAGCTCAATGCCAAAATGTGTATTGTCATCCCCTTTGGTAAAAACTCTGTACCCATGAGCTACCACATAGCTGGTAGTCTACTTAATGCCGAAAATGTGATAATAGACCTTGGGACACAGGTGGACAGTAGTCTCTCCTTTGATAATCACATCACCACAGTGGTCGGGAAATCATTCTACGTGGCTCATCTCATCACAAAAGGATTCCCATCCAGAAAAAAGAGGTCATTGTTCCCCTCTACTCATCACTTATTAGACCCATTATAGAGTACAACGCCCCTTTTGGTATGTACCTCACAAGACAACTACAACAACTGGAAAGACCACAGAAATACCTCACAAAGAGGATTACTGGCCTCAAACAGATGCCCTATGCAGACCACCTCAAAAAACTACAGCTTGACTCCATGGCATATTGCCTACTCAGGGGTGATCTCTGCCTAACATACACAGCTATGTCAAATGCAAAGCTGTTGGACATGCTCCACTTAAAGAAATCCCAATCCCTCTGAGCTATACAATCTAGGGACCTTAACCTTGTCACCACAATAAACAGAACATGCTGGAGGGATAGAGTCCTGTCCCAGACACTTCCCATACTCTGGAACAGACTACCTATCTATGTCAAACAGAGCTCCTCATTAGCACTCTTCAAGAAAGATCTTGATGATTGGATGGGAAATGGGAAATTCACCCCGGGGATCACTTCTGTGGCTCTGCTCGACAGGGGCATAGGAAAATACCTTTCTTGGGTGGCGAAAGCCAGGGTACATTTATTGGCTAGGCTTGTATGGGCCCTAGGGCCGATAGCCCAGTACCTACCTATGAACCTATGAACATATATAGATAGATGGATTGAATATGTATATACATATATTATGTAATAAACACATACATATATAGATATATATATATATATAGATACATACACATATACAGACAGATATGAATGTCTACAGATATGTATGTATATGAATATCTCTCTCTCTATCTCTCTTCCCCTCTCTCTCTCTCTCTATATATATATATATATATATATATATATATATATATATATATATATATACTGAGAGAGGCACATGTGTGCAGATGTATTGCGACAGGTGCCTTGTGACAAAGGCATGTACTGAACACCAGTGTGGATACAGGAGTACCATACCCCATTCCAAAACACTTACACCTCTAACCACCACATATGTGGTTGCCTGCCTACTACTGGATGTGTCAGGAGGGAACATGGGAAACAAGTGTACAATAGCCTCCCCTTTGATATTCACAGTGGCACACCAGTCTTGTAATACCTGTACATGGTACATGTCAGCAGAAATGGTGTGTCAGCTAGTGAAATGTAGGTCACTGTACCCCTCTACACCTCACAATGTCCTACATGGTATGTACCTCCCATGACAACTACAGAAAGGGAAAAGGACACAGTCATACATAGCAAATAGTGATAATGCCCTCAAACACATTACCTATGCAGAGTGACTGACAAAACCACAGATATAGTGCCTCTCAAACTACCTACACAGAGGTTACCACTGCTGGATATACATAGTTAAGTCACACCCATAACAGTTGTCCAACAACCATGGTAACACCTCACAATATCCCCAGCCTAAATGACCTATGTCTGTCATCCTTGGCACCACAGTAAAGAGCACATGGTGGAGGTACAGGTTCCTATCCACAAATAAGCCATACCCTGGAGTAAACCACCCAGCATTAAGAAGCAGGGCTCCCCATTAGTAGATGTCAGACATACCCCTGTTGAATGTTATGCAGATAGGTAGTATGCCATATGAGTCACCCTGTGTAACTGTTTGACAGGAGCAAGTACAACCACATTACATGTGTCCCAAGGGGCTGGGTAGCATAACAGAATGCTGCTGTAGGCCCAGGCCCAATAGTATACTACCTGCCTATGACACAATGCACACACACATGTACTCATTGCAATACCAACTATGTGAGGTGGAATGAGTGTGCCACTGACTGTGTGCAAGGTCTGTAATGGTGTGATTGCTCAGCATGACTTTGTGTCTGTCATGGTAGTGTGTGTCCTTGGTGTGAGGACAGAGAAAGATGTGTCAGGTATTGGGATACAAACATACTACATTGCCATATGTTGTGCTGCAGTTCCCTGTATGTGACTGTGGTGTAGGTATGGTTATGGCAACAAAGACTACGGTGCATTACCAGTGACATTTGTACTGTGCATTGCATGCATTGCATGGGTTGACAATGTTCCCCATACATTACCTTGATACAAACCCCCAGTGTGAGGCTGTGCATTGGACCTCAAACAGTGTGCCGACTGCTGGAGTAAACTTGTTTGTTGTATGGAGTGTGCCAGGCACTGTCACAGAGTTGTCAGCTGAGCACTGATATGTGGTCATTTACATGTGTATCCCCCAATAGACAGACAGATGCTATATATGGCAGTTCAGTGATATCACTACAGTAGAGTATTATGTGTGCCATATCACTTGCTCACATATTTTTCTTTTCCTTCCAGGGCAATGGTGCACCAGCGCAATCCCACGTACTCTGCTGCAGAGGAAGAGGAGATACACAAGAGCCTGGTGTGGGATTTTGCCACACTCTTTTCCCGCACTAGCCAGAACCAGCAGGAGAGGGCTGCACTGTGGCAAGACCTTGTCCGTCGGGTAAATGACATAGGCATGCACAACCGGACATATGAGCAGGTACGCCATCACTGCAGTGATTTAATTAGAAATGTCCATCAGCGTGCGTCTGATATCCACAGGCAGGTGGTGGGGCAGCTATACACCCCCCCTCACCAGACTGGAGGGGCTCCTCCTAAGTGTTGTGGCTCCAGCCCAACAACAACAACATCCACACACATGTGTAATGATGGAGGCTGGAGCCACCCAGCAGGAGGACTTGGAGCATGCAGGTAACATGCCATATCTATAGTTGACTGTTCTCTACACTGGTAGTTTATGCATGTGTGAGGTGTGTACTGTGTTTGTAGCTATTATCCTGGTAATTATTGTGCAAGAGTGATATTCTCAATATCGGCAGTAGACCTGTGAAAGCCAACTGTTGTACTACTGAACTGTATCATACTCACAGTATCAATGGCACAGTTGTGCCCACTGACAATGAATGTCTTATTTGTGCAGGTCCCTCTGGTGTAACAGCAAGGCAGCCAATCCATGCTGGTGAGTGTGTAATAACAATTCTTTAATACTAATGATAGTAATAGTAATAATACCCTAAAATGGTATTGCTATGTGTGTGATTGCAGGTGTGTCTGTGTCTGTGTGTTTGTATCTCATGTACTGAGGAGTGTGCATGTGTGCATGTGCCCATGTGCGCATGTGTGCATGTGTGCATGTGCACATGTGCGCATGTGTGCATGTGCCCATGTGCGCATGTGTGCATGTGTGCATGTGCGCATGTGTGCATGTGTGGTAACATTGTGTACACATTGTAAACTGTGTTTCCTGTCTTCTTCTCACAGGTTCTGGTGCTGCTCTCGTGGTGTGCAGCAGGGAGTCTGAATCTGCTGCTGGGGATAGTGATAATGATGATATCTGTGTAATGGCACAGGGAGGTGTGCCAGGGTCCATTGTTGGCCAGCCAATTGACAGTACACAGCTGTCAACCCCATCAATGCACACAGTCATCCTGCCAATACATCCATTGTCACCAATATCCCTAGGGGATGGACAGCATACAGTGGGCATTGACCAGGGTAATGTGGTATCAGTGGCACATGCATCCCCCCACAGCAGCCATGGCCAGAGTCCTGACATGCTACCACACAGGCAGATGTCCAGGGGTTCTCGTGGGAGCATCCGTGGTCGTACTGCCCCTGTCAGACTTGCCCACAGAGGTCTTTCAACCTCAGCTATGTTCTGGGCTGTAATGCAGGCACAGTCACATATGGAACGGTACACCAGACAGGGTCTGAGGGAGCTGAGAGCACATTGCACTGCTATGAATGACACTATGCGTGACGTTGCGGCTGCCATCTGTAATTTCACCGAGGTCATTGACAGACGTTGGGGGGACACATTAGATCTGTTCCACAACTACATGTCCATGAGCCAGGGCAACGCAGGATGGTTGAGGCATCGATGTGGATGAATGCCAGCAACAGCAGCAGCTGGCAGTCATCGTGGATGACAACAAACCCGTGGCTGCTCCCATAGTGCCAGTACCAGCCACAGCAATGCTGGGTCTGTGCTGTCATCAGACCGCCCTAGGAGACCACGTGCACGTGGCTCTGGACAGTCCCAGCAGGGACATATCTCCAGTCAACAACCACCTGCTTCTGATGACAGTACCCAGTCTGGCTTAGTACCTGATACTGTCCGTAGCACCCCTGCCAGGCACAGGTACCGTGTCCATGGCCAGAGACAGTGATCTGTATGACCTGGCAGGTACAGTCTCTGGCTGTCCACAAACACCCGTATATGGCAGCCACAAGGTGGAACTGTGTGCATGCATACACACATGCATAATGCTAACACCTAGGGCTAACACATACATGCACACACTGCATCAACATTGCCCCATCTTCTACGGTTGTCCCTCACTAACACACACACACATACATGTCAATTGGTTGTATCAGTGGCAGACTCAGGCATACCAAATACACACCCTGTGCATATGATGAAACTGTGCCACCTCCTGCAATCTGTAACATTGATGCAGGACCGGTTAACATGGTGCTGATGCACAGGGTGACTACATAGATGTGTAGTAATATTATCATGTTGTCAACTGTACAGTGTAATGATATCATTGTGGGTATATCCCAGCATGCCTGATGCATTAACAGTATGATTGTCATTGTATTGTTTGGTACACCCCTATTAATTACCATAGTGTAATGTCTGCACATCTTTGCATTCTGGTGGTAAGGCTGTAAACAGAAGGCCACCTACATAGGTAGCACAGGGGATAAGACAATGGAAGTTATGATACTCAATGGTGGACATGTAAACCGCAAGATGCATGCAGTACAACCTCTACTCTGCATGGAGAATGTTGATATCTGTGCAGTAATAGACAACAGGTTCAAGACTTCCAAGAGCACCCTAGCACTACCAGGTTACACCTCATACCATGCTTGACAGCCCCAAAACACACAACTAACTATGACAGGAGGTGAGTCTCATTAAATGTCAGGGATACTGTGGTGGCAGGACAGGTAGCATACAGCCTACTAAGTTGGAAACTGCTGATTGAGGGCTCAGTGTCTGTCATTATAAATGTGTATTAGTTCTGGTTTAAGAACTTGGGCTTCAGGCCAGTTATTTGACATTACGAAGGTTCATGGTCTGCACTCTTGTGGGAGGAGAGGCTGCGCTCTGCCCGTCTGAGCTGGGAATTTCTGGCTAAAGGCTTATAGTGCCTGCATATTTGAACTGTTTCTTACTGAAATCATCCATGCCTGCTGAATGTAGCTTTGTTTGTATGCTTGTTTGCTTGTTATTTCCCTGAAACACTAATTCCACCTGAAACGCAGCTTTACAGCGCCTCTGTGGATCCCTAGTGACATGTGCATTGCTTACTGTATGTATGGCCTTGTTTCACTTGACAGAAAGTTAGTGTTTGCCATTTATGCAATTAAGTTACCTGTAACACATTGCATTTCAGTTACCTGGCACTTGCTCACTAAAGCATTTATATATGCCAGCACTAACAAATTAAAAGCACTACACCCTCACAAACTCACCTTGCGTACCTTGTTCCCCATTGGCCCTTTTTGTTGTTAATTATAAAGGAATTCCCAATATCATCCTAGCATGTTCAAAGGTCAGTTGTCAATCTTCTCCATGGGCCAGCTGGTGAATCTGGGAATCTAGAAGCAATGTTACAACTGCCTCATTTAGACAGACAACCCTCTCCTCCTCCCAACAAATTCCAACACATGTGAGAGATGCAACCATATATCCAAACTGCAGGCTAAGCTCTCTCAACTCAATACTGGCAAAACCTGTCAGGAGGAGAAGGAAACCACAGTCACTACAATTCCAGTCTCACATAGACCTACCACGACAGCAATCCAAACAAATAAACACACAAAAACATACTCGGAGTCTCTAAATAAAGGTCTGCCTAAGCAGCAGACACCTCCAAAGCAGACACACAAGCAACCGCTACCCCAGAACAGAACGCGTGCAACACATAGCTCACAAAGCCAGTGTGCCGAACAGTCACAGCATGTAAGGCTAAACAACACACCTGCTACACTTGTGATAGGTGCCTCTATCGTCAGGTACACTGATGTCCCGCTCACCAGGCTGAACAAGGAGAAGGTCACGGTGAGATGCCTGTTGGGCGCTATGATCTGCCACATAACACAAGCACACAGGTCACTCCAAGGCATGTACAAATATGACTCAGTCAGTGTTCATGCCAGTGTGAATGACCTGAGACGTACCTCCCTGGACTACATGATAAGAGACATAGAGGAGCTCTCTGAGCATGTGGCCCAGACTGGACCTTGAGTAGCATCTTACCCTCACCAAGAGTGATGCCACAATATGTAGACAAGATGATCAATTTAGACAATTGGCTTATGTTTCAGTGTCATTCAAAGGGGATCCAATGCCTGTCAGCCTGGGATGACATGCTCGACAAGCCACACTGCTTCGCTAGGGACGGCTTGCACCTGTCACCCATGGGCTTTCGGATATTGGCAAAGGCTCTTGATACACCCATAGTGCCTTTTTTAGGCAAGGCTCAAAAGACAAGACCACCTCCATAGGTATCACAAGGGATAGGAAACTAATAGTAATGCTTCTCAACACCAGCAGTGTAAACCTCAAGATGCATGCACTGGAAACTGTCCTTAGCATGGAGAACATCAATATCTATGCAGTAACAGAATCCTGGTTCAAGGTCCCCAAAAGCACCCCAGCACTGGCAGGTTATACCTCATACCATGCTTGTCGGCCACAAAACGTGCACCAAAACAGAACAGGAGGGGGAGTATCAATATTCATCAAAGATACACACACCTCCAGGTTGGTGGCACAGCACGAAGCATCAGAGACTATCCATGTGCAACTAACAGTGGGTAAGACTGCCTTCCAATTCATAGCCTGACACACACCACACTCCCAAACCCAGGTAACCCACTTGGCCTACTTAAGAATACATGAATATCTGCAGGTGTCTCCAAACAACAATATATTGGGCAGCTTCATTTACCCACACATAGACTGGGAGCATTACTGTAGCTCCAACACCCTAGGTGTAAAGTTCCTAGAATCCATACACTCAATTGCTATGGAACAACGTGTTACCACTCCCACAAGAGGGGAAAACATGCTGCACCTGTTCATCACCAACATGTGGACTATATGCTCCAGACCAGAAGTGTATCCCTTGCTGGTAAGATGACACCATAGACTACTCTCACTGTATATTCACATACCAAATGCAGCCCCTGCACAGAAAACTACAGTCATAAAGTTGTGTAATGCAAAATACATGTATTCACATGAGGCAGGCTTCACACATGGGAACTATTTAAGGTCACAGGTACACATGTCTATGTGGCACACACATACCTCATGTGTGCATTGACATTACTGATATGATCTATGTCATACAATATTAAGAGCAACACCCCACACACATGGACAAACTGTGTGACAAAAACACACATGGCATTTGTAAGATTCAAGCCCCTACCTAACTATGATACTCGAGAGAGACGCATTAGCAGAGCACACTATTCGCATTACTGGGAGGTTTTCCTTCTCCTGCTGTACTTATAGGGTGCTGACATCATCAGTGTTTAGAAAGAAGAATGTGCATCATGCAGTGTGTTCTTCTAGTTGCCAAAAGGAACATTTCTGTTGCACAGAATTGCGCACACACTAATCCCCCTCATTCAAACACACACACACACTAAGCATTTGCAGGATTCAAACCCCTACCTAACTATGTTATGACACTTGAGAAAGATGCATTAGTGGAGTGCGCTATTCACATTACTGGGAGGTTTTCCTTCTCCTGCTGTACTTATAGGGTGCTGACATCATCAGTGTTTAGAAAGAGGAATGTGCATCCTGTAGTGTATTCTCCTAGTTGGCAAAAGGGACATTTCTTTCCCACAGAATTGCACGCACACTCACCCCCCTCACCCAAACTGAGCATTTGCAGGATTCAAAGCCCTACCTAACTCTATTATAACATTTGAGAGAGACGCATTAGCAGAGCGCACTATTCGCATTACTGGGAGGTTTTTCTTCTCCTGCTGTACTTATAGGGTGCTGACATCATCAGTGTTTAGAAAGAGGAATGTGCATCATGCAGTGTGTTCTTCTAGTTGCCAAAAGGGATATTTCTTTCACACAGAATTGCACACACACTAACCCCCCTCACCCAAACACTAAGCATTTGCAGGATTCAACCCCCTACCTAACTATGTTATGACACTTGAAAGAGAAGCATTAGCACAGGGCGCTATTCGCATTACTGGGAGATTTTCCTTCTCCTGCTATATTTATAGGGTGCTGACATCATCAGTGTTTAGAAAGAGGAATGTGCATCATGCAGTGTGTTCTTCTAGTTGCCAAAATGGACATTTCTTTCACACAGAATTGCACACACACTAGCCCCCTCACCCAAACACACTGAGCATTTGCAGGATTCAAACCCCTACCTAACTATATTATGACACTCAGGAGAGATGCATTAGCGGAGCGTGCTATTCGAATTACGGGGTATTTGTATTTCTCCTGCAGTATTTATAGGGTGCTGACATCATTATTTATATAGAAGTATGTACAGCTATTACTATCTGTCAGTTAGGGGGATAGCATATATATGCATTAACAACCGCCTACTTCAGGGTCAGATATGCACATCAGCACTGCCAGGTTATGTTTTATACCATGCTTCTTGACCACAGGACCTATAACACACAACCAGTTCAGACCACCCCTCCCATATCCAGGACACACACTTTGCTTCCCTGGGAAAAGTGTAGGATATGAAGGTGTTCACATACACCATTACAGTGGTTAACGTCAGGTACAGGTATATTGTGTGGGGGAACTACTCAGGCCTCAACAACATCACCCTACAGCCACTACAATTTGTGAATCCATGTGCTATGGCAGGACCACTCACCACAGCCACAAGGGGGAATACATATTGGCCCTGACCATCTGCAACATGGGGACTGTATGTTCCACACTAGAGGTAGACCACCATTGTTAATATCTGACCATACCCAACTTTCCCTGGACATCCATATCCCATCCCCACCCCCAGGCAAGGAAGTCACTGCAATCAAAGTATTTATCAAAAGCAGACTTTGCACTTGTGAAGACTGGGGTGGAAGACTTCAAAGGACCCATGCTGGGGGATTATATAGGCCACTCTGCATAATCCTTGACAATAGCATTCTATGAGCATCTGGAAGGTTTGCATTGATCATGCTATCCCAAATAAACCCATGACTCCTCCACAACAGGAGACCTGTCTGGTGTACACCAGACATATATAAGTTGTACAACAGAAGGAGGGAGCTAATACATTACAGAGCAATATCCCACAGAGGGAGGATGCCTCTGAACAGTATTGGCACGGCACTTCAATCCCTCAAACTCATCACGTCAAGGTGTTGACAGTGACATTGTCCAGACACTGCAGATAAGGCTCCCCTCAGTCTGTAATTGATGCCCAATTACTGTTATGAGTCCTTGCCAACCATCTTCCAGCAAACACCACCCACATGGATGTGACATTGCAAATTCAACCCCTGGGATCTCCACTGTGTCCCTGCTTGATGGAGGCACAGCACACTAGCCTTAAATGGTGCCTTCTGTGACCTACTTTACAGAGGTACAGTAGCCTACTGTACTGGGGAGGCAGATGCCAAGCACACTCTGGCTAAGCTTGTATTCCCTAGGGCAAACAGCCTAGTACACCTATATGTTTAATTTTCAGATGCACAATATTTGTTGCTGATAAACTGTTTGCAGGTCTTTATTGCCATAGCTTTCCCTGTTTCTATGTACAACTTGTGTATCTGTGGAAGATGTTTGAATATGAGAGGGATCCACTATTTAACTTATGTCTCTGTAGTCATTTAACTGTGTGCACTGGGAAGATTGCTGTATTGTGGTTGGTTCCTGGATTAACACATACAAATACCAGATATGTGTGGCCAACTGCTAAACTGAGACATGGCCTAAGTGTGTGCGCATGCCCAGTTCAGGCATTCCATGGCTTGTTGCCTGACATATGTCTCATTTATCAAAGTGTGCGAGCATGCCAAGTGTGTGCTTTCCATATGTTGAAATCTGCAGTCCACCACATTTGTGGTTGTGTGTGAACTTCAACAATATTTCACATTTATAGTTGTGTGTTGGGAGTCATGTTGTGTACATACTGCCCAACTGCTTTGTGTCTGAACCCGACAGGGATTATACTGTGCCTGCCGGGTTTCCATGGGATAGTTTGCATACAGTTGTCAACATCCTTTCATACTGACCAAACACTGTAATATCGTATAGTGTACTGGTTCAGTACTTTCACTGTGGTGGACAGTATCCTGGGTTTCAGTCCTATCACTGCTTTAAATATTCATAGTGAGCACACCAGACTGGTTAAGGGCCAGTTGTGCACATATGACCATGCTGCATTTTGTTCGGATATGGACTACTTAAACCAGGCTTGTCCAACATTGGTAGTGTATTCCACAACTTGGGTGGACATTGACAAACACTAGCGATGTGCCCTAGGTCATTTCTACTGCTAGTCAGAGAGTGTGTTTGTCCTTCAACACACATTGTAACTGGATTTTGACATGACATATTTCAAGGTTAGTATACTGTGCCTCTGTCTACCCGTGACATAACAGTGATACCCAGGGTAAACCTACCATCTCCCATCCACTCATCAAGATTCCTGTTGAGGAGAGTCAATGAGGGACTCTCTGGCTAACCTGTACTGGGAGTTTACTCAAGAGTGGAGGGAGCTTCTGGGTTATGGATCAATCACTACAGCATGTCTTATGTATGTCAGTGCTGGGGTTCAGGTCTCTCATGTGCATAGCTCACTGGCATTCAGATTGTACAAGGTGCAGCATGTTCATTGATTCCAGCTTGGACATGGCTTTATACATCAGGCGCAGATTGCCTCTGGGCAGGCAGTATGGCACTGTGTGGAGCTGCAGTTTGTTTAATCAGGCAACACATGGCATCTGTTCGAGCTCTTTGATCCTCCTGGTGAGGTACTTTTGGGGTCTTTCCAGTTGCTGGAGGTGTCTGCTGAGGTACATCCCACAGGGGCCATTTTACTCAATTGTGAGGCTGATGAAGGATGACTGAAGAGGCATGATGACCTCCCTTGATCTAGATCTGACTACCTTCATGATTAGGTGGGTATATGGTATGTTTCTGTAACCACTACAGCCACATGGTTGTCAAATGCAAGATATCTATCAAATTGTGTCCCCAGGTCTCTTATTACTTCTAAAATACTTAATGGGTTAACACCTATGTGGTAATTGGTGGGCACTTACTGTTTATCCACAGGGGATGACTATACACTTTTCTGCAATTAGCTTGATGACATGGGTCTGGCACCAGTTGTCTGTTTCTATGTGGCCCTTTTGTAGGATGCTTGTGTCAGCTGGAGGGTCAGATATGGTGCCCAGTCTGTAGTCCTCTGCAAACTTGTTCAGACACAGTCCTTCCATGTTGGCCTGTACCTATGGGAAATATATACCAAACAAGGGAGGTCCCAGGACCGAGCCTTGTGGGATGCCAGTTGTAGCTGGTTTGCAGTCTGACATGGCTGCAGCATTTCTGACCATGTCAGTGCTGTCCTTGGGCTGGTTTGCAACCCATCTACTGACATAGGGGTTTATATTTAAGCTGGTGAGCTTATCTATAATGAACACGTGGGGTATTGTATGGAAGGCTTTTGCAAGGTCCAGATAGGCTGTGTGGACCACATTCCCCTCATCAATGGCCTTGATGACTGTTTCAAATGAGTCAAACATGTTTAAGGGGCAGGATCTGCCCTTAAGAAAGCCATGCTGGGTAGGGTCCAGTGTCTGTAGGTCCCCAATATCTTTATTTCTGAGGTCCATGATGATCCTTTCCATAGCTTTGCAGACCAAGCTTGTCAGGATTCTGGGGTGATAGTTTGCAATATCCATTGAGGCACCACCTTTATGGAGAGGGACCACTGTTGCTGTACACTGCTCTTTGGGTACATATCCTGTGGTAAGGCTGAAATTGAGCAGTAGTGTTATTTGCTATTCCATTCTTCTTGGAGTTCATGTTGGACACAGCCCAGGACACCACCTCGTACCATTGATGCTGTGTGTTTTGCTTTGAAGATGCTGCCTGTTACCTCAGCATCTGCAATGTCAGGGGGCCAGCACTCTGCTGGGATAGATATTTGTCATTTGGGGGGGGGGGGGGGGTTTGCACTGAACCTGTCAGGTTGGATGTTGGCAATTGTGTGGGTTTGGTGTATTGTTTGTAATATCTGGTAATTCAGAGCATATCTGTGAATTCCCAACAAGGTTCCTACCATCAGTTAAGAAAGCCTTGTGATTATCCTTAGTGTCCTGTACAATTTGTATCTTCATAGGTTCATAGGTTCATACTAGGCTATCTGCCCTAGGGCATTTATCAGCCTAGCCAGAGTGTGTGTGCTTTCGCCTCCCCTTGCTATGTGAATATTATGCCCATTTAGGGTTTACTTTACTGTGCCTCTGTCTAGACGTGACACAGTGAAGAGCCCCAGTGTAAATCCATGATCTCCCATCCACTTGGCAAGATTCCTGTTGAAGAGAGTCAGTGAGGGGCTCTGCCTAACATGGAGTGGGATTCTGTTCCAGAGTGTAGGGAGCCTCTGGGTTATGAATCTGTCCCTCCAGCACATCCTATTTATTTATGTGTTGAGGTTGACATCTGTCGCTCTCGTGGCTCTGATGGATTTGGATTTTCCGAGGTGGAGCATGTCCATCAATTCTGTATTGGACATGAGCTTGTACATCGGGCATACATCGCCTCTGAGTATGCAGTATGTGACTACATACAGCTGGGGTGTTGTCAGCCAGGCAGCATATGACAAATGTTTGACACCCTTTATCCTCTTGGTGAGGTACTTTTGAGGTCTTTCTAACTGCTGCAGGTGTCGGGTACGGTACATCCCAAATGGGGCATTGTACTCAGTTATGGGCCTGATAAGAGAAGAGTATAGGGGCACAATGACCTCTCTTGATGTAGATGTGAATCCTTTCATGATAAGGTGGCCAATATAGATGGTCTTCCAAGCCACGTTGGCAATGTGACTGTCGCATGTGGGGTTACTGTCCACTTATGTCCCTAGGTCCCTGATTGCTTCTTCCATATGTAATGGATGACCACCTATGTGGTGATTTGTGAGTACCTTGTTTGGTATTTGGGGAGACATTCATACTCTCCATTGTCTTCAGGAAGGCTGAGTGGTGTTCCTGGGTCTGAGAGGGTGGTCTGTAGCATTCTACAAACTGTACAGCGGTTTTGCCTACAGTTAGTTGCACATGGATGGTCTCTGATGCTTTGTGCACTTTCAGTAACCTGGACATGTGGGTATCTTTGCTGAATATGGATACTCCCCCTCCTTTTGTAGTTTGGTCCAGGTTTTGGGGCCGAAAAGCATGATATGAGGTATAACCTGGTAGTGCTGGGTGCTCTCAGGAGCCTTGATGCAGGTTTCCATCACTGCACAGACATCAATGTTCTCCATACTGGGGAGGGCCTTGAGAGCATGCATCTTGAGGTTTAGACTTCTGGCATTGAGCAGCATTACCCTTATGTTTTTTCCACTTATGTTTTCTAGGGAGGTGGGTTTGTCTTTTCAGCCTTGCCTACAAAAGGCACTATGGAGGTGGCAAGAGCCTTAGCCAATATCCAGATGCCCAGGGGTGACAGGTGCAAGCCATCCCTGGCAAAGCAGCATGGCTTGTCAAGCATGACATCCCAAGCAGACACACATTGTATCCCCTTGGAATGACACCAGTAATTGAGCCAATTGTTAAAGCTGATCATTCTGTGTTTGTACTGTGGCATCATTCTTGGTGGGGGTAGGATGCTGCTCAGGGTCAGAGTCATACCGGCCTGGCCTACATAATCGGAGAGCTCCTCTATGTCTCTTTACATGTAGTCCAGGGAGGTACGTCTCAGGTCATTCACACCAGCATGGACAATGACTGAGTCATATTTGTACTTGCTTTGGAGTGACCTGCATGCTTGTGTTATGTGACGGATTGTAGCAGCCTACAGGCAGCTTACTGTACCCTTTTCCTTGTTCAGTCACGTGAGTGGGACATCAGTGTGTCTGACTATGGAGTCACCTATTACAAGTGTATCAGACATGTTGTTTGTCCTTACGGGCTGTGACTGTTTGGCACACCGACTTTGTGTACTATGTGTTGCATGTGCTATGTTTCGGGGTAGTGGTTGCTTGGGTGTCTGCTTTGGAGGCCTCTGTTGATTTGGTGGTTTTTAATTAGAGCCTCCGGGAATGTTTTTGTGTGTTTATGTCTTTGGTTTGCAGTTGTGATAGGTCTATGTGAGTGGATTTGTGGTGTGTGTGGTTACCTTCTCCTCCTGACTAGTTTAGACAGTACTGAGTTGAGAGAGCTCAGCCTCCAGTTTGGAGACGTGCTTGCATCTCTCACATATATTGTATTTCTTGGGGGGGGGGGTTGTCTGTGTACATGGGGCAGGTGTAACATTGCCCAAGATTCACAGATTCAACTTGTTGTAGCTGGCCTTAGTGGATTTTATGACTGGCCATATTTTATTGCCATAATACTGATCAGAGATTACTTCCCTTTTTGGGTTTGCTCTATCATGTGGTGACTTCCTCATTCTCTTGCATGGTTTGGTAATGGCTGTGGTCCACCATGCCAGATGCCTGCGTGTATGGTATTGGGCCTTGGTTTTATTTGGGATTGCATAATCCATGCATTCCTGACTGTGTTCATAGAATGCATTTATAAAGGGTTCTGAGGTGTGGCCCATATTTTCCACAGGCACAGGGCCTTTAATGGATTCCACATCAGTTTGGAGGAGTGCAACATTTCCTTTACACATGTTTTTCACTGTGGTTTTCTGGCCAGGGACTGTGGTCAGGATGTGAATATCCAGTGTGATTACTCTATGGTCTGATCTTACCAGTGAGGAATACACTTCTCATCTGTCCATAGAGTACCCATGTTGCTGATTATCACATCCAGTATGCTTACCCCTCTTGTGGGAGTGGTACATTGTTCCTGAGCATTTTGGTTTATGGATTCTAGGAACCTTTGGCCTAGGGTGTTGGAGCTGGAATAATGCTCCCAGTCTATGTTTGAGTATTTTCAGTCACCCAATATAATGTTGTTTGGAGAGCTTGATATTTCCATGTGTTCCAACGTAGGCCAAGTGCAGTTCCTGGCATTAGGAGGGTAGTCTGTAGCAGGCTACAAACTGGCAGGCAGTCTTAGCCACTGTTACTTGAGCATGGATAATCCATGCTGCTTCTTGTTGTGGTACCAACATGGGGGTGTGGTTATCCTTGACAATTATTGCTAGTCACCCTCCTTTTGTAGTTTATTCCATGTTTTGGGGCTGTAAAGCATGGTATGAGGTGTAACCTGGTAGTGTTAGGGTGCTCTTGTGAGCCTTAACCCAGTTTTCTGTTACAGGACAGATATCAACATTCTCCATGCTGAGGGGAGTTTAGACTGCATGCATCTTGCAGTTTAGACATCTGGCATTGGGTAGCATTACATTTAGGTTCTTATCCCTTGTGATACCTATGGAGGTGGGTTTGTGTTTTGAGCCTTACCTATTCAAGGCACTGTGGGGGTGACAACAGCCTTTTCCAGTATCCTACAGGCCAGGACTGATAGGTACACGCCATCCCTAGCAGATGCAGCATTGTGTCTTGCTCAGCATGTCATCCCAGGCTGGCATGCATTGGATCCCCTTTGACTAACAGCAATACTTAAGCCAATTATTGTAATTGATCATCTCGTCTTCATATTGTGGCATCATGCTTGGTGAGGGTAGGATGTTAGTCAGGGTCATCAAGTTTGCATATACTACATGGTGTTACATTGCTTAACACATGGCAATCATGCCTCAGGTGGTGCTGCAGGGCTGTCTATGTTGGATGCACATACTACACTCCCTGTACATGTTTGATAGCAGGTTGTGTCAACTTAGGCATCCCTTTTACTATATGTGTGAGTCAGAGAGAGGTATCATTTCCTGGGTTCCTACTGAGCCAGTGTATGTGCTACGCTTTGCCAAGGCCAAGGCATACTGGGAATGCCTCCTTCTGCCTACTGGGGCAGGCTCAGGTTGTTCCTACTCTGAGTCACGCTCTGCCTGTGATTGGCTTGGCAATGATGGGGGGCTGTTTGGCCCAGCCCTATGCTGGTCCTGCTGCAGCTGTTTTCACAGAATCATATTATGTAGCATAGCACATACCATGACAATTTGGGTACATGTAGTTGGTGAGTACTGCAAGGCTCCACCAGATGTGTCCAGGCACCAGAACCGTGACTTGAGCAGCCCAAACACACGCTCGATTACATTTCGTGTTTGTGCATGTGCCTCATTATGGTGTTCTTGTTCAGGTGTGTGTGCATTTCTGATGGGTGTCATCAGCCACGGCTCTAGTGCATAGCCAGCATCCCCCACTAAGTGACCATGTGGGATGTCCCCATTGGCAAATGTCTGGTATAACTGCATCAAATGCCAGATATGGGAATCACTGTAGCTTCCAGGGCAGCCAGCACACACATTCATTATTATGCCCTGGGCATCACACACGACCTGGCAGTTGATGGAGGGGAAGCCCTTGTGGTTAATGTAGGCCCTACCCCGCTCACCTGCTGGTTCTTTGATGAGTATATGCGTGCAGTCTATTGCACCCACTACCTCAGGGTATTCCGCTATTTGCTGGAAGAGACGCATATTGCTGGCCAATACCTCACTGGAAATGGGGAAATATACATGATCACCGACTTGTGCTGACATGGCATCCAGGAACTGGTGCAGTACCCTGGATGCTGATGCCTGTGATATCCCCATCATATCACCAGTTGGTCTCTGGAAGGTACCTGTTGCTAGTATTCTTAGGCCAACACATACCTTGGTTTCCACTGGGATGGGTTCCCCTCTGTTGGTTCTGTGTGTGAGGCGTAGCCTGCACAGCTCAACAATTTGCTGCAGGAGGTCTCTGTCCACTCTATAGCACTCCACTATCTCCAGCTCATGTAACCCCTGGTAGGTGACCCTGGGCCTGTACACTCTTCTCCGTCTCCTCACTGTGGGTTGTCCAGCAGCATTTGCATAGTCACCACCATCAGCAAGTTGCATATGTCTCCTTATAACAGCTATGGCAGCCCCTAGCATTTTTGGTCTGAGTGAAACTTTTTCAGTTTTCACTTCTAATAGCTTACTCCTCTGTTGCAGTGTCTCTTGAGAAAAACATTCTGCACTGTTGTTTGCAGAGTTTTAAGTGCTGGGCTGGGCTACTGTTCTGCCTGTGTAATTGCCTGCTTCTGATTGTTTTCACCTGCTTGCTCTGCCAGTAATTTCTGCTAGCTTCTTACTATTTCCCATGCTTCCTTTTTCCCTTCTGTTTCCTCAGGGGGGAGCAACGTGCATACCAGCAAACTCACGCTCACAGTGGTTAACACGCGCGCACACATGCTTAGATGGACTAGAATCTACTTATTCGGGTTAAAACGCGCACACCAGTGCAAACAAGCTTACAAGTGTTTAAACAGGCTCCTACATGCGTATTCTGCCTTAAACGCCCACACTCACACTTACACGCATGCACTCTAGCTTACTCGTACCTACCAGCATGCACACGCACGCATGCACGCCCAGCAAGAAACTTTGGTGTTATCCATAGTGTACACCTTCCATTTCTTGGCTTTCCCATGCCTACTTGTTGACATTCCTCTTTCCATGATGTGTGACTGACAGCTTTCACATGCCACTGTGCTCCAATGAGCTGCATTCCTTTCATACATTCCCCCCTGTGATGCCACCTATCTCCTACTCATTTACATAGGATTGCCTACTAATGCTTAGTTACATGTCTTACACTCCGCTTCCCCCCTTAGCAACCCCTACTCGGTGGCCATGTTGTTTTAGCCTGCTATTCCCTTCCATTGTAAACTCTGCTTTGCATGTGGGTTTAATATTTTTATTGTTTTGTTTTTTTATAGTGCAGCCTGCTTGCGCGACACTGCGCTACGTTTTTCACCGAAAAAAAATATATTTTTTTATTTCATGTTTGCATCAGGGTACGTTGCCAGTGGCCACATATTTGGCCATTGGCATGCTGCCTGGGACATTTGCAACCTTTATTTGGAGCTGACAAGGCTCCATCGTGTTATTTGCAGAACGGTACTCAGTTATCAACTGAGTACATTTCTGCAGATAACACGGCTCTTACATGGGCAGGTTTCTGCTTCCTGGATCATGAAATTACCTCATTTGCATGCCTTTCGGCTGCAAGTGAGGTAATTAGCATATCCACGCCCTGCCCGTGTAAGAGCCGTTTTAGGTGCTCTCTTACATGCACATTCAGGCTGTTCCTGGATCGCGATGGCTGCATGGAGTCTTACACTACTCTTAGACTCCGTGCAAGCCATCGTGAATCCTGCCCACAGTTTTTAATCTTGCAACTGACACTGTAAAATGAAGCTTTGCACATATATTTTATGGTAAATTCGAAATGTTAGTTTATGCCCATCATTATTTTTTTATGTTAAATAAGGTCTTCTGCTAGTTGCATGCAGTTATATATTAGTCAGGATAGTAACCAACCAGTAGGTATTGAGACAAAGCATGCTCACTACTAATGCTAAGACTGTATAAGAAAATCTAGCATTGCTTGGTAGATGTGAGACACTCCCTTCTCCAAGTAATTTGTGTAACTAGCTCCATCAGTACAATATAAATCTAATCTTTTCCACCCATTAAAAGGGTAGTGAGGTCAGGTAATAGCAATGTAACAAACAAACTAAAGCCAAACAAGTTGTTCTATAGGCTTACAGTGTACTGATGAATTTTCAGATATTCTGGCTCTAGTCATTTATTTCTGTTAGATCAGATGACAGAAATGTTGCGAATGATTTTAAGATAACATCTCATCTGAAGTGCTAACACCTGCAAAGGTGAAATGCTCATATTACACTGTTATGACAATCTGCCGTCATCTGCTATATTGTCCATCTCATTCATGTGTGACTTGAACTTACAATATCTTGACAAAGAGTGGAGAGCTCATTAAGTCATATTCACTTACACTTCATCAGTTGCCTCTAAAATAGATCTTTGTAGCTGAAAAACTGTAGCACGTTCTTTTTTTACAAACTGAGAGGTGGGAAGAAATCTATGTATATTATTGCCCAAAACAGGGTTATTGCATGATGGAAATGTCACTCATTTGATTTATGTCGCAGAACTTGGTAACTGAGCTGTCTTAGTGTCACTTATACTGTGTGCCAGGTTCTTCAAGCAATCAGGGTAAATGACGTGGATATTAAAGTATTTATTTTATTGTACAGGGTAAATATTCCAGCTATGTCAGTATTTGAAGCATTTATACATTTAGTAAGTGCAGAATTTTTGCAGACTCTTTCTATATAATATCAGCAGACATTTAGGTCACACTAATGATGGACTTTCTTTTCACTGGCAGTTCATCGCCCCTGAAGTGGCTATGCTTTCGAATGAATCTAAATATTTTTTCTGGCTAATATTTAAAGTCATGGACTTAAACTTTTTGTAAGCCCTATATCACATGTGGGATGCAATTCTCATTTTCCTGAACTTGTGGTAACTGTCATTCTTTTGGATTTTACTTCACTAGAGTTATTTGCAGAGACACAGATATTATAAAGAAAATAGCATAAGCCTTCAACCACTGATTGATTTGTTTTGTATGTGCAGGGTGACAACATAAACAATACAAGGTGAAGACTAGAAAAAAGGAAGAGGTACCTTTTTGGAAAGTGAACATGACCTCAGATATATAACAATAAATTTAATTCCTTCAAGATGCATTTTGTTTTATCACATTGACCTTTTGTGGGAAGATGAATCTAGCCTTGTGTGAAAACAAATAGCCACATTTCATCTACAGTTAGCCTCCATGACCTTTGAACCTTATTTGCTGTCAGAACTCATATCAATACACCATTTCTCTTCACTTATGCTAAAACAAGTCTTCTACCCATGACTGTGATGTTTAAAAGGTTTGCCAAGAACCTGCATGATTTCAGCTGAATATGCAAACACTGAATAATTATTATAAAATTCTGTTTTATTGTATAATATCTTCCTCTCTCTCATGACACTATGGTATGATAAATTGCATGCTAGCAGATCAAACACAACTCACGCTGAGCCATCAGCAGCTTACTTTTTTGTCATTATCGTATCATCTTCCTTTGCTATCTTCAACACAAGAGTCAAGAGGTTTGGGAGCACAGAAAAAAAAAGATATTTCTAAGCAAGCAGGAGATTGGGTTGAGGTCATCCGAAAGGGTAATTATTGTTAAATGTCAGGTTAACTCTGAAGGCCTTGGCTCATCCAACTGAGAGCAGATTAGCCCAGATGGAGACATTTTCAGTGCGATTCTCCCACAGCCAATCACAGACTGTTGGGATTAGCTGAGTACCTTCTCTCATCTTCTTGCTCAGAAAAAGGTCATTTTCTACTCATTGCTCCCTTCCTCCCATCCTTTCTCTTTCTGCTTCTTTCTCTTGCTTTTATATCAGATATTTATTTGTGCAGATTCTACACAGGAAATGGAGTTCTTTTCATCAGTGGATTATATATTCAGTATCTAAAAGACACTTTTGAGAGTTTGTTTCATTTACTTCCAGTAGCACTTTCTTCGGTTATTCTGAAACCAAGTCTTTGGTCAGAAATACTACAAGTCAGTTGGATAGGAAGTTGCAGTTTATTTACATACTGAATAAGCTTTATAGTTATGCATTTATTATAAACTTTTAAGGCATTGAGCATCACAGTGTGTGTGTGTGTGTGTGTGTGTGTGTGTGTGTGTGTCTGTGTGTGTCTGTGTTTATTAAGCATTTTAATATCGAAGTTAAGTGGCTTGAGATCCTGTTTTATGATGTTTTTAAATTAATTCAGATTCAGAAATAACTTAGTACAGAAACATGTCAGAAGACAGATTTTGAGTATTTTACTTATTTTATATTGAGACTTGATTAAAGTATTGTAATAATTACACTGATACTAGCACCTAAATTGTGCCAGTTAACAGTATCAGGTTTAGGACACAGTTTGTTCTAGAACAGTCCTGATATAAGCTTGTTCTGTAACTGCGTAAACTGGCAGAAGTAGAACCATTTGTCACACATTGTATGTTTGTTCATCCTCATGAGCAAGGAAAACTTTAAAAGTTCTTTAGTAATTGTTATAAAGAGAAAGTATGTCTGCCACAGTTCTGACATCCTAGTGCAATATTTGCAAATGGTAAAGTGTTAGAAACATCGAGAAATTGGCATGCATTTAGTTATCTGAAACTAAACTCACTGACAATGAAAACTGTCTGGCCAGCTATATCACTGTCAAAAGGAAATAACCTTTAGCACAGCCTGAAAATACAAAGTAATTAGGAAAAACTATGGTGGGTGGGCTTTGTCCCCACATTAGTTTGTGTGTGTGTGTGTGTGTGTGTGTGTGTGTGTGTGTGTGTGTGTGTGTGTGTGTGTGCGTGTGTGTGTGCGGGTAAGGGACCCATTGCTGTCCACAAAAAAATGCTGCTTAATTTTGTTTTGGGATACTGGTTCCCATAAATGTCCTGGCCTGTTTTGTCTCCCTTATTTCTAGCTTCAAAATATCTAACTGCATTTCAAGAATGCCTTTATGTTTCACAGTGCACATCATCAGAGAAAAAGAAGAGAGTGTGGAATACATGAACAGAAAGGGTAGCAGAGGGAAAGGTTAGCAGTAGGGTGGGGTGTGTAACAACTGGGCAAACTGCATATTTAATTTGTGGCTTGATGTCAACATTTTGTATGATTAACTGTACAGTATTGAAAATGCATAATTTCCAGTAAAGCATTCAACATATGGCTTGAGTATAAGTGAAGAAGACACTGATTACAGACATTAGAAATAAATTAGAACATGAAAAGACAACAACACACTCATTCAACTTTGAAGGCTCAGCTAGATGAAGCAAAAGTTTCTACTATCTTTGATTTGGAGATGTAAACATTAAAGAGAATGGACAGTCACTGAAATGCTATGTCATCATTTTATGTTTGAGGACAGAGTGCAAGTGCTGCCTGTTTATGGGACAGTGAGAATTAAAAGTATGATTACAGGAAGATCAATACTAACTATGAAATTGCTGTATCTCAATATCTTCTGTGAGCTACAGTGATTTCAGAGTTCATATTTATAAGTAATAAAGGTGTAGGGATATGCAGCCCCCCTCCGCCACCCACAACAGGGGGTTGCAGGGGGCTTGACATCTAAAAATGCTTTTAATGTGTAACAGCAACTTTTATAGTTTGCTTTTCTCTTCTCAGGACTTACTTAATATTTCGAAGTATTAAGAGTCGCACATTGATATGTTTCAGATTCTGATACTCATATTTTTGCTATTTGTTTTTGATCGGCTCCAACATCTGACACCTAACAAATCAGTGTACATATGTATATACTGCATATTGTAGACATGAGTTTATACCTTCAGACTGTATACCTGTTTATGCAAACTAGTCTTTCTCTCTCGCTATCTTTTAATATGTTTTCTTCTGCAATTCAGCAAAATCAACATCTCCATGTTTTGCTTGCTTGTGTATTTATCCACACATTGTCATCTTCATGTATCATGTAGATTTACCCGTATGTTATTGCCCTATCTACGTAATATCAAGTTTGTACTGAAGCAACTACTTACTGTTAAATGTTAAAGTCAACTTTATTGCTGTCTAATCGGCCCAAGTCATGTCTGAAAATGGCCTTTATACTATCCCATCAACATTGTTACCCTAAGTTAGTAAGTAACTAACTAAACATCTAGATGCCCCACCTCAGTGCTCATAGTCAGGGTCTCTCCGGTTACCACAACCAGCCTCACTTCTCAGTACAGCTATCTCAAAACATGTATGTGAAGATTGGTGAGGTGATAGATGCAGCCTAGTACAATTTTTATCAGGATGGCAATGGACACTTCTTCTGTCTCTGGGGCCTAACCTCAACCCCTTACCCATGTATGGCACAGGCTGATATCAATGTGGTCCATATGGGCATTGCAGCTTGCATGCACTATCCAGTGTAATGATCAGCTTGTACTTTCTCATCATGTTGTCCAGCAAGGCTACAGCTACTTGCGTCCACTAAAGCTTTTTCCTCTTTTGCCATTTTGGTATCCATTTTCCTACCTGAATATGGGCACTAGTGTTATAGACAGGTACTGTCTGTGGTATTGTTGCTACATGGGTTGTTTCTTTAATATAACTATGTGCATGCATATTAAAGAGTGACCTGGGATTGTACTAGGTTTTTAACTGTAAAGTAAGAGTGTTTATACTTGCTTCAGTTTTGCATACATATTACTGTCTCTCTCTTTCTCTCTCTCTCTCTCTCACTTTCTCTTGCTCTGCACCATCAAACCAGCACAACACCCACAATAGTAGAGCTACTAGGGTAAAATTCAGGCTGGATTGTCTTGACAGTTGGATGACATGAAATGTAAACACGATGCTATTTTTAGACTTTAACAGTGTTATCAGCAGGAATGTGATCAATGCAACATGGCCAGAAAGTAAATGAAACAAGTTTATTTATGTCATGGAAACAAGAAATATGTTTGATCTTTGGAGAGTAAGATGTTAAGCATTTTTTGAAGACATTCTCTTGATAATTTCATTTTACTGAGAAAGAAGGGGTGTAAATTAAGCTACAAGTAACACAACTGTTGTGTACTTCCCAAACTTGTTATAGTTTCCAAATTATGAAAGCTAGAAACATCTCTGTGACTTATCTGACCCCATCCCTTAGTTAGCTATGTGAAAAACAAAAATATGGGTATAAATGTTTAATTCTAACAACATTTGGTTTTAATTCTACTTTTAAAATGCTTTTTACAGTGCAGGAGGGGATATTTCTTTTCCTGTGCTACAAGTTCCACCAAATGATAAAAAGCAATGTACTGAAAAATATAGTAGAACCAAACCACAGCCAATATCCAGAAAAAAGAAACTTTTAATGGTGGGCATTTTCGCGACAGATTTTGCCGCTTCATCAGACAACACAACATCTCTTTACTTTAGTATTTAAAATATATTCCAACCAGTAAAAACTCCTGTGTAATTAACAGTCAATTAATACCATTAACAAGGCAATTACATTTTAAAAACATGGATACAAACTGTCATCTTACTATGTTCCTTGACTGTAAAACTGGCTTTATGGAAGCCTTATCATTGAGCCCCTTCCCCACTGTAGCTCTCATCCTAATTATCCATTCTAATTCAGCTACTTCTGTCCTATTGGTAACATCCCCTCTCCTTTCATTATTTCTAACTGTTTCTATAGCCATAAATCTAAATGTATGTGTACTGTCATACTTGGCCACGTTTAGCCAATACATTATTATCTGCCCCCTGTGTATATATCATAAATGTGTTCTCTCATCCTTTGCTTTAACATATGGTTAGTTTTGCCTATATAATATGAAGAACATACTATACAGTATACCAGATAAACAAGATTGCTAGTGTTACAATTAGCAGATGCTATAAACTCTATTCAGTAAATGTTCAAGTAGATCACTGCTGCAGTAGCATTTCCTGCTGTCTGACCCCCTAGATTTCCACTCTTGTAGAAGTTTTCAGGTTTAGTGAATTAGCTGATTGGTATTGGGTACATGAAGATCAACCATTGTGTTGGTTGCAATTATGTTTCATTTAGGAATATTAGTAGTTTAGTTCTGAACTGACTGTAGCCTATCGGTTTGCAAATATTAGAGGGAAGGGGCTCTATTCGGTATGAGTATGGAAAACCTTTTTTTCAGCAATAGCTGTAGTATCATTGACTTGTATTAATATAAGGTAAAGAAACGATCAAAGTACTAGTTTTGTCTGATGGCTGGGCAGTAGGATAAAACAATTTATGTGTAAAGGTCGTGAGAAACGAGAAGGGTCTTGCTGTGTGGTGAACCAGATAGCTTAAGGTAATGCGGTGGTGTTCTAATGTTGGCGAGAGGCTAATGAATCTGCATATACTATTAATATTGGTGTAAATATTGTTTGTATCTTGCAAAAGAGTTTCAGCTTGAGAAGAGAGGGGATTTCAAATAGCATAAGAGGTGCTAAATTGTGCATTGATGTTATTAGTAATTTGTTGGACGCCCGACATACATGAATGGCGATATGCCTTGAGAGAGGTTGTTGTAGTTTCTACTGAAGCAGTGCTTCCTTTGCATTCATAATCACCCGACTGATTTTGCAGTAATAACTCGCTTTATGAGAAGCATCAGTTGTGTGTGTGTGTGAAAGTGGGAGCCATCTCAACTGTACATATTTTCGCAAAATGTCCATATTTTTTACTCATATTTGTGGTCTTGCATATTTTCTGTGCAATCTTTTTTTTTTTTTTCGGTTGGTGCTGTACTTCTTAACCACACTGAAACTTAACTGTGTTTCAGTCAGTAGTGAAATAATAGCAAATCTGGACAGTTAAGAGGTATGCTGCTGCGGTGTTATATGATATTTTAGTAACAATGTTTGATGGTTCTGCACCTTTATTAGATATTTGTAATATGGATATTGTAGTGACTGATGTATACCTCTCAACCATCCATTATTATATCAGGTGGTGTTTGTGGCTGAGTGTAAGTGCACTATCTTCACCTTTCTATCTTCAGAAGTGATGTGCACCTTGCGCTAGTTACCTCTAGATAGATAATCAAGATGCTGTTTCACACAAATGCATTGCCTTGTTTACAAAACATGGGATCACAGGAGGAGGTTATTAGGCTAATGACCCTAGGGCCCTTACAAGTCTAGCCAAGTTTTACCCTTATTTCCATGATCAGCACCTATCTCCCCTGTCCAAGAGGGACACAGGTGAAAATCCTGGGGTGAATTAACGGTTTGGGAATACGTTAACTTTTTACGGAAGACGTTGCTTGGGTGAATGTTTCATTTTGGTGATTGTACATACTGGGAAATATTACTGAAGAGTTGTTTGGTGAAATATTTCATTCTGGTGCTTGTGTATACATCAAGATTTTGTTGAAGGTATCACTTAGGTGAATGCTTCATTTTGGTGATTTCAAATACTAGGAAATGTTACTGAAGGGTCGTTTAGGGAAATGCTTCATGTTGGTGCTTGTGCATACTTCAATATTTTACAGAAGGGGTCGCGTGGGTGAAAGTCTCACTGTGGTGCATGTACACATATAAAAATGTTACTGAAGGGGTCACTTGGGTGAATTCTTCATTTGGTGATTGTACACACTTGGAAATGTTACTGAAGGGTTGTTTGGGAAAATGTTTTATTTTGGTGCATGTATATACCTGGGCGTACCAATGAAGATGTTGCTTGGGGAAATAATTCATTTGTGTATCAGGGAAGTGCTTATGCCTACATGGTCAGACTGCTGAAATGACTGCTGGGCAAAATAGTTCATTGTGTCATTTTGGTGCTTGTACATACCCAACACAAACAACTGAAGGGGTTACTGGGGAAAATAATTCATTAGTGTGTCAGTGAACAGCTTCTGCATACTTGGGCAATCCATTTGGCCATTTTATTGTCCTGGGAGCTGGCTTATTATACTGATTCAATGGCTTACTTTAATTCATAGCATGGTGCTATGACCTGTTCTCTGAGATGATCTATTTGTTAGAATATTATAGTAGAAATACGGTGTAAAAATCATAGATTATCTTTGGCTCAGGTTTCAGAGACGGTTATGATAAAGTTTTTTTTATGTATCCAGCTTTCAAGTGTGTACTTGCATGAACTGGGAAGAAATTAAATGAGACTGGAATGAATATCTTAACTTGTAACGAACAGGTGCCAGTCTTTCCTTTACTGGCCAAGTCTTTGTGCACTTTTATAAATGAATTTTGCCCTTGATGTAGTTTGAATGTAAGAATCATTTATTAGCTATTAACAATATCCAAACTGTGTCTTCCAGAACACATCTTTTGGAGTAATTCTTATATGGATCTACCAGATAAGTTAGATATGTCTGACTTTGTTATTTCTGTTTCTGATTCAACTCAGCAGTTGGCTCAGTGAGATAAATGTTACTACTTGCATAATAGTACCAGTATGGAGCAACCACATATTTTGGGCAATTTTCATGGCTCTGTCAATCATGTGTGGAATTTAGGTGGGAAGAAGGGCTCAGTAATATATGTGTTATACTGTTTCTACTGAATTACTCTGGTCTTCTCCTAACTGATGGTAATGAATCTATATTACATGACACCTGCCCAGGTCATATAACGAATGCCTATTAAACAGGTTATGTGCAACAATTATCACCTGTGTCTGAGCATGCAGAACTTTGCAGTAATGAAATGCAGGTCATTATCACATTTTAACAATCATGAGCAGACCGGATTTCTGCTGTGGCGACCCCTAACTGGGAAAAGCCGAACGTCTTTAACAATAAGTGGAGTTACAGTATAACACTGAGTGGGCGGCCATGGTGGTGCAGTGGTTAGCGTTGTCACCTCACAGCAAGAGGTTCTCCGGTTCAATCCTCAGCTGGGGTGCCCTCTGTGTGGAGTCTGCATGTCCTCTTTGTGGTCGTGTGGTTTTCCTCCGGGTGCTCCGGTTTCCTCCCACATCCCAAAGGCATGCTGTAGGTGGATTGGACACTCTAAATTGGCCCTAGATGTGAGTGCATGTGTGTGCCTTGGGTGCAGGGCTGGCAACTCAACACTGTAAAATTCTGCTGCCAATCATGAGTGGACAAGTGATCCGCTGTGGTTACCCCTAACCAGGAAAAAGAAGAAGAAGACAGTATAACACTGAGTCATTCTCACTTACCAGGTAAAACTTTCAGCAGCTGCCACTGTCATTCACATAAGTAGAAGTTGTTATCACATTGATGAATGCACAAGCCGTATTTGGGTTTCTGTTATGTGGAGTCATTTCCCACCCCCCCCACCCCCCCCCCCCACCAGTTTCTTTCTGTCATTTTTACAGTTTGTTGTATGTTAAGAAACACAGTAATGTACGCATTGTGGTTACATGATTCATATTTTTGTGAACTATTGCAACTGAAGAAAATATAATGTAGTCATTTCCTGTATCACACAGTCACTATATAGTGCTCTGCTGTGTTGCTTTTCAACTGCCTCTGTGCAGGTAAATAAGATCAGATTGTTCTATACTGGTGTTAATGAAGATCCCATCTGTTGAGGAGAAATCAAGCAACATGTACTCGTTGGGTGAGGATACAGACTCTGATGGTAGTAGCAGTGGTTCAGACATGGGTATGGACCTCCAGCCATGACGTAATGCCAACCAGAGAGAGAATGAAGATTACAACGCATACTATGGGATTTCACTCGCATGTCTAGGTGAGAAGGCTATTGCATGTGATATGGATGATGCCCCTGTTCCAGCCATTCCAGACAGACCATTGTGATTTGCCACAGCAGACCTGACCACCCGTGGCAAATCTGAGGATGAGGTACCACTTGCACTCCTAAGGAAGGATGGCACACACAATAGTCACCCAGTGCAATCTGATTTTGACACAGATGATGAATTGCCTTTATTTGTGTTCAAGAAGGGCATGGTATCACTGACAGCCCTATGAAGTCCTCCACAGTCCAGGACAGTGCAAGTGCTGACAAGGATATGGATGTGCCTACCACTATATATGAGGTTCAGAGTAGACCAGAGTATGTGGATTGGGATGCAGAAAATCCACTAGACCTGAGTCGAAGTAGCTCCTTGTCAAGCAAAGATATGATCGTGCCTCAGCATGGAACGTCTGTTAGTACTTCACTAACAAGTTCTTGCATTACAGTTGCTACTGACACTGATGAGTGAGCACCATCTATAAACCATACAGAACTTTCCATTTCAAAGTCTTCCAGGCTACCCAGTAAGGTATGCCGAGCATGCCCGCCATGTACGGTCATGTGGGAAAAATGCCTCACAGCAGTACACATTGATGACTTTGAGGGTCCAGTAGGCCCTGTAACCAACTTGGACTAAGATAACACTGAGATGGACTTCATAAATTTGATGTTCCCAGAGGAGCTGTATACCCTTATTGCCAATGAAACCAATCACTATGCTGCACAGAGGCAGATTGCAGCAGGCATGGTTGATAAGCAGTGGAGTCCTGTTTGTCCTGGAGACATATGCACATTTCTAGGTGTCAGAATATACATGTCTATTGTACATGTTCCTGAATACAGGCAGTACTGAGAAACACACCGTGTATATATTCCCAATAGTATATGACCCAAGAAAGGTTTGAAAAAATTCAGCAATATTTCCACTGCAACAACAACCATCAGAGCCTACCATAGGGCTGTGTGGGTCATGACAAACTACATCATGTACGGCCAATACTGGATGCAGTATTTCATGCATGCAGAACATAGTACAATGTGCATTGTGAGGAGGCTGTAGATGAAGCCATGGTTGGCTTCCATGGACATTTGAAATTTAGACAGTTTATGCCTGGTAAGCCAGAGAGGTATGGCATTAAGATATGGGTGTTGGCAGACTCACACAATGGGTACGTATGTGAATTCCAGGTAGACACTGGAAAAGCAGAGCAGAATACAGAGGTCAGACTGGCACACCAAATTGTGGTTGACTTAATTAGGGGACTGATTTGCAAGAAGCATTATATTTACTTTGATAACTTCTTTACCTCTGTCTTGCTGGCACAGCAAGATGGTCTGTACTGCTGTAGAACCATGTGCACCAATAGGTCAGGATGGCCTCTAACAGTCAACAGACAGTTCATTGGTAAAGCACCTCGAGGGTTCTATAAGCAGTTGCAGAGTGGACTATTGCTGGCTACTGAATGGAAGGATAACAACCCTGTATTTCTCCTGTCCACTAACAGTAACCCAACCTTGTCAGTCTCCAGCACACGCAGGGAAAAGCATGATGGAACAAAGGCATTGGTGCCATGTCCACCAGTTGTAAACATGTACAACATTTACATGAATGGGGTGGATCGAGCAGATCAGGTCAGGACACAGTATCCTACTGCCTGAAAGGCATGTCAATGGTGGTGCTACTTGTTCTGGTTCTTATAGGATGTGAAATGTTAGAAGCGCTCTGCACGTATGACAATGCAGGGCCAAACCAAAATAGGAAACCAGTCACAAACGGCCAGCATTCAGGTGAAAAAAGGCAAAAAAGAAGACCAACAAGACTAAATCAAGACATTAAGATGGCAATTGTGATTTTATTCTCCATACCGGTTTTGGCAAAACAGCCTTCATCAGTGGAATACCTTTACACAATGAAAATCATTCCTCCATAAATAGACTCATCCACCAATGAGAAGGACAGTCCCCCCCACACACAAATTAACAGCATCACTACCTTCAATTAAATAAAGATTTAAACAAATAAATACTATAAGCAGCATACATGGCACAGTAGTGATGCAAGGCAGGAATATATAAGGCAAACAATCACACAGAAAGGATTTCCACTGAATAAATGTTAAAAACACTGGTTTATTACAGCACAGAAAAAATGTGGTTAGCGCTTTCACCTGAATAGGCTTCTTCAGACCATACAATTAAGTCCTCAGCACTCTTAATATACAAAAAAGAGGACCAAAAAACATTACAAAATCCTTAAAGATACATCAAACTGATCATAGTGCTTCAATCACACAATGTCAAAGCTTGACAATAAAATCCTCTTAAAAATAACTAATCATATATACAAAAAACAAAATCAAGCACAGCAAAGTGTGCTCACTTCAATCTCCCAGATCTCAAGAAGGGTCTCAGGGTACCGTCTCATTCAGTCCAGGGAATACATCCGCCCTAAGCCTGACAATCCACCTGGAACACCTTCCGTCCTACCCCTTACATCACCCCCCCCCCCGGAACTAGTGTATATAACATCTAACACTTTAAAACGGAAAATGTGTGTATGTTCAGTGGACAAAACATGCTTGGAAAGGGCATTAACAGTAGAACAAAGCCTAATCTGATAAAGATGTTCCCTTATCCTGTCCTTTACCCTCCTGTTCGTCTTACCCACATAAAACGCAGTACAGGCGCATCAGGAGGCTAAATAAACCACATGGGAGGAATTACAATTAGCAAACACTCTGACCTCATAACTGTTGCCATAAATGGGGTGATGGAAACAAACATTCCTGATAATGTGGGAACAGTGGTTACAATGACCACCATGGTACAGTACCAATCCTCCCATCAACTCTACCACCCACGATGGGATAGCACAGCAATTTCTTCAAATTCGATCTATTCTTGTAGAAAAAACATGGGGAGGTGCCTACAGCATCTCACACATCCGGATCTACTGTCAAAACACTCCAATGTGATCTAATCACATATTTTAATCTACCCACATCCTTCGTATAATACAATGGTACTCTAAAACCATGATCTCTTCTCTTGATGGCACCTAAACCACTCTGTCCATCATCCTCATTAATTACTGCACTCTCTGAAAAATAAGGTGCAGCACCACATTCCCTTAGAGCAGAGAGTCCTTCTAACACCCTCTCTATATCAGAAGTTTGATACTCTCTTTCCTTAAACCTTTCACACAAATCCCGAACACCAGCCTCAAAACCCTCCTGACTAGGGTTATACAGAGATGTCCTATAAACCTGACCTCTCACTGTGTTACCAAACATGGACCCCGGGTGCATGCTATGCCTGTGAAGAAAGGCATTACGCTGACAAGTCTTTCTATAAACTCCTGTATTTAAGAGGCCACATTGCATCCTACTGTGCCGTGTATGCTGCTTATAATACTTGGATTGTGTTTGTCACAGGGAGCGTTTACCTTGTGGGGAGTGACTTTTATTGGATTCTTTTTTATTATATGCTGCTGTTTTCACTTCCCTGGGAGCATGGCAGGTACTACAGAGAAGCAAGTGGAATTACTGTATGTACCGGAATAGGGTGTTTCTTTAAATGTTGATCGGTTTTCTACGTGTGTATCAGGTGCCGTGAATCCCCTGATGTTGTTCGAGGATGGAGGAGAGGAGGACACAGTGACTTCGGCTGTGCCATTTGATAGGGTTGAACTGTGTATGACTATTGCTAGATTGGAGACTGACTTCCTAAAGCTGAAGCGGTTGCAGACCCAATGGCAGCATTTTGAAGTCTGCATTTTTCGGAGGATCATACCGAGGGGATTGAGGGTACTGAAGATGCTCACTACAGGTAATTTGTATCCTGAATTACTTTTTAAGTGGCAGCAGGCTAACATAGCGGTAAGCCTTAAATATTTGTCTCTATTGAACAAACTTTTTCTACCAGAGGAACTAGAATTATGTGAGAGCATTAGAGAGCAACAGAGGGAGTTATACCATAGTTTCCCGGCTGATGTTGCTAACAGATTTATTGACTCTGTGTTAGATACTGTACAACTCTATGAAAAGCGCTTGCTGGCACAGAAGCAGCACAAGCTGAAGAGGGATATTGATGATTTTAGGTTAGGCCAAGTCTTTTCTTGGCCAAGGACATTATTCACGAGACATGGGTCTAGTGATTCTACTCCTGCTCAACGGGCAGAGGTGCCTAATGGCTATAACATGGACAATAACACTAATGTGAATGCTCCTGTGACTGATAATGTAATTGATGGCAATGTGATTGTAAAAGATGGTTGTCGCAGTGCTACTCCTGTTAATGTGGAACCCTTAGGTTTGGATGTCTCTAGTAATGCTATTTCTGTTAATATGGAACCTGTGGGTTCGAATGTAACAGAGAGTGGCTTTGGTGCTTCCTCTGCTGGTCTTTTTGACCAAGACCCGAGTAAGGCTGGGCGTTCTGTTCCTGCCAATCCGAATTTTAAACCAGTAGTCAGAAGGAAGGAACCTATTAATTCTGTGCATGCTACATCTTATCTTAGTTCCGACAAGGTCAGTGATGGGGTTGCCAGTCGCCCTTTCCCCATCAATGTAGTTCACAGTGGAGGGGGGAGATCAAGGTCCATGAGCAGGGGCAGGACCAAAAGGAAATTGTCAGCAGATTCCCAGTTGAACCACAACCTCAAGAGGATGTGAGAGAAAATTGGGAAATGCTAGTTCACAATATTTCTTCCCATTCTCTTACGCCTTATGAGTTAGGTGTTTTATCAAAAGGATTGACTTTTATACCAAGTTGTAATAGCAACTATGTTGATACTTTGGTACAGTTTAAACTATTTGTTAGGAACCTATGCCTTAAGTTGGAGTTTAAGGACATGATGCAGATGTCTGATGAGAAATCCTTCAAGAAGCGTAGTGTATATATGCCAGTGGTGCCACCATTAGTGGCTGCTTTTAGTAAATTGGTTGAAAATAGAATACAATGCCCCATTTGGTTTGTACCTCTCAAGACATCTGCGACAACTGGAAAGGCCGCAGAAATACCTCACTTAAAGAATCACAGGCCTAAAGCAGATGCCCTACGCTGACTGCCTTAAAAAAACTCCAGCTATACTCTGTTGCATATCGTCTACTCAGAGGCGATCTCTGCTTAACATAGAAGGCCATGTCAAACCCAGAGCTGTTGGACATGCTGCACTTAAAGATATCCCAGTCCCTCAGAGCCACACGCTCCAGGGATCTAAACCTTGTCATCATAATAAACAAAACATGCTGGAGGGATAGGTTCCTGACCCAGAGACTCCCCAGACTCTGGAATAGATTGCCCATACATGTCAAGCAGAGTGCCTCTTTGGCCCTCTTCAAAAGGAACCTTGATGACTGGATGGGAGAAAGGAAATTCACCCCAGGGATCACGTCAGTCGCCCTGCTAGACAGGGGTCCAGGGAAGTAAATAGTTTGGGAAGAAATAGCCAGGGAATTGTTATGGCTAGGTTTGTATATACCCTAGGGCTGATAGCCTAGTACCAACCTATGAACCTATGAACCTATGAAAATGATTTATATGACATGGAGAAAAAGGTGGGTAGGTCTGATAAAAGGAGAGGCAATTTGACTTATGCACAGAGGAGAGCCTTGCAGCAGTTGAGGAGTGAAACCTCCCTTGTCATCAGACCTGCTGACAAGGGGGGTGCCATGGTGGTTATGGATACCGGGTTTTATAATGATTCCATGACATCCATGTTGTTGGATCAGAGGTTTTATTGCTTAATAGAGCACAGTATGGTGGATACACATGTACAGAGGATATGGGGGATGCTGGATGACTTAGCTAAGACTAATGTTATTACGAGTGAGTTGTATGAATATCTTTTGGTTAGTGACCCCCTTTTGCCAGTGATACAGGGCCTACCAAAGATCCATAAAAATGGTGGGTGTCCACCCATGAGGACCATAGTTGCAGGCAGAGGGTGGATCACTGAACCTTTTTCTTTATATGTGGAGAGGTTTCTACGTCCCGTGGTTGATGCTAATGTTTATATCCTAAGGGATATGAAACAGTTTCTATTGGATTTGTATGAATATGTGAGACTAGTTCCTATTGATCTCCCTTATTTTCTGGTTATGATGGATGTTTATTCCCTTTTTACTGTAATTCCGAACAGGGAGGAGGTACAGTTGGTGTCTGACTATCTGAAGGTTAAGTCAGAGTTGAGCAGTGATGCTGTGGACCTATTGGTCTTATTTTTGGAAGTTGTACTGGAGAACAACATTTTTTGTTTTGGTTCACAGTGTTATTTGCAGAGGGATGGCGTGGCTATGGGCACTTCATGTGCCAATAGCTACGCCAACCTTTTTATGGCTGCATGGGAGACTCAGTTTTTGTTTAATGTAGAAGGGATCTCTAGGAATGTTATGTTTTATAGATGTTTCGCTGATGATGTGTTTTTTATCTGGAGAGGCACTAAGGACGATTTGTTTTCGTTCATAGAGAGGGTTAATGGCTTGACACATTTTTTGAAGTTCAGTCATGAGGTTTCTGAAACATGGATTTCCTCTCTGGATGTTTATGTCCAGAGGTTGGTATGTGGCCTCTTAAATACAGGAGTTTATAGGAAGACTTGTCAGCGTAATGCCTTTCTTCACAGGCATAGCATGCACCCGGGGTACATGTTTGGTAACATAGTGAGAGGTCAGGTTTATAGGACATCTCTGTATAACCCTAGTTAGGAGGGTTTTGAGGCTGGTGTTCGGGATTTGTGTGAAAGGTTTAAGGAAAGAGAGTATCAAACTTCTGATATAGAAAGGGAATTAGAAGGACTCTCTGCTCTAAGAGAATGTGGTGCTGCACCCTATTTTTCAGAGAGTGCAGTAATTAATGAGGACGATGGACAGAGTGGTTTAGGTTCCATCAAGAGAAGAGATCATGGTTTTAGAGTACCATTGTATTATGTGAAGGACGTGGGTAGATTAAAAGATGTGATTAGATCACACTGGAGTGTTTTGACAGTAGATCCGGATGTGAGAGATGTTGTAGGCACCTCCCCACGTTTTGTCTACAAGAATAGATCGAATTTGAAGAAACTGCTGTGCTATCCCATCGTGGGTTGTAGAGTTGATGGGAGGATTGGTACTGTACCATGTGGTCATTGTAACCACTGTTGCCACATTGACATGGATGTTTGTTTCCATCACCCCATTTATGGCAACAGTTATGAGGTCAGAGTGTTTGCTGATTGTAATTCCTCCCATGTGGTTTATTTAGCCTCCTGTTGTGCCTGCACTGCGTTTTATGTGGGTAAGATGGACAGGAGGCTAAAGGACAGGATAAGGGAACATCTTTATCAGATTAGGCTTTGTTCTACTGTTAATGCCCTTTCTAAGCATGTTTTGTCCACTGAACATACACACATTTTCCATTTTAAAGTGTTAGATGTTATATACACTAGTTCCAGGGGGGATGATGTAAGGTGTAGGATGGAAGGTACTGAGTCCAGGTGGATTGTCAGGCTTAGGGCGGACGTATTCCCTGGACTGAATGAGAAGGTACCCCTGAGACCCTTCTTGAGATCTAGGAGATTGAAGTGAGCACACTGCTGTGCTTGACTTTGTTTTTTATATGTATGTTTAGTTATTTTTAAGAGGATTTTATTACCAAGCTTTGACATTGTGTGGTTGAAGCACTATGATCAGTCTGATGTATCTTTAAGGATTCTGTAATGTTTTTTGGCGCTCTTTTTTGTATATTAAGAGTGCTGAGGACTTAATTGTATGGTCTGAAGAAACCTACTAAGGTGAAAGCGCTTACCACGTTTTTTCTGTGCTGTAATAAACCAGTGTTTTTAACATTTATTCAGTGGAAATCCTTTCTGTGTGATTGTTTGTCTTATATATTCCTGCCTTGCATCGCTACTGTGCCGTGTATGCTGCTTATTATACTTGGATTGTGTTTGGCACAGGGAGCGTTTACCTTGTGGGGAGTGACTTTTACTAGATTCTTCCTTAAATAAATAGTAGTAATGGGTTTTCTTCTTGAGTTTGTCCAATACCTTAATGACAATAAGTGGGGTATAGAGTTTACTCTGAATTCGGATAGTAATGAAATACATTTTTTGGATGTTACTATCCGGAGAAATTTGGAAAATACTCTAAGCACTAAAGTTTTCCGGAAATACCCTCAATATAACAATTTGCTTCATGCTACTAGTTTACACCCCGGCCATACCATCCGCATCATCCCAAAATCCCAGTTTCTACCTATGAAAAGAATTAAGTTCCACTCAAAATGAATATGACTCTTCCCAGCAGGACCTCTGCAATAGATTTCAGAATAGGGGATACAGGGACTTTGACATAATTTCTGCCATTAATTGGGCCAATAATCAAGACAGGATGTCTTTATTAGAATATAAGGCCAAAACCATGGTAGACACTAGTGATACAATCAGGTTCATAACAACGTTTGGGAGAAGCACCAATATTATCAAGGAAACAGTTCACAAACATTGGAATATCCTTATGACCAACGACAGTTTGCAACCAGTATTGGGGACGGGGTGTCAATTCTCATTCAGGAAAGGTAAAACGTTGGGTTCCCATTTTTCCCATTTTAAACATACCAGTAGTGGGAGTGCTATATACCAACAACTCACCCTGTCTGGGGATATTCTTTTTGGCACTTTCCCTTGTGGACACTGTTCTTCGTGCTGATATGTGAGTAAACTTAAGCAATTTACTAGCAAAAATACCAGCAAAGTGTATGACATAACATTTTTTAGGAATTGTGGAACTGACTGGATTGTGTATTTGGCCACCTGTAAATGTTCAGCCTTTTATGTTGGTCAGACAACTCATCCACTAAGAATACGTATGTCAGAACATCGGAGCGACATACGTAATAAACGTGATACCAATGCTCTATATAGGCACTGCTTGACACATCCCAATGCAGACATTCACTTTTTAATAATTGATAGAATTGCTGGTAATAGTAACAACATGCAGGGATGACATAGCATTTTGAATAAGAAAGAAAAATGTTGGATTATTAAGCTGGGGGGGGGGGGGCTTTTCCCACCCGGACTAAACGATAATTTATAGTGCTTTACTTTTTTCCTGTATGTAACCTAACTTACAATTTATTTGTTCAAATCTTTATTTAATTGAAGGTAGTGATGCTATTAATTTGTGTGTGGGGGGGACTGTCCTTCTCATTGGTGGATGTGTCTATTTATGGAGGAATGATTTTCATTGTGTAAAGGTATTCCACTGATGAAGGCTGTTTTGCCGAAACCGGTATGGAGAATAAAATCACAATTGCCATTTTAATGGCTTGATTTAGTCTTGTTGGTCTTCTTTTTTGCCTTTTTTCACCTGAATGCTGGCTGTTTGTGACTGGTTTCTTATGGGATGTGGCCATAGTCAATGCTTTCATTATATTTCATGAAAGTAACAGCCACCAGCAACTGTCATGCCCTGGACGTGCTATTCCAGCAACACAGTTAAAGTTTCTAAGGAAACTAGGCATGCACCTCCTTGCCAGTTACAAGAAGAGGAAAAGATGCACTGAGATAACTGTCTCAGAGGCCATGAGCTGGTCTGAGCATGGCTCACACTTTCTGGTGAAATGGTGGAAATCAAGATGCAAAAACTATGCCAGCAAGGGCAAATGTGCTGAACCTTCATGGGGATGCCTGACTTGCAAGATCAACCTGTGTGTTGAATGTTTTGACTATAAAAGTCTTGTGTATTGCTGACAGCAGGAAAGCACACTAAGCAATGTACAAGAAAAATTAAGTTATGTATTCGTATGGTACTGGGGACCTTGGAAATTCTTCATTTCTGGTGCTGAATACTGTGTGCATCACTGGGTGTCACACCTAAACACCATGAATCTTAGGCTCATCCTGGATGGCAGTGGGGAACTTGGAGACTCTTCAGCTCAGTCCAGTTGTGCTGCTTTCCTAGGTATGCATGGTTTCAAGGGTGCCACTGTGATGCCTTTTGTCCCTTCCCGAAAGGCCACCTACCAAAGAAAAAATCTTCGTAAGTCTTTTTCTTCTCTCATGTGCTCTTTGTATGGTGCTCCTGTCACTCTCCCTCCCCTATGGTAAAGTAAATGTATATAGGCCATTGCAAAAGACATTACATTACTTCCTTATGTTCATTGTTGAATGGACACATGTAAAGGGAAAAGGCAGATGGCTGAGACTGCAGGAGGTTGTGAGACAGTGCCAGTATCAGCAGTCTGAATGGGTAGCCAGCACAGGTATGGGAAGCATCAGATGCCCTCGAGTGCCACTGAAGTCCCATGACTGCCCTGGGTTCATTAGTGGAGTGGTGGTCCTTACCCTGTTTTTTCTCTTTATATGTCCTCTTTCTGTAGGCCTTTATTAGTATTCATTCATACAGTCTGTTGGCTACAGCAAGAATGTGCATCTTTACAGTGATATGTGTCTACTGTCAATCTGATAGTGTGTGTGAGTTGTTATTTTCCTGGTTGTTAGGTATGTAACTCTGCATCATCTTTGAAAATAATGAACCTTAGCACAAGAATATTGCCTGTGTGGATAGCAGTGAAGATTCAAACAGGCAAACAAGGTAGTGCATATTATATCCATATATGTAGTAGTAATGCAATAAATCCCTCAATCATCAGTAACCAACTTGCATTTCTTCTCTGTACAGGTTCTGCCTTGTGACAGTGACATGGCTTCAAGAGCAGGGGAACAAGTGAGAGTGTGGGTGTGTGGTCATTCCTACATTCACTGGGCTGCCAGCCATGTCTCCAGAAATGACAAATACTACAACTTAAGCTTCCCCACATCTATCATTAAGGTACACTGGATTGCAAGAAGAGCATTGGGGTATACTCCTGCAGTTGTTGGAAGAGAAGTATTCCATCTACACTGAGCCTGACATTCTTGTCTCGCATATTGGAGGGAACAATGTCATCACGCATCCATTTGGAGAGCTGAGGCTTCAAATCTAGGAGATTTTTGAACGCATGCAGTCATGGTGGCCATGTAGTCATTTTGTGTGGTCTGACATAATTCCTCGCAAGAACTGGAAACATGCAAACAGCCAAAGGGCAGCACACAATGCCAGACAGTTATAGAATGGGTTCATGCATGGCTTGATGCACAGGGTTGGCAGATCAACAATCAGCCATAACAGCATCACTGCTGAAGGTGTTCATCTTTTCAGAAGTAATAGAGTTCACCTAAATGAAGATGGCATTGACCTGTTCTTGACTGATCTGCACAATGGCATGATGGCAGCAATGCATGATATATTGGAAACATGCACCTAGTGACAAAAGATGGAAAACAACTATGACCAAGTAGGATCACTATGGTTAGTAAGTCTATTTCATGAAAACTGTTTTCCCTGCTAACAATACAGTAGAAGAATTGTAATTGTAACTTTGCTAGGGGAACATGTCAATATGGTAAGTAGTACCTCATTTTGAAGACAGTATTAGTACTTACAACATGGTAAAAAACTGTGTCTGTATACTCTACACATGTACAAATATCACAGTTTGCTTAGGCTTGTAGAATTATGAAAATTATACATTTGCTTTATTTCTCATTATCATGCCCATTTCTTTGCAAGGGAGCATGGTGATGACACACATGATGCACCATTTTGAAGCTGACACTGAGTCACACAACTTCTACACTGATACATAGTCTCTATCTGTTACGGGTGATGAGATATTGTGCTTTGTTTAATTATCAGTTATGGGAAATATAATATTAATCATATTTCTGTCAATATCTCAGTAAAGGAGCATCACACAGTAATGGTTAGGGTATCATTTTACAGCTGACATTCATGCAAAGAAACTAATTACAAATTGTATGGGTCTACATGGTACATTCACCAAGATATAGGTTCATAGGTTCATAGGAAGATACTAGGCGATTATCCCTAGGGCCTATATAAGCCTAGCCAAAAAGGTACCCTGGCTTTCACCACCCAAGAAAATTATTTTCCTGTGCCCTTGTTGAGCAGAGCCACAGAAGTGATCCCTGGGGTAAATTTCCTATTTCTTATCCAATCATCAAGATTGTTCTTGAAGAATGCTGATGAGGAGCTCTGTTTGACATAGATAGGTAGTCTGTTCCAGAGTATGGGAAGTCTCTGGGACAGGAGTCTATCCTGCCAGCATATTCTGTTTATTGTGGTGACAAGGTTTAGGTCCCTAGAGCATGTAGCTCGGAGGGATTGGGATTTCTTTAAGTGGAACATGTCCAGCAGCTCTGGGTTTGACATAGCTTTGTATGTTAGGCAGAGATCGCCTCTGAGTAGGCGATATGCGACAGAGTAAAGCTGGAGTTTTTTGAGACAGTCTGTGTAGAGCATCTGTTTGATGCCAGTAATCTTCTTTGTTAGGTATTTCTGTGGCCTTTCCAGTTGTTGTAGATGTCTTGTGAGGTACATACCCAAAGGGGTGTTGTACTCTATAATGGGTCTAATGAGTGATGAGTAGAGGGAACAATGACCTCTTTTTTCTGGATTAGAAACCTTTTGTTATGAGGTGAGTCATGTAGAAGGATTTCCTGATCACTGTGATGATGTGATTATCAAAGGAGAGACTACTGTCCACCTGGGTCCCAAGGTCTCTTATCACACTTTCAGCATTAAGTAGACTACCACTTATGTGGTAGTTCATGGGTACAAAGTTTTTACCAAAGGGGATGACAATGCACTTTTTGGCATTGAGCTTCAGGCCATGGCTTTGACACCAGGCATCTGTCTCAGTGAGGCCCTTTTGTAGTTAGGAGTTTCAATTATGGCTCCTAGTTTGCAGTCATCTGCAAACTTTGTTAGCCAAAGACCTTCTGTGTTAGCCTGTATTTCAGAGAAGTAGATACAAAACAGGAGAGGACCCAGGACTGATCCCTGTTATACTCCACTTGTCACTGGTCTGAAGTCGGATTTGGAGTCTGCTACTTTCACAGTGTGGGTTCTGTCCATGAACCAGTTGGCAACCCATCTTGTGACATAGGGATTTATACCTAGTTTAGTGAGCTTATCTATAATTCCAGATTGGTGGATGGTGTCAAAAGCCTTAGCGAGATCTAGATAAGCTATGTGAACCACCTTACCCTCATCTTTGGCTTTGGTGACTGCTTCAAAGAAGTCAATCAGGTTTAGGAGACATGATCTGCCTTTTACAAACCCGAACTGGGTAGGGTCCGGAGTTTGGAGATTACCAATGTCTTTGTTTATGAGTTTCATGATGATGCGTTCCATGGTCTTGCAGACCAGGCTCATCAGGCTAATGGAGCGGTAGTTCCCGGGGTCCATCGTGACTCCCCCTTTGTGGAGTGGGATAACCGTTGCGCTGCTCCATTCAGTGGACACAAAGCCTGAGGTGAGGCTATGATTGAACATGGTACTTAGGAAGGGTGCCAGTTCATTCTGTAGATCATGTAGAACGCAGCCTGGGATATTGTCAGGTCCCATGGATGAAGTGTTCTTGGCTTTGGAGAGTGTGTTTTTTACCTGTGCAGCTGTGATTACAGGAACTTTGCATTCTTCCGGTATAGAGATGGGCCCTCTAGGGGGTGAGAGGGGGGTAAAGTTAGCACTGAAGCTATCTGCCAGGATGTTGGCAATATCAGTTGGTTCTGTATATTTAGTGCCATTGTGCTGTAACTCAGAGTAGATCTGAGTGTTGCCATTGAGATTCTTGACACAGCTATAGAATGCTTTGTGGTTGTCTTTTGTGTCAGTGGCAATTTTGTTTTCGTAACTAGCTTTGGAGGATTTTATGAGAGATCTCAGCTTCTTACTGAGGTTGACCAGGGTGTTCCTCCCGTCATGGGATTTTACTCTTTTTTGCAACAGTTTCTTTCTTCTGTTGTAGAGTTTGTTTATGGCAGAGGACCACCAGATCGGCTTCTTTTTTTTATAGGATAGCATCTTGGTTCTATTAGGGATAGCATGATCCATGCACTCGTGTAAGTGCTTATAAAGTGCATTTGTGTAAAATTCAGCAGTCATATCTCTATTGTCCGTCTGCATGGGTGTCATGAAGTTTGCCACTTCTGTCTTAAGAAGTGTAAAGTTGGCTTTGGAGAAGTTTTTTTTACAGTGGTTTCCCTAATTGGAGGTGGGGGCGGGATGTGGATGTCTAGGGTGATTAGCTTGTGGTCGGATCTGACCAACGAGGAATTGACCTCTGATGTGGAACACCGGTTGCCCGTGTTGGTAATGACCAGGTCAAGGATATTGCTGCCCCTGGTGGGGGTGTGAATAAGTTGATCCAAGCCTTTGGAATTTATGAATTCCAGAAAATGTTGAGCAAAAGAGTTGGTACATGAGTAGTTTTCCCTGTTAATGGTGGGGTAGTTAAAATCGCCCATTATTAGGGTGCTGGGTTGTACCCTAATACTTTACAGTGTATCAAGAAATGAGGAATGGGAATCCTGGGGCATGGTGGGGGGGTCTGTAGCAAGCTACAATTTGGATTGCGGTCTTGCTCAGAGTTAGTTGCACTTGGATAATCTCGGATGCATTATACTGTGAAACTAGCCTGGAGGTGTGGATATCCTTAATGAATATGGACACGCCTCCACCTTTAGTGCTTCATTCTGGGTTAGGTGGCTGAAAGGTGTGGTATGAATTATAGCCTGGTAACGCAGGGGTGCTCTCTGGACCTTTGAACCAGGTTTCTGTCACTACACAGATAACGATGTTCTCCATTTTAAGGAGTGCCTTGAGTGAGTGCATTTTGAGGTTTAGACTCCTAGCATTGATTAGCATTACCCTCAGATTTTGCTTGCTTGTACCTGTTACGGTGGTGAATTTGTCATTTGAACCTTGCCTAAAAAGGCACTATAGGGGTGGCAAGAGCCTTAGCCAGTATCCAGAATCCCAAGGGTGACAGGTGCAGGCCATCTCTGGCAAAGCATCGTGGTCTGTTGATCATGTCGTCCCAGGCAGACAAATACTGAATCCCCTTAGAATGACTAAGGAATGAATGAAGAATGAAAGGTATATTGTGATTTGTTTTACCAAAAAAGGTAAACATATGCATAATATCAACATTCCTTGGTAAATATTTAATAATCACTTAGATGCACACTATCAACATTTACACCATTGAAAAGATCGGTGTCTACTGAATAACTTTCACATTTACATTTTTGGTCTAGCTCTTATGGTTAAAGAGCTACGAACATTAGTTTTCTGTATGGTATTACAAATGGATTATCTGAAAATAAGCTCAGGCTGCACTGTTGTTCCTATGGTGGAAGTAAGCAGATAGCATTTTCTGAGAAGCCTCAGAATGAATGAGTTAATCTTTCTAACATACATTTTCAGATCCATGCATCCATAGTCCTTGCACATTGTGCTGGAATAAAATTAAAACCTTTTTTCAGTACTAACTGCATACTTAAATTAATCGGAAAACCAGACAAGTTGAAATGGTATTAGAATTGGAAGTCGGGGGAGAGGATGTGCCGGACAACAGGGGAAAAGGTATATGAGAATTTAAAATGTCATTCTTCATCTTGCTATGCTGTGACCTCTTCCCTTTCTTCTCCCACTCTTTCTCCCTCTCCCTTTTATTCTTCCTCTCTTTGAGGTATAAACTTTGCTGTTTAACTGTCCTGGAGATAAAAAAAAACTATCCTGATCATTTGTCCTCAAATTGGATAAAGGAGTATTAGAAGAGGGGGGAGTTATTTTGGCTGAAGCCAAAAGTGATAAATCATCAGGCTCTACTTATTAGTTTCCCTTGAAGTGCTTGGCAGTCCCTGTATAGTCACAGACTCCTTGAGCTGGCATTTTTCATTTTTTCTGTAAAAGGCCTATTGAAATTTCACCAATAAATAGTTGCACACAGAACCACTAGTTCGCAGTGACAAGCACAGCCCCCAGAGTTGCAAACCCAATACTCCTGACATTACTTTATATTCTCACTCCAACTGTCTAATCAATAAAAAAGGGTATGTTGCCATGCATATGAACTTTCCAACTATCTCTGTTACCAACTTGGTGGATATGGGCATCCTGAGGCAATGCAGAAATTGTCTCATTTTTACTGACAACCAGTTAATTCTCAAACATATTGATAGGGCATGTGAGAGATGTATTTATATAATGTCAGTAAAGGCAAAGCTCTCACATAAAAGCACTCCTAATGTCAACAAGATTGTCAGTAGTACACACACCACATTATGCATGAACTCAGGTCATTGGACCACAAGTACCAGTAATGATTCAGTCATAGCCCATGTAGGTGTTAATAACCTGAGATGTACCTCCCTAGACTATATGAAGAAAGAGACATCATGGTGCTCTTGGAATATGTGTTCAAGGCTGGTATTAGCCTAGCATTGAGCAGCATTTTATCTTCTTCAAGGACGATGCCACAATAGGAACAAAAGATGACTGACTTTAATAATTGGCTTAGTTTATAGCGTCGTTCTAAGGAGGTGCAATATTTGCCAGCATGGAAGGAGATGGTCAACAGACCACACTGCTTTGCAAGGGATGGTCTGCACCTCTCCCTTCTAGGCTTCCAAATATTAGCTAAAACATCTTCCTCCCCCATAGTGCCTTTTTTAGGCAATGCCAAACTGAAAGTACTTCTGACATAGTAAATCAAAACCACTAAGAGCTAAAGGTCTTACTGCTCAATGCTAGGAGTCAAAACAAAAAAAGTCCATTCCCTAAAAGCTATTTTCACACTAGAGAATGCGGACATCTGTGCAGTCAATGAAACATGGTTTAAAGCTGCAGAGAGCACATTGACAGTGCAAGGTTATAATGCCTTCCATACATTTAGACCAGCTACTAGAAAGGCAGGGACTAAAGGTGAAGGTGTCTCAATTTACATTAAAAATAAATATACCTCAAGGCTGGTTAAACAGGACAATGCACTTGAGCTTCTCCAAGTTCAAATCACCATAGGTAAAATCCAGTACCACTTTATTGCAAGCTATAGCACCACCTTGACCCAGGAAACACATACCTTGTATTTAAACTTATTGGAAACACTCACCATCCAACCCAATGCCATGTTCAATGACACCACTATTAGCTGGGAATCCTATATGACACCAAACATACAGGTACAAAGATTCCTAGATTTTTAAACACAATTTCCCTGGACCAAGAAGGGGTGTAACCATAATGGATCCAGTCCTCACTAATATGGGAGAGTGCTGCACACCCCCTAGTGTAATGTCTTCAGTGGTAAGGTCAGATGACAAAATGGCCTCCTTTGAAGTAAAAATAAATCCTGGAACCCCCAGTTAACCCTGGAATATTCAGGAGCTACTCTAAGGATAACCTCCTGCTATTAAGTGATAACCTGACAAAATTTCAAGCCCCTGTAAACCCTGAGAACACTGTTGCCTACACTTCAGAGAAGCCCTATACAAGCATGTTAACAGCTGCATGGAGGCAGCTGCACCCACCAGGAAGAAGTACAGAACTAACTAAAAAAAACAAGCCACCCTGGTGGAATCGCAACATCAATAGGCTGTATAACAAAATAAGGAGCTGTGCACCCAGCAAGATAAAAGTACTCATCAAACTAAACAAATAACTGAAGTCAAGGCCAATGTCAGTGACCTCTGGCTGACTAAATTTGCAGATGGTTGTAAATTAGGGGCTGTCATTGAATCACCCACCGACACAATTGTTCTCCAGGAAGGGCTGACACAAACAACTGGTGTCAGAGCCATGAACTAAAAAGTAAATGGCAAGAAATGCATAATAGTATCCTTTACAAAGTCATCCAGCCATGGTAGCTATCATATTGACAATACACCCCTAAGAACTGACCCAGTTATCAGGGACTTGGGGGCACACATAGGCAGTAGTATAGCCTTTGACCTTTATGTGTCTACAGTAGTGAGGAAATGATTCTGTGCTCTGCAACTTATAAACAAAGGTATGGCATCTAGGTCCAAGGAAGTCATTGTTCTACTGTATTCAGCATTCATCAGACCTATCATTGAATATGCTACCCACTTTGATATGTACCTAACCAGGCCGATCCAGCAATGAGAATGTCCACAGAGGTTCCTCACTAAAAGTATACAGATCCTACAGGCTGTTGAGGGGAGATCTATGCCTGGCATACAAGACATTGTCAGACCCCACTCTCATAGACCTTCTGCATATCCACAAAACAAACAGCACCAGAATTACCCATTCTAAAGACCTAAACCTTACATGCTGAACAGACAGGTATATATCCCAGAGATTACCCCTTCTCTGGAACTGGCTGTCCATCCATGTGAAGCAGACTTACTCCCTAACAATTAAATTGTAACTTGGACAGTTGGATGGGGAAAAGGAAATGAATCCCTGGTTTGGCACCCATGTCTCTGATGGCCACAGGCAGCCTGTAAATGGTTCATCTCCCAGGCCCCTGCTTGTAAACGTTTCACTCCTATGCCCCTTTTCACACTTGTCAAGGATACCAGAACTTGTCAGAGATTTGGGATGCATGGCTAGCCTTAAAAAGGCCATTGTGGTCATTGACTTAGTAAACACCTTTGAGCCTATGAACCTAAATGAGGTAGTAGCAATAATTTACATACACGTGCAAAGCAGTGTGAGCAATCAAAAGCAGGGCACTTTAAAGGAACAGCTACTTATTTACATTATGATTTCACAAACAGCGCATCAACTATGTTACAGTTTCAGGAATGGGTACCCCCCCTGTAGGAAATAGCTGCCGAATGGTCTTACCAAGATATAGGACTCCCTTATTGGTGCAGCTAGCTTAGAATAATGGTACTTATACACTTATGTAGGTAGTGAGTGATTGTGGATAAAGTTTTCATGATGTCATGTCAGGCATTTTCAGTTTCAAGAAAGTTTTCAAAAGGCAGTGTTTATGAATGAAATTACTTTTGAAATTGATGACTATTTGCCTCAGACACTATAAAAGTTGATATGGTACATGCAGGAGCAGCCTTAGGTCAACTGGTGCCCTAAGCAAAAGGGCTCCATGGCGCCCCCTGCGACACCACCGGGTACCCCCATCCTGGTCTACCTACACAAGATAAATACTGGAAAAGCGCCCCTGTTACAGTTGTGCCCTAGGCAACCACCTAGTTGGAGAGCCTCAGGTAACTGTATTAAGTTATCTGCCTCAGGTAAGTATACCAGTGTCCAAACAGATGTGTAACAAAACAAGAGAATTTTTTTGACTAAAATAAGAGTAATAAGTAGGCACTCAGAGGACTAAAATGGAGACCATTCCCAACTAAATATGCTGCATAAATGCTATCATTTGGTCTAGGGGCCGAGAAATTACATGTTGATGTACAGCCATTAACAATGCTGTTAAAATAACCACAGATCCTAGTATTATGCAGCAGGTAGATACAGAGAATATAACAGCATCCTAACTTTCAGTTATAGAGAATCATGTCTGGGTTAATAAAAGATTTTCTGGTGCCCTAGCAATGTCTGTGATGTAGCAGAAAGCTTTCCCGGTGCATCTCCATGTGAAGACTTCTAGCAATGAAAAGAATTATCATGTAAATGATTAACAATGACATAGAAAATATTCAGAAACTGGATCTGACACAGTTTTTTTGTCAAGAGCAGATCATACCTACTCAACTTAGTGGACTCCTTTGAGAAGGTCACCAAGGCAATGGATAAGGGAAAAATGGTGCATACTGCCAATGTTGACCTGGCCAATGCATTTGATGCAATACCTGACATGGGAATTTTAGACAAACACATAGAACTAGGTACAAACTCTTATGTCACCCATTGGATAGCTAGGTGGCTCTCAGGACTCAAGAAGTTAGGATAGGGGAGTCCACCTCCACAAAGAGTCTGGTCACTATCAGTGTCCATGAGGACTCTGTGCTTGGTCCACTAGTCTTTGGCATCTACGTCTCTAAAGTCAAGGCCAACATTAAGGTCCTCTGGCTGACAAGGTTTGAAGATATTTGTAAACTAGGTTTGGTCATAGAAACAACCCCAGATACAAATGTCCTCCAAGAAGAGTTGACTCAGACACATAAGTGGGGTCAGAGCCACTGTCTGAAACCCAATGCTAAGAAATGCATAACAGTATCCTTTGGGAAGTGGACCAGCTCTGGAAACAACCTCATTGGTAACACCCCCCAGTAGATCCAGTAGTAAGCGATTTGAGGGCACATGTAGAGAGTAACCTGGCTCTCATGTGTCTATGTTAGTAAGGAAATCATTCTGTTGTGCAACTTATATGGAAGTTTATGACTTCTAGGTCCCAGGAAGTCATCACTACACTCTATTCAGCCCTCATCAGACTGATAATTAAGTATAATGCCCCCTTTGGCATGTACTTGACCTGGCACTGCAATAACCTGCGCATCTGCAGAGGTTCCTCACAAAAAGAATTCAAGACATAAACAGCATGTCCTACACAGATCACCTCAAATGTCTATCCCTGTACTCATTCTCCTACAGACTGTTAAGTGGTTATCTATGCCTGTCATACAAGGCATCTTCGGATCACACCCTGATGGACCTTCTGCATATCCACAAAACAAATAAGCAACAGAAATATTATATTTAAGGACATAAATCTGCTTCTGACATAAATAGGACATTCTGGAGGGACTAGTATGTGTCTCAGAGAATATCCCTTCTGTGGAATAGGCCTCCCTTTTATGAGAAGCATAGTTATTCCCTAAGTCAGTTTGAGTGTAATTTGGACCAGTGGGTATGGAATCAAAAATTCAGCCCTGGTCTAGCACCAATGCTCCTAATGTACAGAGGCAGCTTGTAAATGCTTGACCACCCACCCTAGCCCACTTATATATCTTAGAGAAATCTCAGTGTCCCTAAACTTGTTAAATATGTTTGGACTGCATGGTCATTATGGTCATTAGTCTAGTATACAACTATGAACCTATGATCCTATATAAGTCTCCTTTGCATCTGCTTTGAGGAACTTTCTTGGATACTCTTCACCCCTCATAATGCAATTTATAACCCATTCTCCATTTTATACTTCAAAATTGCAACACATATTTAAACTAATGCCTCTGCACCTGGCAACAGTGATTCTACAAGCATAGATGTATACGAAATTACCCCTACTTTCCACTCCAGCCTCCACTAACATCTGAGCTATAAACACATTTCTACAATGCACATCTCTCAACTCCCTGCAAAAAACATGCAGCCATAAATTCCACAAAAAAATTCCTAAATATCTGTACCAATTCACACCAGCTATTTTAATGCTCCTTATTGGAGCCAACATTAAAATGAATTCCATACCTTACAAGCCCTCCAGCTCCATCCACAAGCTGTACAAACTCTCATACTTCCTGTGTTCTCATCAATCTACAAAGCATTAGCAACAAACTCAACCAAATAAGGCCTTCCTGTCCTCCCACTGAATCTTGAATCAAATCAAACAGTTCTTTCTTTCAGCACTTACACCTCCCTTTATAGAATTATGAGTTTAATGCATGATTTGATATCAGGAAAGGGGAGACTATCTAATACTCTGCAAAGTCCATCTTCTACCCATCATTCTAGTCAAAACCAACAATACAAAAGACACACACCCCTACTTGGTCCTCCTAAAATTCAGCACTCAGAAACAAACAAACCTTTATTTAGTGCAGCAGCATATGACCCCCCCTTCATTTCTTTCTAAATGCAAATCCCTGATCTCTGAAAATGTCTCAGCAAGTAACCATTAAAAAAGACTCCACAGCAAAAATAAATATCTGATTATCTGGGGGATTTCAACATTAACCTCTCTGGTACCTTCTCAAATAACATTTCTGAATTTCTATTGCATGTATCTCCTACAGCTAATTGCAAAGCCCACTTGCCAGATTCTGCATTCTAGCGACCACTCAACTATAACCTTCTAATCAATAATGAACCATCTAGCATCTCAAATGATTCTATTCTTCTGCATAGTTTCAGTGACTACTTAGAAGTCATCTTTACAGTGACTAGTCTTTGTCTGAAATCTTCCCCCAAATTGATTTCCTTCAGGCCGCAATTCACACAAAATATCACCAAACTGAAAAAGGAAAAATAACCAATAACCTTTAACTGGTCAACAATACTGAATATCCATGATCCTAGCATAGGATCTACAACCCTAACTCAAATGATTCTCCAACTCTAAGGACAATTTCTTCTCCATTGTAAAATGCCTTTTTAAAACAGGAACATACCCTGTGGCTCAACAAAGAGTTTAAATCTCCACTCAAGCTAAGTGATAAAGCCTGGCTATTATGGAAATGCAATTTGTCCTCTGAGACTTTAATACCTTTACCACAGTATGGAACTTGTCTGACCAATCCATATGAAGGCTCAATGGAAAGCATCTAAAACTCAAACAACTTTTCCTCTTAAATAATCCCAACCACATATGGCATAAGGTCAATCAGCTCAGTGGATGCAAGTCCTCTGACAACAAATCCTTTTTAAACCTAATCTAAACTAATCAAGGACCACTCACCTGCTATGAGTTTATCAGACAGTTTAGCTACCCTATTAAAATACTAGCAGCATCTCCTCTCACCTCTTCACTTTTCCAGAGTCCCCTCTCTTCACACACACACACACACACGTCTTCTACCAGACCCCTACGTTTTTATTTATTTTATTATTTATTTTACATTTGTTGACCGGGCTGGTCCAAATGGATATATGTCCATTTTCAGTGGAGGCCTGGAGAGAAAAGCTCCTCACATTAGAATAGTATTTACAAAACACAGGTACATTACCAAGATTTGGCAAATTATAACAGTAGATTACATTTTAGCTTATGAGTAAGAAAAAACTTTCCTAGTTACATAACAAGTATGGATATACATACAAAAATATATAAAGGTAAGTAAAATAGAGCACTGTTAAACTAAAACGTTACACACACATTATTGTTAGTAAAAGATTAATGAGTTTGTGTGAGTGAGAAGATTAGTGTGTGGCTGACTGACCCCATTTTGGAAGAACACTCACAGCAAGAGGTTTTCCGGTTCAATTCTCGGCTGGAGGACCTTCTGTGTGAAGTCTGCGTGTCCTCCCTGTCGTCAAATGAGTTTTAAAGACATGCAGTGTGTGTGTGTCTGTGTGTGTGTGTGTGTGTGTGTGTGTGCGTGTGTGTGTGTGTGTGTGTGTGTGTGTGTGTGTGTGTGTGTGTGTGTGTGTGTGTGTCTTCTGTGAAGGCTGGGGACCGGCCTGGCAACTCAACACTATTAAGACTCCACTACCAATCAGTCTTTGGACTGGTGATCTGCTGTGGTGACCCCTAACGGGAGAAGCCAAAAGACATATATATATATATATATATATATATATACATATATATATATATATATATATATATATATATACATATATATATATATATATATATATATATATATATATATATAAAACTTCGTATTTTTAGGTCTGCTTTACTCCTGCAAATGATATACCTATTTTTGGAAGTAAGTCACGATTTTTAGGCTTTATTTTCCCCTTCACATAATTTATCAAATCTCTTTCTTCACACATTCACAGTTCCTAGGTAAGTACTAGGCTAGCTGCTCTTGCAGGTCCTTTTAAGCCAAGCCAGTTTCCTTTTTAGTGCTCAAATTAACCCATACTACTTGGATAGAGACTAGCATTATCCATCCCATGGTTAATAATAATATACTACCCCAATAAGAATAACAAGGATCATCCATAGATAATTTGAAGGAATCCATTCATTGGTTAAAGCATTCAGGAGCTACCACTGTCCATAAGTACGGGGGTAGCCTGCAGTAAATTTTCTGTTTCCCATCCATAGATTCAAGTTGTGTTTGAAAATGGACATGGATGAATTTTGCTTTATTTGTTTGGGGAGTCTGTTCGACAGCAGCATTATCCTCTGTGAAATATACTTGTCCCCCAAACTATTCCGTTGATGTTGCAGAAGGGGTTTAGATCCCTAGACTGCATATTTCTGATGCAGTTTGACTTGCTGATGTGCAGTAAATCCATCAGTGATGGGTCAGAGAATGCCTTGTATGCTAGACACTGGGTCATCTCTTACCAGTCTGTAGGATACCAAGTATAGTGACAGTGCTTAGAGTCAGTGCGCATAGAGCATGCTATTTAGGCCTTGTATCCTTTTTGTAAAGTATCTTTGTGGGTGCTACAGTTGTTGCATGTGTTTGGACAAATACATACAAAAGGGAACATTATATTCAATGATTAGTTTACCAAGGGCTGAGTAAATGGGTTCTATGACATCCCTAGATTCGGACACAATCACTTTGTTTATAAGCTATGCTATATAGAAATATTTTCTTATAACAAGAGAAACATGTCAGTCAAAAGTTAAAATCCTGTCCACATAAGTTCCCAAATTGTGAACAACGGTGTCATCTCTTAGGGGTGTATTGTCAATGTGGCAGTTTCCTGGGGCAGATGGCTTCCCAAATGATACAATAATGCATTTTCAGTCCATGATTTTGACACCAGTTATTTATTTGGGACAAATATTCTGCAGGATGGCTAAGTCATTTGGGAATTCAATTACTGCTTCTAGCTTGTGGTCATCTGCACACTTAGTCAGCCAGAGCCCTTTGTTATTGGCTTTTACTTAAGAAAAGTAGATGCAAAACAGCAGCGGTTACAACACAGAACCCTGAGGAACTGCACTGGTCATTGATCTCTTTGTGGAGGTAACTTCCCATATTTTGATTTCTTGCATCCAATCTGTAACCCAGTTGGCAATCTGGATGACATAGAGGTTTATTCCCAACTTATTTCACTTTTCTACTATGCCTGAGTAGGAAATCATGTCAAAAGCTTTGGCTAGGTAGTGGTATGTGGTATGTACAATTTTGCCTTCACCCATTGCTTTGGTGACCTTTTCATAAATAAAATCCACCAGGTTGAGCAATCATGACCTACCCTTGATGAATCCAAACTGAGACAGGTCCAGTGTTTGGAGGTATCCTGTGTCCAGACTGATTATTTCCATGATTACTCTTTCCATTGCTTTGCATATGATGCTGGTCAGACTTATGAGTTTTAATTGCCTGGGTCTCTGGAATGCCCTTCATTATGCAGAGAAATGACTGTAGCTGTTCTCCAGTCACTTGGTACAAAACATGTATGGAAGATGAGACTGAACAGTGTTTTTAGGGTGTGGCCAAATCATGCTTCATGCTATTTAAGATGCAACCAAGGATATTGTCACGATCCATTGATGCAGTATTTTTAGCTTTTCATAGCAAAATCAGTTTCAGATATATGTTGAGGTAATTAAGGGGAGGTCTACAAGAGGGTAGTGAGACCAGCTATGTTGTATGGGTTGGAGATGGTGGCATTGACAAAAAGGCAGGAGTCAGAGCTGGAAGTGGCAGAGTTAAAAATGTTTAAGATTTGCACTTGGTGTGACAAGGATGGACAGGATTAGGAATCAGTATATTAGAGGGTCAGCTCCGGTTGGACGGTTTTGAGACAAAGTCAGAGAGGCGAGATTGCATTGGTTTGGACATTTGCTGAGGAGGGATGCTGGGTATATTGGGAAAAGGATGCTAAGGATGGAGCTGCCAGGTAAGAGGAAAAGAGGAAGACCTAAGATAAGGTTTATGGATGTGGTGAGAGAGGACATGCAGGTGGTTGGTGTGACAGAGCAATATGCAGAGGACAGGAAGAAATGGAAACAGATGATCCGCTGTGGTGATCCCTAATGGGAACAGCCGAAAGTGAAGAAGAAGAAGAAGAAGAAGCACACAAGAAATTACACTACATGACCAACATTACAGTGGCACCAATAAATTAAAGAGATAGGATGCATATCTTACATCTCCCTTTTTTGGAAACATAAAGAAATGACCTTACATGGTAGAATTTTGCAATACAGTTCAAGGGTGACAGATTTTACTGTCTCTTTTATAAAGCCACTCTCTTGTTTTTTAAACACAACTTCCTGAGTAGTATCCTATATTTGTACTGGAGGCAGGAAGAGTTATGTGCTAGTTGGTACTCACAATTTATGTTAATTAGATGTCCATGTTTTTGACTGCATATACCTACTTTTCAAGGACCTTTGCTCCTATTTACTATGCAGACAGGCTGAGAAGTGTGCCTTGCATAAAGAAGTCAGCAACCTACTTGAAAACATGCACACAGACTTCTCCCAGACTCAGACCACATCTTTCTTGGTCATCTTCCACTACAAAGAATTTCTATCTCGGTCTCTTCTCTCCATCACATCTTAATCTTTGTTTGACACAAAATATAATGCCACCATTTAGAAAACAGCTCTGATCACCTCCCTAAACAATTAAAACCATAAAAGAAATCACATTTTCATCATGTTCCATCCTACCTAGTCTTGGCAAGGTGATAGAAATCTCCTAACCTTAAAATGACATGGATTCTGGACAGGTTATATATAATGATCACACATCAGTGCCTAACTGACAACATTATCCTATTGATGGACAAAGGTAACTTAACAATAGCATTATTTGTTAATTTCACAAAAGTCTTTGACCATATCATCGGATAACTTCTCCTACTCTGTCTTCAGAGCATTGGCATTTGTAATACACCCAATAACTGGTTCCAAGACTTATTGTCAAACAGATTCTTTAAAGTTATATTAAGCTCTTCCTTTTTTCAGCCCACACCTCTTTCAGTGGGAGTATCCCAAGGTTCTATCCTAGCCCCTCTTCTCTTCTCTATTTTCATGAATAAACTACCTTATGACCTTTCTTGTACCTTCCTAGTCTGCAACTCATTCTCTATGTTGATAACATGATAATCTCAAGGTCCAGACACAAGCACTCAACAACCAGAATACAGCAGCAAAAAGACCTCAGCTCCCTCAATCCCTGACTTATTAACCACAAAGTAATATGTAACCCCACAAAAAAAAAAAAAAAAAAAAAAGCATGTTATTTGGCACCACCCAAAAACTTAAAAACACTAAAGTCACTCAATATCATTACCCTTTGTGACACACCAATAGAAACAACAACCTCCTTTAAATGCCTCAGTTCACAGCTAGACCAGTCAGTAAGTAGTATTTCAGATCCATATTGATATATTAAGGGCAAATGTTAACTCACTTCTCTTCTAGGCTAGGAAAATCCATCCTACCTACCAAACTAGCCAGGCCAACTAAAAGCAAAAGAGTTCTTCTGGTCCAGCTCAAGTACTATCTATGCAGAACAGCCACAGCCTCTAAGAAAAACTCTTCCACATCACGGACTACTGAAAACAAAATCTGATTCATCACTAACTCATGCTCTCATGAGCACCACTGCCTCACCCTCAGATATGCCAAATGCATCCCATTGCAACACAGAGTAGACCTGCCACTAGGCTCTCTCATCTTTGAAGTTCTACACGCTAACCCATTTTCACCACCAGCTGTCAGACTTCATAGCAAACACACAGAGTATAACCTCAGATGCATTTCCCAAACAACCCCTTACTTTTAAACTAAAGGAATCACTCACCCCACCATAGATTTATAAGTTCATAGACATAATCTACACTAACTATCACTAGGGCCTTTATAAGCCTAGCTGTACAACTCAACCCAATTGTGTCTGTGTATCATGGTTGTTTATTAGGAGTGGGTATATCAATTAGGAAGCTTCTAGAGGTTATGTGGGGAGGGGGTATGTTAGTTAGTCAGGGTATAACTGTCTGTTAGAGACATCAGGGCCAGACCTGGGGTAACTTTCTCATTTCCCATTCATTGCTCAAGGTTTTTCTTAAATAAGGTTAGGGACAGACTCTGCTTCACATGGGCAAGGAGCCTGTTCCAGAGCATGAGGATCCTCTGAGACACATATCAGTCTTGCCAACATGTCTTATTTATGTCACTACCAAATTTATATCCTTTAATCTAATGGTTCATATGCTGTCCATTTTGTACATGTGCAAATGGTCCATCCGAGCTGTATCCAAGGATGCCTTGTATGCTAAGCAGAGATCACCTCTCAGTAACCTGTAGGAAACTGAGTATAGATATAGGGCTTTAAGACGATCCCTACAGGACAATGTGTTTATATCCTGGATTTTCCTGGTAAGGAACCTTTGTGAGCATTCCATCTACTGCACATGTCTTGTCTGGGCTGGTACATGTCAAACGAGGCATTATACTCAATGATGGGTCAGATAAGGCCTAAATAAAGTGGCACTGTGACTTCCTTGGACCTGCATACTATGGCCTTTTTTATACGTTTGGTGACATAGAATGATTTTCTAGCTACCTTTGCCACATGTTCTTCAAAGGCCAGATTATTATCTATATATTCTCCCAGATCCCTAGTTAGTGGGTCAACCCTTGGGAACATCGTATTGATGGAGTAATTAGCCTAGGTGGCAGTTTTCCAAAAAAACACTATAATGCATTTCTTGGCATTAGCTTTTAATCCATGACTCTGTCACCAATCATTTGTCTTAAACCCTGTTGGAAGTCATTTATGCCATAAGGTAATCTATGATAGCTCCCAATTTGCAGTCATCTGCAAACTTGGTCAGCTAAAGACGTGACATTAGTCTTTATCACCAAGAAGTATATGCCAAATAGGAGTGGTCCCAACTGGGAGCCCTGAGGTACCCTGCTGGTGACCGATTAGTTAGTGAAGAAGGTCTCACCAATCCTGACTTCCTGGGTCCTGTCTGTGAGTCTGGCAATACAATGAGATATGTGGGGGTTTATGCCCAGTTTGGTGAGTTTGTCAACTTTACCCAAGTGAGGAATTGTACTGAACACCTTAGTCAGGTCCAGGTAGGTAGTATGCAACTTTTTCCCCCTCATCCATTGCCTTGGTTACCTTCTTAAAGAAGTCCTCGAGGTTTAGTAGGCATGGTCTCCCCTTGACAAAGCCAAACTGGATTGGGTCTAGTGTTCAAAGGTTGCCTATGTCTTTGTTGATCATTTATTTGATAATTTATTCCATGACTTTGCATATAGTAGTCTGACTAATAGGTCTGTAGTTACCAGGAGTCAGTTGATAGTTCATCATTCTGAAGTGGGATAACCACTGCATTTAAAGGAATTACAATTTCCCTTCCCCACTTTCATAGGTGAACTTGAAAAAAACTCTCCACACTAAATCAGTCTGTATTTGCTACACAACAGGCCACATTACCTAAGAACCTCTCATCCTGTAGCATTACTCTCTCTCTCAACTACTAATACTTAAAAAAAAAAAAACTCCACCTCCAACACCCTCTCCTTACATGACTCTCATTATTCCATAACATTTCAACCATAATTTAAACCTGCCATATAATGACATAAAATAAACGTTTTTCATTTTTGCTGGTATATCTGTTAATTGTTATTGCTTTTGTTATATATTATTTACTGGGGTTTTTTTGTTGATATGTAGAGCTTACTGCTTCTCTCTCTTTCGCTTTTTTTTCTTTGTGAAGTATTTCATGTGAGCAGTGCCTGCAAATGGTCAGTTGTCATGTGTACTATATCAGTAAACAAATATAAAATAAAAAATAAAAATACAAGATCAATGAGAAAACAGTCCGTATGCACTATTTTATTCTTCAGGCATATATTGGACATATTTTTAAGTAACTGCAGAAAACAGCTGCACTAATAGTATAAACAGAAATAATATGAGATGATCTTTGTGTGTTTGCAATAAAACATTACTGTCTACGTAGCACCATAATTTGTTAAAATCTTTATACTGTATTTTAGGGGTACAGGCTCCTAGGCAGTAAAACATTTCCCTGTGGTACATTTGGTCGGGGACACAAGTGACATTCAACTGATGAGAATTATGGCTGTTGTGAATTCCTTGTAGGTAAAGAGAAGAATTTTGTGCCATGCCAACAACTTCAATAATCAAATGCACAGGGGGAAAATAAAAATGCACAGGGGCAATAAAAATGCACAGGGGGGAAATACTATCCAAGGCTCTCAAGGCAACATGAAACAGCAGGTGGTATGGTAAGCATCAGCAACAGGCTGGCCATTGAGCATGTCAGTGGCTATAAAAATGCAGTGTACAATGTGCAGTGACTTTATATTGGTGCATGTGGACTAACATTCCCTTCACAGTGTTTAGGGAACATTACCTAACATGCATACTGTAGGATAAATGTGAGTAGAGAAGCACGCACACTTTCCTCCATACTGCAGCACACTTTCACATGTTGTAGTTACATAAGCACATACTGTACACTGAGCACAACACTTATGATTCTTCTGCTTCCATGCACTTGGTTATTAAAGCTATGGGTGTGCCATTGTGAGCTTTCCTTTGCCCACAGGGAATTCACAACGACCATATGTTTGTGCAGCTAACTGGCAATTCAGCCAGCCATGTGCCCCTAACCAAATGCACCACAGAGAAATGTCTCGTTACCTAGGCACCTGAATCTGTATTTTGTCACATATAAACAGTTACATATTTTTTATTTTGAGCCAATGCTGGATGAAATAGGTTTGTGTTGTGACACGTCACCTTGTGACTCATGCATTGGATCAGTCTTTCTCTATGTGGTCCTAAGTGATAACGGTCTGATGGCTTCAAACTGCAGCAAGGGCATTAGAAAAGCTAGCTGCCAGGGGTTGTTCACACAGCAATTCCATGGACAGTGAGTTGATTTAGTCTAGCAGTTAATGCAAAGGATTGATGCTATGAACTCCTAATGAGCTGCTTCCTGTAGCCCAGAGTTTTACTCCCTCAGCCTAACTTTGCTTACTATGTGAATCTGAACCAGTCTATTAAACAGGTAATGCTATGGAGCAACTAGAAAACTGAGATAGACTTCCCACTAGTTTCCTGCACTGCATGCCTACAAACTAACATAAGCCTACCAATGAACCCACCCAACCCAAAATATAGACCCAAATATTTAGCTTTCACTTGGTTGCTAAGAGCCTAGAAAGAAGATTATGTGCATGTTGTTTTGAGAGTGTTGATCTTCAGCAAGCTGGTTTACATTTAATGGGTTGACTGTTTCTGTCAGAGGAAAGAAGATACTTAACAAGTTATCTGCCATCTCCATAGTTACTTTTTTAGGCCTTAAAAGTTCATTTGATTATTCATTTATTTTCAAGTAACTGTTTATATCATATTCATGGTCATGGAAAACAGTGTTTATCCTCCCACTCAAAGGGCATAAGACAACGAGCCAGTTCTGGCTGAGATATCACTCTATCATTTAACATACACACTGACATTGTGCATATTTCTGGAAAATTTTAGATGACTGCAAATTCACCAAACAGTATGATTTAGGGATGTGAGAGGAAATAGAAGCATCAAACAAACACACACACACACACACACACACACACACACACACACACACACACACACACACACACACACACACGCACACGCACATGCACACACGCACACACGCACACGCACACACACAAGACATGCGGACTTCACACAGATGGTTCCCCAGCTAGTAGGTTGCCAAGATGACCAAGTTGTGTACGGCAACAGTAGTAACTGCTGTACCACTGTTCCCACATGTCCCTCAAATGAATCAGTGACACACCAAAACTAATTGGGAAAAAGATTCCAAATTAGGGATTACTGACTCAGCTAAAATAATTAGTGAAAATGCTCTAAATTATGGGCAAGGGACACAGCAAAAATAATTATGGAAATGTGTCCACATTAGGGACACATTTTAAATACCAGCTATTAGAATAGATCTTCTCAAAAAATTCAGTTTTAGGAGGTGCCAAGCAAACTTTTCAACAAAAATTGAGGCAGTCCCTGAAAATGTGGGATAGCTGAGAGGTATGGAACACTTTTCAAAATGTTGATCTACACATGCACAATATTTTTAAAAGTTTTATGTGTATTTATATTTTCTTTATTACTGTTACTTATGCTGCTTGTAAATTATTTAAATTAGTATATCACCGGTCTTTGTTTCATCTGCATAATATAACTAATTTTATTTAGTATATACCTTAACCATGTTTCCTGACTTTTTTACTTGTTTAAATTTCAGCTGCTTTGCAGTGTTTTGTGATAAAGTATTATTTTAGTTGCACTGAGCTGTTCACAACTCTAACTTATATTGCATTGCAGACGTTAATGTAAAATTAAATAATATCATGAGGATAAAGTTGAGAGACTTTGGTGCTTTCCTACAGTTGGATAGCTCAAAAGGCTGTACTTTCCTGATATGTGATATAGCCTAATTTTATATCAGAGATAATGGGATATTCCACACTTAATTGTGGCAGGGCTAATGAACCAGGTGAGTGTATCTCAGTTATTGTGAATAACTAACCTTAGGTAAAGTCAAATACCATATCCTTGCTAGCTATAGGCCCCCATCTATGAACCAGGATAACTATACCACATGCTTGAATGTACTGGAGTCACTCACAGTTCATCTCAACACCATATTCACGGGTGATTTCAACTATCCCACCATAAACTGGGACACACATACAACCGCTAAAGTAGGCTCAAAATTCCTAGATTTTGTAAATGCAAACACCCTGGAACAGTTAGTTTGTACATCTACTAGCGGTGCTTACAAATATGAGGGGACATTGCACCCCCTCCTTGTGCAATGTTCTCACTAGTCACATCAGATCACAAAGTGGAAACCCTTGAAATAAATATAAAGGCTGAAATCCCAGCAAACCCCAGAGCTTTTAAGAACTTTTCCAAAATTAACTATCTCCTATTAAGTGAAGGCATAGCTAAATTCCAAGTCCCCCCCCCAAAAAAAAAATTCAGAGAACATGGTAGTCTATGTGGAATTATTTATGAAAACCCTGTATAAGATTGTAAATCACTGTAGAAACAGCATTTCCAAACTGAAATAAACATAGGACATATTCCAAAAACAAGCCCCCTTGGTGGACCCCTAGCATAAACAAGTTGTACAACAAAGGAAAGAAATTGCTGTCCAAAAATAGGAAGGACTATGCCCAAAAGACAAAAAAACTCCCTCATCAGTCTTAACAAGCAACTCAGGGGAGAAATCAAAGTCCACCAAAGGCAACTTTGAGGCAAAAGTAGCACCCGAGGCTAAGGATAACCATAACACATTTTTTAGTTATGTACGCAACTTGAAAGGGAACATCCAGCAGGGATATATCAAATTTGCTGGCCAATAAATTTAGCTCCAATTTCATCCCAATATCACACCCAGTCCCCCCCCCCCCCCCAGGAAATACCCTCTATCATTTCTCCCCCAACTATCACAAAACAGCAGGCCCTCACTGCACTCTACAGAGCTAAAAACACTGCATCAGTGGGTCCTGATAATATCCAAGGATGCCTCCTAAATAGCCTGAAACATGACCTGTCAGTCCTGCTCGTTCTCTCCAGCTCCCACAAAAGCTAAAAATACCTCATCTGTAGGCCTTTGATTATCAGTGCCATCAATTTCCATTGGACTACTCTGTGACATTGAGCAGGTAACATGTTACCACATAGTGCTCCTGGATCACTCACTAAAAAGAGATCCTTGTGTCTAGTGTGTTTACCAGGTAAACAAATTAATAAAATAAAGTAAAATAAAATAAATGTAAATAATATCTATCTGGCTCATTTTTAAACCAATTTTTCTAATGGTCATTTTCCATCTCCTTCAGGCTTAATATATTATGTTTTTTCAGCTTCTCACACTTTGCAAAGCTGTTAAAATATAAATCATATCTTGTAAAATAATTATGATCATGAATGGAGCTGATCAGGCTCAAGTTAAAAAAAAAAACAGTTATGAAAAGAATAGTTTTCCATGTTCATTCACATTGATTGTCCAGGCTCAAAACAGTTAATGTGACACAAATTAATTTGTTCAAGCATGTTCAGAAAGCTTTGCATAAGCTACTTTTAATCTATGTCATGAAAAGAAATTTGTTTGAAGGAATATTCTGAAAGGTTATGAAAATAAGCTCAGAGGGAAGTTTTTATGAGTCCAGCTTTATTTGATGAACCTCCCAAGTTGTAAAGTTGTTTAAATGAAATTCATATTAATTTACTGCAGAGCTAATTTAATAAGTGAGAATATTCAAGGGATGACCTTTTTAGTTGTGCAAATATAAATCGAGATGTTTGGATCCATATGACATGGGAATGAATTCTCTTTGGAACTTTATCTTGAAGAAAAAACATGAGCTTTTGAGATGAATATAATTCTGTGGCAGAAACTGTTCAACTAGAAAAGAAACATGTTTGGCCTTTAATGCCTTTTTTAGATACACATTTGCTTGAAAACCAAAATGCTCTGTCAAAGAATAAAGTAGCACATGTTTATGCTGTGCATAACAAATTGGAATGTATATTAGTGTGTGTGCTTCCAGGTTTTATTAATGCTCTGTTATAGAAAAAAATAACACTTAACTCTATAAAAATGCACCAGAAATAAATTAATTTTTATTTGGATAACTAGTAAGAGTGCAGAGAAAAAAACGCTTCACTTGGTTTCCCTGGTAAGATTATCCATTTTGGAAACAATTTTATAGGTGTTATAGGAATTATTAAATATGTGACAGAATTAATTAAGCCAGTATATCCTGTTCTGTTATTAACTTCTACATAGATAAATATTTTGAATACAATGATATGCAACACATGCAATAATGCTGACCACCTATAGCATTTATGCTGTTTGTGACTATGCAAGTCACTTGTTTTCCTTTCATACTGAAGCATCAGGAGATTGGGTCTCATACCTCTTAATTGTCCAGATTTTCACAGAATGTCCAGATTTTTACCTTATATGTTTTGGTCTGTTCCGAACAGAATTTTGTCTTCCTGGTGGATCTTTGGCAAATCAGTGAGGACTGAAGTCAGAAAATATTGACAGATGGTTGAACTTCAGACTTCTTACCCTTCAGAAAATTTATGCTAATGCAAAACCTGTTATGCTAACAATTTTCTACATTTGTAAAAGCAATATTTAAAAATTGTCTCCATTTTTGGGCCTTTGTCCCTCACATTATTTAAGGCTTCCAGATTTCTTGCAATAAGATGTTAAGAGGTATGCTTGGTATCCTGTCCTCCCATGAAACAGTTAGTATCCATTCCTGAGGTGCAGTCCAACAATGCAGATAAACCGACTTTCCATTTATGTGATTTGCTACAGCTGTCAAATGCAGCATACATATTACATTTGCTCATCTTATCTATCACTTTAACGGCAACACTATATTTACAGAGTTACTGGGTAAGTGCTAAGGGAGATGTGTACAAAGTTGCATAAATTCTTTTCAGTGGAAGTGGACACAATATATCTGACACAGAAACATTACTTACCTGTCAGTATATACCCCCGCAAGCTACACACAAGTTTCCCAAAGTGAAAATCAAACCTCCTACCTATCGAGTTACACAATATACAGAACTCAGTATTAGTCACAAGTACCACATAAGAAATCTGAATTTAATGATGTGAAAAAGCACATTTCTAATTAGTAAAAAATCACTATTTGTAATAGGTAGTACTGTATATCAAAGGTTTTGGGACTAATGCATATGTGTGCACAGGACAATATAGCAGGACTGTGATTGTCCCACTTATAACATTATGCTAGTCTCCTAAGATTTATATACTGTCCTTTGTGTACATTGCATTACTGTAAGGGACATGTTTGACATCTGGCCAATATCCCACCAATACTGCCAACAATTAAATTTGACATCCCTTACTATCCTGAGTCATTAACTAAGCAGCTTCAGTCCTCACTATTGACTCCAGTGTGAGACTGTCACTTAAACAGTTGTAGTATTTCACAATTTTTTCCTAAGAGCACAACAGGAACACTCTCAATAACCTGGGACTTTACTGTATACTTCTGTACACCCCTAATGCAACTCCTTATTACACACTTAAGAGCAATGTGTCCCAGTTTAAGACCTCTGATACACTCACACTCAAAGTAAATTAAATCCCACACATCCAAACACTTCTGAGAAAGCCTTACACAGATTTCCAGCTGTGTCCCTTCCCCAAAATAATACTGTAATGTTGCCACCAATCAGATTGTCTGCATGCCCTTCTAAAGGGGTGTCCAATTCTGAAAATTAAATATCAAAATAGATGATAGCTAAAACCAGAGCAGCCAGGCCTTTAAGGGGACCTGGAGAGGATCAAACAGTTATTAACACTCTAATCTCTAAAGAAAAACACAGATTTTCAGCCACAATGTAAAGTAATGAAAAACATTTAATAATAAGTACAATGATTACAGGAATGTAAATCAATAACATTCAATAGACACCAGAATTCAATCTCCAGAAATGTAAAATTAAGCTGTAGGATAGAAATCCATCATTCTAGAAAAACACTCCCCCGGATTCTCGAAAGCTTGCATGGTGTGCAAGATCGGTGCAGGAACTCAAGTAGGCAATATGTCTGCCGTGCGATCCAGGAACAGCCTGCATGGGCGTGCACGAGCACTCCTGCACTAATCCTGCATGGACAAAGCCCTTGTATGCAAATCACCCCATTTGCAGGAGACATCTATACAAATGAGTTGATTTTGCAATCCAGGAAGCTTGCAGCCGTCCGTGCAGGACTAGTTCTATCTGCAGAAATGTACTCGGTTAGTAACCAAGTACATTTCTGCAAAATCCAAAACGGAGCTGTGACATCTCCAAATAAAGACTGCATATCATGTAGTAAGCATGCCAATGGTCAAGTATAAGGCCATTGGCATTGCAAACATTAAAAAAATACAAAAATCAACTTTTATTTTTTCTTAGCCATTCTCGACTGTTTATGCATAGGGCAGCGGCAAGCAAATGGGATCGGGGGGTAAAATAACAGAATGAACCTAAATTAAGCATTCAACTAAAGGGTTCCTATTAGATGACCGAAGATGCATTCTATATAATGCATCTTGATCGAACTTAAAACAACAAAAAAGTAAAATAGCGAAGTGGCTTTTAAGTGAATTCTTTCCCAGGGAAAGAATTTGTTTGGCAGCTTCCATTACTTTGCCGTTTTTGGCACTGTGGTGCAATAGATGGTATATTTAAGTATTTATTTATTTTCTTGGAACTGTGATTTTTTTAATAAATCGCTCTGAGCTTTCGAGATTGTAAGCTTTCGCTTAGATGGGGTTGATTATTCATCATTCACTTTTTTAAGAGTTCGATGATATAATATAGACCCTAACTAAAATCAGTATTCTGCCATGCAAGTCAATGGAAGGCAAAAGACAACATGGCCAGTGAGTAGTGGTTGATAAGGGGGGAGGCTCAGTGTGAGACATGTAATTATGCAATAGCAGGCAATCCTATGCAAATGAAGGGAAGGATAGTGAATCCCGGTTTTCCCCAGCATGTGAGCCAGCTCCCAACAGTGTAAAAGTAGGAATAGCTTGGTGCAAGCCTAGGAGTTAGGTGACATCATGGGGGGGGGTGTCAGGCATACTGTAAGCAGATTGGAGCCCTGTGGCTCAGGTTTGCGCCTAGCTTAGCACAACTAAGCTAGGGGGTGTGTCCAAACCTGCCTAGTACTCTTTACAAAGTCTAAGCGGGTGTGCAAGCCATGCACCAGGTTATAAAGGAAGAAAAAAGAAGTTAAACCAGGAAATAGCAGCATTGTGCACATTTAAGACTGTGTTTGGGCGGCGCACACCCGGGCTTAAACAGGAAGGCAATGGGAAGGGAAAACAGCAGTAGGAAGGTAATCAAGGAGAACTAGCTTATATGGCAGGTGAAATGTATCAGAATCAGCCAATTACACAGGCAGCAGACCAGCCCAGGCCAGAACACTACTATAAACTATGCAAAAAACTTTCCCTCTGGTTTTTCCTACAATCTACACTACTGGTGTATACAAGTGGGGAAATTTTAACAAACAAACCTACAAAATGAGAAGGGCTGCAGCAGACAACATAGAACAACATGTGCAAGAGGCTGAGGGTGGTGAGGATGTGAATGCTGCCGATCAACCCACAGTGAGGAGACGGAGAAGAGTATGCAGACCAAGGGTAACCTACCAGGGGCTACATGAGCTGGAGATAGTGCAGCACTACAGGGTGGACAGAGACTTCCTATAGCAAATTGGTGAGCTGTGCAGGCCACACCTGACACACCAAACTGTCCCAGAGGAACCCATCCCAGTGGATACCAAGGTATGTGTAGGCCTAGGAATACTAGCCACAGGTACCTCCCAATGCTAAACTGGGGATATCATGGGGAGCTCACATGAATCAGCATCCAGAGTATTCCACCAGTTCCTGGATGCCATGTCAGCACATGCCAGTGAGCACATATATTTCCTCAACACCCATGAGGTGTTGTCCAGCAATATGCATCTCTTTCACCAAATAGCAGAATACCCTGAGGTAGTGGGTGCTATAGACGGAATGAACATATGCATCAAAGCACCACCTGGTGATTAGGGTAGGGCCTACATCAACCGCAGGGGCATCCCCTCCATCAACTGCCATGTCGTATGTGATGCCCAGGGCATTATAATGAATGTGTGTGCTGGCTGCCCTGGAAGTTATGGCGATTCCCATATATGGTATCTAACACAGCTGTACCAGAGATTTGCCAATTTGCTGCGGCAAAGAGACAACGCATAGCACATACACTGACACAGTAGGGGCCCAGGGAATGACACCTCCCTCTGACTCGCACATACAGTAAAAGGGATGGCAAACATGACACTACCTGTGCTCAACCATGTATAGGGATTGTACTATGTGCATCCAACATAGGCAGCCCTCCAGCACCATCTGCAAGTCTGGCACACCCTCAAGGTAAGTCAATCAACCCACCAATTGCCAAATGGAGTAGAATGTGTTGTTACCTGTATCTATGGTATGGATTTGAGCATGCAATGGAATAGGGTGGCTGAATGTTATGGCAGCAGACAGTAGACACCCATAGTGGCACCATGACATCTGTAACACATACTGGAGTCACCATAGTAGCCAGTACTACACAGGGTGACAAAACCCACTGCGGGAAATGTGCTGAGGGACATGTGTGTCCATATGACCCACACATGCCAGTCAGGGCAGTTCACAAACCCAACAACAGTCTCAACCAGCAGGACAGGTGTAGTCAAACCCAAACAGCACCTGTGCTATGGCTTCTGAATGATGGCTAAGATTAACCTCCCTGCCCAGGCCTACACAGACAGACTACAACAGGTCAGGCAGTGGGATGTTAGTTCTGAAGGGTAGGAAGTCAGACACTAATATGTAGGGCATCCAAAGCTACGATCTGTAGTACACTGGTATGCATCTAGTCAGCATGATAGATAAGAATACAGAAAGAAATGGAGTACCTGACATACCAGTGCAGTCATAGCAAATGTGTACAAGTGTCAGGTGTGCCTCCCGCCATCCTATGTAGTATTGTAATAACAGTCAGGTGTGCCCCCCATCCTGTGTAGAAATGTAGAAATAGTCAGTTGAGCCCCCCACCCTATGTAGTAATGTAATAACAGTCAGGTGTGCACCCCAACCCTGTGTAGAAATGTAGAAATAGTCAGGTGAGTCCTCCGCCATATGTAGTAATGTAATAACAGTCAGGTGTGCCCCCCAACCCTGTCTAGAAATGTAGAAATAGACAGGTGTGCCCCCATGTAGTAATGTAAGAACAGTCAGGTGTGCCCCCCAATCCTGTGTAGAAATGTAGAAATAATCAGTTGTGCCCCCCATCCAATGTAGAAATGTAGTAACAGTCAGGTGTGCCCCCCCCCAAATTCTGTGTACAAATGTAGAAATAGTCAGGTGAACCTCCCATCCTATGCAAAAATGTAGGAACAGTCAATGCCAAATGCTTGATGGATACCCTGCAGAAACAGCATGCTACCTGTCGGTGTACAACACAAAGGTTAGCACTAGAGTACTAACTACCTGGACTCGATCCACACATCAAATACAAATGGGCTTACTGGGCATGCTCACACACTTAAACACATAAAGGCCATGTCTGCAAACACCAGTGGACCAGACATATCTGGCAGTCGCAGTTGTTAGTGCAGACCCTCGTCAGTATGCACCACTCATGCCTTGCACACACAGTGGATAGGAATACAGACATATATGTAAGGACAACACATTATAATAAAACAAAGGTAGATGTACATAGATGTGTGGAAGAGGGTGACTGTGAAAAGGAGCCATCCAGGCCTGTCCCACCCAGCACACAGCCAAAGAGCACCAACCACATGTAGGTCAGATGTCACTCACTGCAAATACTAGCCACCTGTATCTGGCAGCATTACAGACTATGTGGTGCACGTGCCAGCTGTGCAACATGACTATACAAGGAAGTAGTCATCTAACAGCTGTAAACATGTACTTGTGAAATATGACTCTGTGTGTGTCCACATGTGGCATGTCAACCTCTAGATGAATGGGTTATGGCCCATGCACACACACTGACCTCCCCATAGCCCTACTATGACAAGCCTTTTGAGGTCATCCACTGTGAAATACACCTTTGGGAAAGTTGTAGCCCAGTAATCTCCATGGTGCATCCCATAACTTCATCTTGCTGTAGTGTGATAAAATAGTTAGGTAGGAGTTCAAATCCCAAACATGGCAATTGTGTGTTTGTGTGTATCTGCCTGTGTAGAGAGCAATGCTCTTTAGGGTAGTCACACTCCCTACAATTCAAATGCTCAACTTTGGCAAGGCTGCTGATGTCATCCACCTAGAAATACACCTATGGGAAGGTTGCAGCCCAGTAATTTCTGTAGTGTGTCCTATAACTGCATACTGCTGTAGTGTGATAAATTAGTTAGGTAGCTGTTTTAATCCCACACTTGGCAAGTGTTTGTGTGTGTCTGTCTGACTCTGTCTGTGTAGAGAGCAATGCTTTTTAGGGTAGTCACACTCCCTACAATTCAAATGCTCAACTTTGGCAAGGCTGCTGATTTCATCCACCCAGAAATATATCTCTGGGAAGGTTGTAGCCCAGTAATCTCTGTAGTGTGTCCTATAACTGCATACTGCTGTAGTTTGATATAGAGCTCTGATAGGGTTCTATTTCCTTCCATGGCAGTTCTGGATGTTTTGTGTGTGTGTCACTGTCTGTGCTGGGAGCAATGCATTTTAGCCTAGCCACACTCACTACAATTCAAATGTACTACTTTGCCAATCATGCTGATGTCATCCACTGTTATATACACTTTTGGGGAAGAAATACTCCAGTAATCTTCGTGGCACTTACTATAACTGTGGAGTGCTTAATAGTGTAATAAACTAGGTAGGTAGGACTTCCACTCCCAAACATGACAGGTGTGTGTGTGTGTGTGTGTGTGTGTGTGTGTGTGTGTGTGTGTGTGTGTGTGTGTGTGTGTGTGTGTGTTAGTAACTCGTATCCTGTGTGAATGTGTGACACCTGTGCCAAATGTTGTGTGGGTTTTTCAAATTTCCTATATGGTGGCCATAGTATATATCACAATTTCTACTGTACAGGGATAACAGATATGAAATAGCCGAGAGGCTGGGGTGCAAATCCATACCCATACATAACATCAAGGCCAGGCAATCACAGTTAGCAACCCCATTATTACCCAGAGCACACTCTCAACCCATGTCTCATACACACACACATGCCTAGGCAACAGCCAATATGTGGGTAGTACACTGCATATTGGCCATTGATAGTAACTATGGAGTGATTGCAGTGGTCTACAGAGGGCATGGCACCCTGTCCAATAGGCATGTACATGAAGACAGTGCACCTTCCCCATGTTCCCCACTGGACACCTGCAAAACCTGTGGTGCCATCACATGTGACCCACAAAGGACATACCATGCCTGAAAACATGCCCTGTATGGGCAGATGCCACTGACACCAGGGAATGCTGTTCACATGCTATCAATGTAGGTGCAGGGTAAACCTGCTGTCCATTACCAGTTCCTGCCACAGGTGACCAAGACTGGCACATCTGATGATAATCTATATACACAACATGGGCCAGACACCCCAGGTACAGTTCCACATGTCACTGTACATGCATGTGGAAGGTGTGCACATCCCAGACACCATCCATGTCATGGACTAAGGAACACATACATGGCAAGTGATGCACAGCATTGGCCACACACAATAGTCACCCAGGTGACTGGATGGGGGATAATACCCACCTGTGTGGGAAAATTCAGAAATTACAGCCCTAAGCCACAATGCTGACCATTGTCATGTGGCCTGATGCCAAGGTATGCCCATCACCTAGCCTTGTATAGCTGTCTGGCAAAGTTGACCACCACGGACCCATGCAGAAATTCACCCATGCATGTCAGTACTGGCACCTTGTGTGTTTGTGTGTGTGTTGTATAATGTGTATGATCACATCCACACTCACTACAACTCCCATTGGCATACTGAAGCATGCTGTCTAATGTTAGACACCTCCCCATACCCTTTTCCCATATCACCTCTGTATGACCCCTGTGGTGCATGTGATACCTGCACAGTAATGTGTTGTGGCAATCTCACAAGTGATGGGTTGAATTCCTGGCCCTGACAAGTGTGTCAATGTGTGTGCGACCCTGTGAGAATGTGGCTGTGTTGACCCTGGCACCTGTTCATGTGGACAGGCATGTGTACTACACCTACCGTATAGCTACCATACCCGTGTTGCAGATGTCACTCACCATCACATATACGTTCTGAGGGTTTCACAACATGTAACCTATGTGACGCATCCAATAACTGCACAGAAATGTGATAGCACTACATAGTCATCAGGGATTTGATACCCTGTGCTGGTAGGTGTTTGACACAAACATGCTTAAGTTTTACTATCCCACCCCTGCCTGACTTGTCTTTGCCTCTGGCTGCCTCTCTCACTCCCTCTCTGGAGGATGTGGAGACCTACACCTGCTTTGCCTAGGAAGCAGCATGTGTATTTTAAGTGATGCTCATGATCAGCTGTTGGCCTTTGCGTGAATTGCAGCCCTCCCCTAGCTGATTGCATGTGGAGCAACTGTGGTAACATTCCCATAGCCAATTGCATGGAAACACATTCTGATATCTAGGAACATCATGTTTGTGTTGGCCCTTTTCATTCACTGTGAGCAAGAGCTAGATCTGTTGTTTGGCAAACAGCATCTCAGATGGATTGGGGATTTATCTCTAACAACATACACTGTGGAAACAGGGAAACCCACAGGAGGGGGATGTGCCTGACCTGACTACAGACTGTAAGTGCTGCTATACTGCATTTGGAGTAATGTTGGTTTAACAGTGTGTGTGTGTGTGTGTGTGTGTGTGTGTGTGTGTGTGTGTGTGTGTGTGTGTGTGTGTGTGTGGATATGGCTGTCCTACATGTTTTATTACCTGCCATGTCAGTTCTATGTTTATGAGGAATCCCCATCTGTAGGGTCATCTGCAGACTGGGCAATGTGTTGTGCCTTTGGTTTCAAGTCTTACCCACAGAGCATCTATCTGTGAACTTCAGAAGGTAGTGTGAGGATTGCAGTCTGTAGATCTTGAAAGTCGTGACAGTTACTGACTTCATATCCCTCATAGGATATATGTTGCAACAAATCCTGTTACAACAGTAAATGTATGAGGTTATCACAGCAATATGTCAATATTGGCCTTGTGTATGTGCTTCCAGCCACAACTCTGTTAACCTTTGTACATATGTCATGCATTAAGAGGTGCATATGTGCTGTACACCATCATTAGTGTCATCATATCTGATAACAAGCCAGTGAGATATCAGATTGCTACACATGTTATGTACAGTAGGGGTTATATTTGATGAGATAACCTGGACATTCTGTGGTTGTTTGTACAGTACTGAAGTCTGTGTACTTATAGTGAATGTCAACAGTGTGTGTATTGTTAATATGTACTTTAGCCTGTGTACAGACTTAGTAGATGTCATTGTTCTAGGTTCCGTCCTATCTGATGTTACATGCTGCTCCACTGTATGTTACCATATTGGCTTACATGTTTGTAGGACCATACAAACACATGTCCCATACCACAGACAGCCATCAGACCAAACTGAGTAGCAGCCCAGTATATGTAGGTTAGTCTGTGAGTGGCACATATGAGGATGGTGTTGAACAGATAGTCCATATTCAGGGATGGCTCGTCCTATCGGACTGCATGACTGCAGCCCTCCCAGCAAGATAAATAACATTTTGTAAATAAAATAATAAAATATAAATTATTTTAATACAATCATTTATTATCTGGCCCCTATTTATTTAGCTCCCTGAACTCAAACTGCGCATGCTTGCCGAGCTCTGGGTAAAAAAAATGTAGTTTTTCTGTAAATCCAGATCCAGACTGCTGTAAAAGCAATCTGGATTACTGAGCGAAGGCATCAGTGTGATGCCCAGAAATCTATGCGGTTTTGTAACCGCATAGAAATGGAAAGGGCCCAGACTGCCATGTCCACAGGCACATACATGACGTGATGGGCCGAATGGCTATTGATTGATTCTCGCACTCTTCCCAGGCTTTATGTGCTGGAAAAAGAGCGAGAACCAAACAGTAGCAGCCGGTGGGCACTGACTGAGTCAACTTGTTTGTATATTTGCAATTTGAATTGCATAACATTGCATCACTGCATCAGAAATCGGTCATCCTGAGGACTTGAGGCTAATACTGAATTTTTTTTTTTATTCGTTCAATTGGACTGTAGTGAGTGACTATTAAGCTGAGCTGACAGCTCACTGAGAGACTGAAATAAGTAATTGACATTTTTCTTTTCTTGGTGGAGTTGTACTGTCTACAGTGACAGTCTCTTTATGCTGGCATGCTGTAGGTAATAATCGGTCTTTATTCTGGCATGCTGTGTATTGAAAGCATACCTTTTAACTGTCCCTGATTGACTCATATTTTGGCTGTGTCCCTCTTAATCCCTCCTAAAACTAGTGACTTTTGGAGGAAAGGTGGTGAATTACATTTGAATGTTGATAATAATTAAGAGTTATAGACTTCCTTTACTCCAGAAGGAGTATATTAATTCTTATGTTCTGATTCTGTCAATGTCTACTCTCAAGTTAATAGCATTAATATTTTAAAAGTGTCCCTGATTCTGTTGAAATTTGTCCCTGATTGGTTGAGAGCTATGAGACAGTATTGTGGACATGGTGCTACTACTGTCTTCGGTTTAGTGTCAACCACTGCAATCACAGCGAAGTGTGCAAGTGTGCTGAATGCCACTTATCACTTTAAATGCAATTATGTGATTTTGTGCAGTGCTAAATGTATTTGGATCATCAATGCTATTTCTGTTTTCTAGTAGATATTACATTGAAGTAATGGAATATATGTGCATGCCAGTTATGACTTTAAATGCAATTAATGTGATTTTGTGCAGTGATAAATGTATTTGGATCATCAATGCTATTTCTGTTTTCTAGTAGATATTACATTGAAGTAATGGAATATATGTGCATGCCAGTTATCACTTTAAATGCAATTAATGTGATTTTGTGCAGTGATAAATGTATTTGGATCATCAATGCTATTTCTGTTTTCTTGTACATATTACATTGAAGTAATGGAATATACTTGCATTATTTTCTATGCATATGTACTGCTGTGTCAGATACAGTAAGCAGTTCTCGGACGGTAGTATATAGGTTGAGGGCAGCTAGATTGTAAAGTATTAAAATTTTAAAGTTCAAAAGTATTTTATTACTGCATCTATTTATTTTAATACTTAAGGTGGACAACTAATAAGTTAATTCTAAGACATTATTTTAATATTTTGTTTGTAAGGGTGAGGTTTTGTGGAAAATGCATGACTTTACAAGGGGGAGGGATGATAGTTTATTTGTACCCATTCGTTAGTTTTTATCTTAATTGTATGTATTTAAGCTGCTGGGAATTAATTTCTTAAATTGTTCTGAAGAAGCTTGACAGAGTTTGGGTGAAAACGCTTAACTACATTAACATGTGTTCGTGTGGTCACTGGCACTGTCACTGTGATTTTTGAATAAATCTTTGTATCGTTCAGCCTTGGTGTTTTCAACTTCTTTGGTATGTAGGTATGTTTGTGCAAATACACTGTGGGGGTTTGTGAGATTAACTGCTCCCTTAGGTTATGAGACTACTACCAAATATTTACTTTTTGTGGGGTTGTCGTTCCGTGTCCCCTGTCATCAGTATGAAAGCTCTTAAGAGTTTGGTGAAATAAAAACAGCGATTTACTATAATATACCTCTCAACTGTCCAGATTTTTGCAAAATGAATAGATTTTTGCTTCTTAATTTTGGTTTGTTCCTCATAACATTTGTGGTTTTCTGACAAATCATTTAGGAATAAAGTCACTAAATAATTACAGACATTGAGTTTCAGACTTCATACCCTTCAGAAAAATGCATGCAAAACCTGTTATTCTGTCAGCTGTCTAAGTTTATACAAGAGCAATTTTGAGTACTGTTTGATGTTCTGGCAATATATTTGGCCTTGTCCAAATTCATTTCCTGCGTTGAGGTACGCGCATATAAATCGTTTTATACAATTAGGTATATCCAAACCTCTCACTGTCCCTGATTTTGGCTCAAAATGTTGCTCTCCCCCTAATAGTCTCTCTGCAAAGTGGCAAATTTGGAAGAAAATGTGGAAGGTTTACAATTAATAAATAATTGTAATGATCAGGTATAGATTACTTTTAATTTCAGAAATGCATGTAGATTCTCTTATTTTATCATCTGCTCAAGTTAACAGTACTAATATTAAAAAAGTGTCCCTTCTTTGACAGGTTCCCAGCTGTATTATGTGGCTATTTTATATTCTTGCATCACATTTTTGGTTCGTTTTTTATAAAATTGTGGTTTTCTAGCAAATTAGTGGCAAATCATTACAGACTGAAGTTAGAAAATAATGACAGACATTTGAATTTTAGATTTCATACCCTTCAGAAAATTAATACTAAAACAAGACCTAATTATCTTTCTAAGTTTACAAGAGCAATATTTAAAAATTGTCCTAAGTTTTGGCCTTTGTCACACTTGGCTTTGTCCAGATTTCTTGCTCTGAGGTTGAGAGATATGACAAATGTGTCATGGCCATCACAGTCAGCCAGAGAGATTTCAAATTGTGATATACTTGCTGCACCCCACTCCCCCATGTAGTGACTCTGGATGTGTCCAAGCAAGGCAAGGAGCAGTTATGCAGTGTTATGTGTGCAGAGTATCCCCCCATGCAAGGTAGACACAAGTACTGCAGTGGCTTTTCATCTGTCCTTGATTTTGCAGAATGTTCTGGTTTTCTGTCATATTTTTATACTGTTGATTTATGGTACTTCTTAATCAGAAAATGCATGTTTTTGCAGTGCCTGTTGTTCTGTGTTTAAGTAGCAATGCTTTAATGACCATCAGGTAAGCTTGTCTGAGACTATAAGATGCAAGTAAGCTTTAATAAGCATACTGTTAAAGAATTACCATCATTGAAAGCCTTTTTGTTGTTGCCATGCAGAGAATATTTACATAACTAGATAACGTATAAGCCATAGGTATTGAAATGCATATGACAGTATTTGTAATAAAGGACAGGATTACAGTATTTTCAGAAGCTCATTACAATTATTGGATCCTAGCAGTTATCTTTGCAGGCTTTACCCGTAAACTAAACAGAATGTCAATCTATCATATGTGGTCTACAACCTGTGCAGTAATCCTTTAAACAATTTATCTTGAGCCTGTTTCTTGTTTGCTGTTCATTTTTTACTTTGATCATGTTTTCCCCATGAAATAAGTAGATAGTTGTTGTCAGGCAGCAGGCCTTTTTTGGATAAGAAACATTTTTACAAGTGGGGGTATCACAGAGATTGTTACTTTCAGCATGTTACTTGGTACTTTTATAAAGCTGAATATAAATTATAATTAGAACTGCAGCGCAAGGAGAAGTGGCTTGAGTTGAGTGCTGCTTATTTTCTTATACTTGATTTTGACTGGCATTCCAGTAATGTATTTAAAAAGTAATTTAGTTTTTCAGGCATCACAACCTTTTTGTTTCCATCTAGATATTAAGTAAGCTGTCATGTAGCCAATGCATTGAAATATTTTTTCTTCTACACTTCATTTTGTCTTGATTGGACTCTCATAATGACGGTTTGGCACCCAGGGCAGCTTATTTAATTAAAGACCCGTTTTTTGTGGTTTTTAGCATAGCCCCACCCCTTTCTAGTTGGCCACACCCCTTCACATTGTCCCCACCCATTCAGATGTTTCCTGCAGCCCCTCTTTGATTTGAAGCCACCAGCCACCACTGCATATAGTGTAATATTATGCTAGCTTACCATATGTGGCTGTGGCTGTGCTCACATTGGTTGTGGTTATTCACTTTCACACAGGTGTATCTTACCTTGTACTGTGACATGCCTGTAGAGCCTGCTATATATGCAGGTACATGTGCATTCCCCCATAGAAGATGTAGGCCAGTGTTGACCCAGTCTGCCTGTAGCCTGCACAGTGCATTGTTACAAGCCTAGCAGCTTAGTGTACTTACCCAGTGAGATATCATGTGCAGATACTTGCCAGATGTACTGCTGCTGGGCCTCCCTTAACAGTTATGTTTGTCAGACAGAGCAGTGGGATGCTGTACAGATGTATGTCAACATCTAGTGGATAGTATGTGGCCATGGTACCCCTGTATCAGCAGTTATTATGTCTCAGGACAGACAGTGGTGTGTGAATGCATAATCTATGGTGGCATATGTATACCAGTCATTATGTGTTATACCCATCTACATGGCTGTTAACATCCATATTGTCAGGCATGGTGCACATGTTTTGCACTAAGGTGTTCTGTGTATACCTCTGAACTGTAAAGAGTGTGTCAGAATGTCCACATATATTGGCCAATATCTCTGTTGCAGTCCACAGGGGCATTACATGCTAGCAGCTGTACTTTACTATGATGTCCTTAGGATGTCTGTCAGTAGCCAGTGGCACACATGTGAAAAGCAGATGTGACCTCCCACACACACCATGTCTATAAAGACAATTCATGTTACAGTAGCAATAGTCTACTAATATACCTACCATACATACCTGACATCCCCCTGCACTATGAAGTTGGGACTATAGGGGCTGGGGTAGGGCTACACTCCATGTCCAGGACATATGGTGAAAATATATGTACATATAATTATCCAGATATCTATATATATGATTACACATATACATATCGATATATATAGATGGATATGTTTATGTACATAGATATACATATACACACCCATATATATGCATACACAGAGCAATATATGTCTACACATATACGTATGTATATCTACAGAAATATTGACAGTAGTAGGTATATCAGAATGGATATGTATGCACATATAGTTATATATAGATATATATATATATATATATATATATATATATATATATATATATATGTATACCAACATAACTAGGCATATCTGTACACATAGGATGTGCATACATATATAGCTATTTACACATATATCTTTATGTACATATGTGTATACCTATATATACACATACGTATATATACATTTATTTATTTATTTATTTTACATTTGTTAACCGGGCTAGTCTAGCTGGATACATATCCTTTTTCAGTAGAGGCCCGAGGAGAAAAGCTCCAACATAATGGTTAATACAAGTCAAAAATACAAGTTAAAAAAGAGGGTACATGTTACAAATACAAGAAGAGAGAAAATTTTCATAGATGTTAAATAAGACAACATAACAATCAGCAGGTTATACACAGCAGAGATTTCTTATATACTAATAGTATATTGACTAATACAAGAAATAAACACGTTTACAATTTGGTTGATAGATTTTAAACATCTACATAGGGAAACAAGGACTAAGGAGATATGGGATTAGAAGGATTTGAGATATGTATTTAGTCAGGTTCAGGCATGGGCATAGCCATTGTGTCTTGAGATATTCTTTCAGGTTGTTTTTGAACTGATTGTGTGAGGTGGTAATTCTAAGGTAGTTTGGCAGGGAGTTCCACGGTTTGCCAATGGAGTTGGCAAAGAGGGCATCGCCACCTGAGTTCTTAGCTTTGATGGTTAGGATCTGCATGCTGTTGGATGATCGAAGACTATTAAGGTTAGTGTATGGGGTCAGAATGCTAGACAGTGAGGGAGTTCTATCTGGTTGGTTGATTATTTTACAAGCTTCAGTGAGTTGGTTAAGTTTGAGAAGGTTGGGGAGTTCCAACCAGCCAAGTTTCCTCAGGTTAAGACAATGGTGAGTGCGATATGGGGAACCAGTTATAAATCTAGCAATGTGGTTGTAAGCAATAGAGAGCATGTTGAGTTCATGTTTGTTGAGGAAAGAAAGGACTGGGGAGGCATAGAGGAGGGTGGAGAGGAGATGTGTGCGGGCAATAGTTAATTTGGCAGTAGGAGTTAGATAGTTTTTTATTCTGTACATGGATCCAAGTTTTTTGTTAACAGATTTTACAGTTTGCGTAATGTGTATATCAAATTTGAGCTTATGATCAATAGTTACACCTAGTAATTTGGTACTGGTGACAGGGGTTATGATAGTCCCGTTGTTGGATTTAACATGGAAGGTTGTATTGTTATTATTTGGGAGTTCTTTTCCTAGGGTTGAGAAGACATTGGGAAAAAATAGTAGTAATTTGGTTTTAGTTGGATTGAGTAGGAGTTTCAGGTCGGTGAACCATTTTTCTACTAGAGAAAAACAGAGTTGAGTGGTGGTTTGGAGATTCAAGAGGAGACATCTGAGCAGATCAAGGTGGAATCGTCGGCATATTGGATGCAGGTGGATTTAGGGATGACTGAGTGTAGGTCATTTATGAAGATGGAAAACAGAAGTGGACCCAAAATTAAGCCCTGAGGAATGCCTATGGTATTGGGGAGCAGGCCTGATAGTCTGTTTTGCCACCGGACAGCTTGTTGCCTACCAGTGAGGTAAGCCTGGAACCAGGTTAGTGCTGGGGTGTCCAGATGTAGGGTTGCAAGGTTGTTAAGAAGGAGCTGGTGATTGACCATATTGAATGCTTTTGATAGGTCAAGAAAGAGGGCGGAGGATATTAGTTTGTTATTATGATTGTTATTTATGGAGTCGACAAAGGAAAGGAGGGCAGTGGTTGTACTGTGGTGGGGGCGAAAGCCGTGCTGGGAGTTGGACAGGAGATGATTACAGGTTAGGAAGTGAAGAAGTTGTTTGTGGATGCATCTTTCCATAATTTTTGCTATTGGGGACAATATAGCTATTGGTCTATAGTTTGATATTTCTGTGGAGTTACCTCCTTTGTGAAGCGGAATGATGTAAGAAATCTTCCAAATAGAGGGGATGCTGGCTTCAGTTATGGTTCTATTGATAAGGATTGATATAGGGTAGGCGATTACATCAGATGCAATTTGTAAGAATTCGCTGGGAGGTGATCAGCCGCAAGGGTGGTTGGTTTGAGCTTTTATGAGAATGCATGTAAGAGGAAGAGACTGGCTTTAAAGCGAAAGGGGTAGGGGCATCATCACGGGGTTTTGTGGCCGATGGGGAGAGGAGGTTAGTTGACTGGCTAGAGTTTGGATTGTCTCAGTGAAGAAGGAGTTAAAGGTATTGGCTACTTCTTCCTGCCCTTTCTCAATAAGTATCTCGGGGGTTGGGGTAGTAGTTTTACCTGGGTGCAGGAGGTTGTTAAAACCTGCCCAGAATTTTTTTGGGTTATTCTGGTGTTTGTGCTGGAGGAGGCAGAAGTATTGTTTTTTGTCTTGGGTAATGGCTGTTTTAGTAGTGTTTCTTAGCTGTTGAAATTTAGTACGATTTTGGGGGGTTTTTTGTTGCACTCCATTTATCCCAGGCTTGGTCACGGAGTTTAATTTTGTTTTTTGTTTCTCTAGTTAGCCAGGGTGCTAAACGTACTTTGGATCTAATTTGTCTATGTGGGGCATGTGAGTCAAGTATCTTAAGGAATGTGTCGTTGAAGTGGGACACACTCTCCTGGAGGGGTAGAGTTTTTAATAGGGTCCAGTTGCAGGATTTTAGGTCATCAATAAATAGTTGTGGGATAAATTTCTTTTTGTTTCTGATTAGTCTATATAAGGGGGGGTTGGAAGTTGGGCATTTATGTTTAATAATATAAGTTATTAGGTGGTCACTGAGATCACTGGGAAGGGTACCTGTGGTATAGTTGTTTGAGTCTCTGTTGGTAAGGATCCAGTCAATGGCGCTTTCTTTTTGGAGAGTATTGCCTATTCTGGTTGGGGATAGAATATGTTGGGAGAAACCATGTAGGTTAATGGGTTGTGGGGTAGTGTGGGTAGAACAGAGAGACCAGTCAATATTGATGTCCCCAAGTACTATGGTTTCTTGTGGGTAGCTGGTGGCTAACCAGCACAGGGTTTGCTCTAGGTTTTCTGTATTCTTCCCTGGTGGGATATAGGTAACAATGAGGTTGATGCATTTTTGAGTGTTTAGGCATATTTTTAGGGCTATTAGTTCTAGGTTAGAGATTATAGGGGGTTGTAATGGATTCCTAAGGATATTCAGGGTATTTCTAAACATAACAGCTATTCCTCCCCCTTTTTTCTTTTCACGATCGGCCCTGAAGATATTATATCCAGGTGGGAGGATCTCTTGATCTTTAGTGGTGGGTTTTAGCCATGTTTCAGTTGGACACATAATGTCAGGGGAGTGAGTATCTATCATGGCATGTAGGTTGTGAATTTTGTTGTTAATGCTTCTTAGGTTCTGATGTAGTATTAGAAGGGAGTTGGTAGGTTTTCGGGTTAATATAGAGGGGTTAGAGTCTGGTACAGTGGTGGGACCTGGGTTAGGATGGATATCACCATCTATGATGATTCGATTTTTCAGGTAAACCAGGAATCTTTGTAGTTTAAATAGTAATTTGAGGTTGGTTTTGTTAGTTTGAGTTTTGGGGTGGTAAAGTGTGTGATGGACTACTTTGGGGGATATAGTTTTGTCCTGGTAGAGTGAAGGTGGAATAGAAACGAGATAGAGATTGGATTGGGAGTTAGTGTGGCTTAAGGAAGGGATTCCTATCAGAGATTGGTTTTCATACTTTGTTAAGAAATAGAGAGTGACGAGTAGTATTGATGTGAGGGGTGATAGAATAGATGAGTTTGGCCATGATGGAGATAGGGGGAGGGTATGGAGAGGGGGAAGAGACTTAGTGTTAGAATAGGTAGTGGGGGTGGACCTAGGAGTGGGAGGAGTAATAGGGTGAGTCAGAGGAGCTTTGGATTTGCAAGGGGGGAAAGTGGGAGGGGCTGGCTATACCTATAAATGTAGGGGTACTGGGGGGGGGCGGGATAAGGGGGCAGGGAGGGGAGCGGAGCGGAGCCCGAGTGAAGCGAGGGTGAAGCGGAGCGGGGCATTCACCGCCAGGAGTCCCCAGGGTCTTAATGGGAGCAGTTTTCCAGGTAAGTTTAGTTAACTGTAGAAGTATGCTTTAAATTTACCCTGTAGTTTAATTGAGGTTAGGTTGAAGTTCTTTAGTTTCCCTTTTGGGAGGTAATTACTGCTGGAGCTTTTTGGGTCTTGGGAACCTCGCGTAGTTGAGTCAGGGTAGGGGGGGTTCCTGTGATATAAGGGAAAGAGATAGGATGTTAGAATAAGTAAGGTTAAATTAGGAAAACACAGGTTAAAGCAGCTTTGCGGTTAAACCCACATAACAGTCTGTAAAAAAGGTGTTTAAAAGATCATGTAAAAACAGTGCATGTCTTGGACACAAACAGATCAGTACCATTTAGTGAGTCAGTTGGATACACGCACTCTTGCAAAGTTTAGGCTTTTCTCACTGGCTGAGTTTACCCAAAGTAGAGCACAAAGCAGAATACAGAGTTTTAGTCAACAATTTCTAGTACATCTTGAGAATATACAGTTCAATATTGGTCGTAAATTGAGTTAAAAAGAGGACGCCAGCTTCATATTAGCAGACACGTGCACTGTAGACACTTTGATTTCGGCTGTACACATGTACATACAAAGAGATGTACACATAGCCATATATATGGAGGACTATACAGGTGTGTATACAGACATATGTATGAGTATACATGTGTATGTACATGTAGATATATATTCTCCTATAATATGTACACAACTATAATCCTGTCATGAGTAAACACCACTGTTGTGTATACCCTCCCACATGTATCTCACTGTATGTATCTGCTATGTGTACATTATGTTAAAACAACATATGTAATGCAACAGTCATATTAATTACAATGACTACACAATTTAGGAAGTAAAGGCAGTTGTTCAATACTACTCAATATGTGTATTGACAGCTATATCGGTAAAACAACAGCTGCTTCCACAGTGGTCATGATGTAGTGGTTAAGTGCTGTGACTTCAGTGTAAAGGGTCCTAGGTTCAATACCTGCAAGGGCTGTTCATTTTGTTGCTGGTCAGAACAAGGACTGTCAGATACAGAGTGGTTAAGGCAGTTTTGGGCAGCTTTAAGTGCGTTTGCACAGCTTTGAGTGAAGCTAAGCGGTGCTAAGCTATGGGTAAACATACAGGTACTTATACAGTGTAGACAGCACTTACCAGTGCACAAATCAGCTTAGCTGTTATATTGCAGCAATGTTGATACTTGCTAAGCATAGCTTAGCCCTAGTAACCAGGACACACAACCCAGTCTGATAACCTGTAATAAGTGTATGTAATGCCTTGTACAATTCATGTACCTATGTGCTGTCATTACAGTAGCAAGGGGTGTGAATATCATATGTGGGACACAGACATATATGAGGCCTGTACAGCACTGTTATCCATGTGAATGTGTGACATACAGGTGTAGTAGTCCAGGGTATGTGCTGTCACACTGGCATGTAGTGTATCATGGCAGTACTACTGTTGACAGTGCTAACCCAGGCAAGAGCAGAGTGATTAATGTAGTACTGACAACAGGCAAACCTGCGAGCATGGCTGGACACCGACTCCCTGTCATATCCCTGGTGTGTGAGCTGTGTCACAGTATATACTAGTGGTATATATTTTCTGCTTTTTTACACTATGATATGCATTCACAAATAGTGACTATGGTATTGGTCTATTACCTTGTAATATGTATGTCATATAATGGCTTACTTCCAGAGCTTTGATTTTTATCTTTAAAAATATGACTTAATATCTACACCTCTGGCATTTTTGTGTCACTGGTCATATGCTTTAATCAAGAATGGAACATGCACTTTGTTACTCCAGCCACTGGGTAGTGCTGTAATATTGCTTCCAGGTAATCAGAGACTAGTATAAATGCAGGCTGCTTTATTTCATTCAAAAAAACTTTATTGTATTCATTGATAAAGGCTGAATAGCCGAAACCGGTCTGGATTTGAAGGAATTATAAATAAATAATCATTATTTCTTCATTACTGCGTGTTCACTATCGTTTTTTGCTGGTTGTTGGTGGTTCACAGTATATACCCCTTACTGGTCTGTCAATGCACTCATGCTGCTGCATAGCTACCTGCCAAGCTGATGACTGTCAGTCCCTGCACAGATGTGCAGATGGTAGGTATCCAACTGGGATATGTACAGGCAACCTATGCTTGATTGACTACCTACTACACATGTGGCATGTGCATGAGATGCATATCCCTGTAGTACCAATGTTGGGGTATGCTATGGGTTGTATAGCAGTCGTGGCCAATGTGTGATGGTAGGTATGGCAGAGTGTCATCATGGGTTTCAGGGAGTAATATATCCAGTGGGGGATGTGGGTGCTGTGTACACTGTTATCACACCAAGGTGCACCAAGTATATGTGCCATGTACCACATTATGGTTACCACTGCCACCATCAATCATACAGGTAACTGTTACTACAATCCAAGCCAGTTATGCATATGATGTGTGCAGCCTACCTGTAACATATTGGAGACATGGTCAAGGTAGTTAGCAGCAATAGGCCCTGGTATCTCAGATGTGTGTCTGGCTGTTATGTGTCTGTAAATGTGTATATGATGGTATGCCACACTATATATCATCCAAATACACCCATTACAAGCCCCAATTAGCATACTGTACATACCGGGAGATGTTCTGCATGTACCATGTAACCTGGGACATACCTTACCCTAAACGCTGTGCGATGTGTGCAATGTAAGCCACACATGTCAGTATCACAACATTGCTAGGTAGGCATCTAGTCCCAGTGTTGGCAAGTAATAGTGTGTGTGTATGTGGATGGGTCTACATCAGGTTGCAGGGTATACATGCCTCAGTGGGCCACATGTCCATGTGGCACAGGCAATAACTAGTATAGTAACTTGTGAAATGTGTTTGACTGTACCCCAGATATGTAACTGCCATGGTGTCAGCACAGTGACGTACCCCATTGTGCAATATGACTGCAGACCATCCTCGTGCTGACACATATACACCTACGACACACATCGATAATATTTTAGAGACCACAACCAACCAGTGTTACTAACAGCTATAAGGCAGCATTGCTGGATGGCTACACTACCTTCCAAATATGTCTCACACTCTACTCCCTACAACATGTTACACTGCAGGACTGTGGTACACTGTTGTACAGTCACCCTGTGCATCAGAGCCATACCAGCATGTCCCTGCATTGATGGTATGGATGGCAGGGATAGGACACAGGTATCATCATATGCACAGGGTGTGGTGTTGATTTGCCAGAGGCTGAGGGTGAGCCATACATTTGACACCATGTGTGTGGGTGAGAGGTGTAATCTGGGAAGCTGGCCAAAGTGATGTGGTGTGTGTAGGTATGGGGTTGCCCTAGGTGTTTTTGCATAGTGTATGGGTATGCATGCACACAGTTCTGCCATGTGGCTGCCCTACACAGGTGTTTATGGACAGCTGCAGACCATACCTAGCAGGGTGTGCAGTTCACTGCCTCTGGCCATGGACATGTGGACTGGTCCTGCCAGGGGTTCCGTAGCCACGTCTAGGTATAGGCGTTGATATGCTACCCTCACCTGCTGATGACATTTGTCTGCTGGTACCAGGTCCCTCCTGGGACTGGCCAGGACCACATGCAAGTGGCCTGCTGTGGTGTGGACAGCACTCCCCCTGCACTGCCAGGGCTGCTACTGCCACTACGAGAGCCCCTTGGTGTCGAAGCACGTCCACGTTGACTGGCAGCTGTTGGTGTTACTGACCCACGTCCACTTGGGCGTCACTGCATCCCCACCACAAATTGAAGCACGGACATGCCACAGCTGATGAGGACCATCATCTCATCATGCCATCTATCCTCTTGCTCGGTAGAAGCACGGATGGCACCCAACAGTTCACGGAGGTTGTCACGTACAGATGTGAGAGCAGCTCTCTGCAGCCTAAGGCCCTGTCTGGTGTAATGTGCAATACATGCCTGTGCCAACATTACAGCCTCAAACATGCTTCTACTGATAGCAGCTATGTCGCCTCTGCCAGGGGCATGATGTCCAGTGGCCCTACCATGAGCACCGTGGAACATCTGCTTATGTGGCAGCCTGCCGGACATCTGACTATGCCTGTTGTGACTGGACACAGTATGCATGGTTGCCACACTTTCCAGTGCACTGCCACTGAATGCCAGCTGCCCCTCTGCTATGGCCACTGATGATGGGGTGTGTATAGGCACTGAAACTGTGTGTGGAGGTGGGGTGGCTAAAAGGGGGATGCCAAATGTTGGCACAGTGTCAGCCCCTGACAACCCCAGCTGTGCCTCAACATTATCATCAGTGTTTGTATGGACACCTACATCAGACTGCAAGCAGGAGGGACTCTGACCCCCCTTGCCACCTGTGGGGGAAAACAATAAGCATGCTTTAAAACCTGTACAGTATTGCTTAACAATATATATACACACACACACACACACACACACACACACACACACACACACACACACACACACACACACACACACACACACACACACACACACACACACACACACACACACCTCCGTAATACCTACCTGTCCATGGCTTTACAGACAGTCCGACGTATATGTCCATGTGTTACCCCATCCTGCATCACATTTGTTAACATACACACAGTGATACCACTCATTAACATCACAGTCCTCTAAATGCCCACACAAGAGGCCATAACACAAGGCCTGTTGCTACATTACCTGCCTGACCTGTGTGTAGTGGATTTACATGGCCTCACTGCTGTTATTCAGTATGCACCCTCTGTATGCCCATAATGATTTGTGTGGCCCCTATATGTGTGTGGGCTACTATGTTGTATCCATAATAGCTCCCACTGGTGTGTCATGTGTATGTAATGCTCAGTACATGCCAGTTATGCTGCTCCATCAGCCCATCATGTGACACCTGTAATATTTGGATACACTCCCTGGTGTTGACTATTACTTCCCCAATGCATCTGTAGAGCTGCATGCGTGAGTTGTAGGTGACCTCTCTGCTGACTATGATATTAAGTGTGTACCTGGAGTCGACCTTCCCTCGGGATACCATGTTACAGACCATATTATACTATTTGCTGTCCTGTGATTACACACATGGCAGGTATTCCTGGTGTGTAATGTGGCAGTCCATGTCCATGTGCTGTACGGTCACAAAGGGGGGTACAGCCATATGAACACCCCACAATCACACATGTGCATACATGGCCACACACACACACACACACACACACACACACACACACACACACCTGCACACACACACATCATACATGCATCTACCTCTCAAAACTTCACCAGAGTGACCCTGCAGGCAAACTAACTAACCGCCAGGATGCACACAAACATACAAGTGAGGTTGCATAATGACTGTACACACAGTCCTCCTATTACCCATCTGCCAACATGCAGAACATATGGTACAGAACAGCATGCAGTTCAGCTATAGTCAATCCATGCTAGCAACAGTATACATGTATGTGATGCATGTGCTGTGACTAGGTGATGCCCCTACCCCTGGATACCACTGCACCCATGTACACAGTATTGCTGTGCACCTGTTTTGCACCCTGCCATGTACTGTGCACCACAACTCACAGGTGTACAACCCATTGTGAAATGTGTAGTACTGTGTCAGTTATGTCAGCTTTACTTCTCACAGCCCCTATGGTTTTCAGCAACACATACCTGGGATGATATGTGGACTGTTATCATTGGTGAATGCCTGATGCCTGATTTACAGCTGTTAACATCAACAGACCGTGTATGACCACTGCAGAAATGCTTACACTGACAACCATCAGAGCAAACCATGGCAATGGGGGGTGTACACACCTTTATTGATTTTACACACACATCCTTGAACTACCATGGGACCACAGCACTACATATCTTAGCAGTACATGAGCTCGGTATGTGACCTATGTCCTATACTTTCACATGCAGTGTCTACAGATTGTGTTAGGTGTGTGGCTGCTGACCACAATGCATACACACCATGTGGGCATATGTGTGCACACCATTATCATGATGATTTATCACACCTCTTGTTGTGTGTACTACAGCAGTCACTGCTCATGGCAGGGGTATACCAGCATGGACCTTCTGCAATTGCCAGTGCATGTTCAGTCTATCCTACACATGTCCCCCATTCTGCATGATTGCAAGGTTTACTCATGTGCACACCCCATGGTGTTCATACAATGCCATCACTATTGCAGTGAGGGTAGGGTTATGGCTGCCACAGGTCCTGAACCTGACTATATGCAGATAGAGCCATTCCTATCATCCTTAGGATCCCTGCTGCAGTACACTGGTGTGTCATGCTGAGACCCCCTCTTCAGCTTTTATGCAGATGCATGACAGGTAAGCCATTCACATATGTGTCACTTTGCAGTGTCTCATACACTGAACACCACATGATGCAGCCTAGACCCAACTGATAATGTGGACTACTGTAATGCCTTATGCCATAGTGTATCTCTGCAGCAGTTGGCATTGTCCTACAGGTATATACACTGATTTTGCACTGTATATGGGTGTTGTTCAGAACATGGCACTACTGTAGATCATGTCCACCAACAGTATGTTACGCCCTGTGGACAGATTCTACAATGACAGGATGTTAGTTATCTTGGAAGTGTGTGACATACCCTTTCAATACCCCATCATGATTGCCCCTGTGAGACCCTGCATTTCACAGCAACAATACATGCACATATACAGCATGCATTCAGGGTAGGTGTGTTAGATGTGTGCAATGAATATGCCATCACCATGACATGCCCGGTGTGTTGGCATAGGTTCATAGGTTCATAGGTAGGTACTTGGCTATCTAGCCGAAGGCATTTATAAGCCTAGCTAGAATGTGTTGCCTTTTGCCGCCCCCTTAGATTAGTTCCCTGTGCCTCTAAAAGCAGAACCACTGAACTGATCACCGGGGTAAACTTTCTGTTTCCCATTCACTTGTCAAGGTTTCTCTTGAAGAGTGTTAGCGAGGAGCTCTGCCTAATGTACATTGGAATCTTGTTCCAAAGCATGGGATGTCTCTGGGACAGGAATCTATCCCTCCAGCACATCCTATTTATTGTTGTGGTGAGTTTTAGATTCCTAGAATGTATGGCTCGAGGGGATAAGGTTTTCTTTAGGTGGAGCACGTCTATCAATTCTGGGTTGGACATGGCTTTGTATGACCGAGTACAGCTGGAGTTTCTTCAGTCAAGCTGCGTAGGGCATTTGTTTGAGGCCAGTGATCCTCTTGGTGAGGTACTTCTGTGATCTTTCCAGCTGTTGCAGGTGTCTTGTAAGGTACATCCCAAATGGGGCATTGTACTCTATGATGGGTCTGATGAGTGATGAGTAGAGGGGCACAATGACCTCTTTTGATCTGGATGTGAACCCTTTGCTGATTAGGTGGGCCACATAGAAGGATTTTTTAACCACTTTGGAAATGTGATTATCAAAGGAGAGAATACTATCTACTTTGGTCCAAAGATCCCTTATTATGTTTTCCGTATTTAGGAGACTACCACTTATGTGGTAGTTTGTGGGTACTTTGTTTTTCCAAAGGGGATGACTATGCACTTTTTGGCATTTAGCTTGAGGCTATGATTTTGACACCAGGTATCCATCTCAATGAGACCCTTGTGGAGGATGTCTGTGTCAGCTGGAAAGTCAATTATAGCCCCTAGTTTGCCGTCATCTGCTAACATGGTCAGCCATAGTCCTTCTGTGCTTGCCTGTACCTTTGAGAAGTATATGCTGAATAGGAGGGGTCCTAGGACTGAGCCCTGGGGAACGTCACTTTTAACCAGTTTAGAGTCGGATCTAGCTCCCGCAACTCTCACCATGTGGGTTCTGTCCATGAGCCAGTTGGCAACACACCTTGTGATGTAAGGGTTTATGTTCAGGCTGGTGAGCTTTTCTAAAATACCAGAATGGGAAATGGTGTCGAAGGCCCTTGAGAGGTCTAAGTAGGCTGTGTGTACCACCTTTCCCTCATCTATAGCTTTGGTAACTGTCTCAATGAAGTCCACCAGGTTTAGGAGGCATGACCTGCCCTTAACAAAGCCAAACTGGGTAGGGTCCAGTGTTTGGAGGTTCCCAAAGTCTCTGTTAATGAGTTCCATGATGATGCACTCCATAGCCTTGCAGACCAAGCTAGTCAGGCTTATAGGGCGATATTTCCCGGGGTCTGTTGTGGCATGCATTTACATAAGACATACTCACCAGCTACAGGCTGCTGCCTTGTTGTTATCCAGGAAGGACCTAAATAAGAGGGTAAGAGATGCAATGCCAGTGGCCACACCTGTGGCACTGCTACAGGCTGGGTGCAGTACTACCATACATCAATGATAAATTCCCACAATACTATAACATCTGGACATCTGTTTATCATTACAATGCAGCAACACAATATATCTATGACATGTCAGATATGCATGCTCTACCTGTACCGCTGTGGATATTTACACAACAGTGGTCTATTTATGTGCCCTGTGTCCTTACCTGCACACTCATCAGCTAGTGTGTGGGTGACACCCACCTCCATGAAGGGGTCCAGTAGTTGTTGATGTTCCAGACGGGCAGGTACCACGAGGCTGGCCAGGAACTCCTCCACACATGTCTGGGGAATGGATGGCATGGCCCCCCCCTGTGGTTAGGTGATCCCCCTGGACTGCAGCAGCATGCCGACGGGCATTGTGAAGCAGGTCGCTGCAATGATGCTGGACCTGCTCATAACTGCAGTTATGCAGGCCAACATAATTGACCCTGTGAACTAGATCATTCCACAGGGTGGTCCGCTCCTGCTGCTCATGGGCTGTCCTGCCAAAGAGCACCTGGTAGTGCTGTACCAGGTGGTTGATGATGACCTTATTTTCATCCTGCCATGTGACATCTTGCCTGAAAGACATAAAGATGGAAACAGGCCTGAGCAACTCATACAGCAAGGTTACCACAATTCGTAATACACATCTCTGTCACTCCCCCACTATATCAGCATCAACAGACTGTACACACAACTCATTAGGTATGGCTACAGCTTAACTACCGTTTGGACAGATTTTGTATTGTACCACATCTTTTGCTATGTGATTGTAGCCATGTCCCCTGTGTGGACACTATCATTGCTGGCCTGTTGCAGACTATTCACCTGCATGCCATTGTCAGAGCCACTATGGTTACATATATGCAAATGGTATGGCTGCTCTGAGATTGCTGCACATCTGACAGTCTGTGTTATTGGGGACATGCATGCATGCTGTTGGACATGTACCGGGATTGTGTAGACTATTACTACCAACAAATGTTCTATAACAGTGATACAATACCATGTATATTTTCTATTGGCCAGCTGATCCACATCTCCACACCCATCTGCCCATGATACCTGGCCACAACACATGTGTGTGCCAGCCTGGGGTCATACCATCAGGTGGAACCACCCAGGGGATTTTGGCCCCCCCAAGGGTACACACCAACATGTTCCTGTCTCCTGAGCTCAGGTCTAGCATCTGTTACATACCAGGCTCCACAGACACATGAGGGACGAGCTACATCAGTCTGAAGTACCCAGTACACATTCACATGCCCAACAAGTTCCTCCTGCTCAGCCTCCAGACAAGGCACGTTCAGGACATGGACTGCTATTGTGAGTGGCAGTTGGTGGGAGGCTTGTTCCCATTGTGCCCATATTGGGTCCATGGGACATCTACATTACAGACCACACACACCATCCATGGTGTTTACCCACCACATGTGTCACATACCACCCCTGTAGATTGTCCTCAATATCTACCAATCCTGACCACCTCCACATGTGTACCTGCCATACTTCCCCATATTCCCATTGTATACTTCACAGATGGGGCAATGTGGTGCCAAGAAGGGGCTAACATGTGACATACCCATCCATGGTGCACACACTGCTAGCTGTACATATCTGTGTGTATTGCTATGTGTGCTGCTGACTCACACATAGCACACATCACTGTGGTAGTGATATAGGGGACATGTCTTTACATACATATGTGTTTGTGTGTATGTTTGTACATATGTAGACATCTGCATATAGGTATATATTTATGTATGTGTAGATACATGTGATGTCATATATATGTGCACATATATATGTCTTCACATGGGTATATGTATATTTCTGGACATACATGCTGATATACATATATATCCTTATATATTGTATATGTGACATATGTACACATATACATACCTATAGGTGGGGCACATTCAGACATCAGCTCCACAATCTCACAACACCTTCCTGCACAGCTGCACTGTTCTGCCTTGCTACAACACAGACAGGTGTCACATATGGACATGGCCTGACATTAGTGGGGTATATGGGGGACCTGATTGCAGGTAACCCTATTACACACCTATGGCATTCCAGCATGCAACATTACAGATTCACCTGAGTATCCTGTCAGTGGTGGCCATGGCTTCCACATGTCCATCATAATGGCATTACTTCCCCCACAAACTATTGGCCACGTAATATACTTACTTCCCATTACACAACACACACTATGATGGCTTACATCTTGTCTGTCAGTGCTGACCTGCACAGTTAACAGCTATGGACAATACCCACAGGGACAGACACTATTGTCCATAGTAGTTGTTCAGTTGAACTTCATCACAACACCTGATGGCACATATAACTCATTCCACATCATCGATCCCTTTATGATGGACCAGGTACTACATTCTAATACATGTACATATACAGCACATACCTGTTGTGGGAATGATGTCTTTATGACTGGCAGCTGGCTAAATGCCTGCGTCTTCAGCTGTTAGTGTGATGAGCTTTATTTTTTGTTTTTTGTTTTTTTCCACTTACACTTTCTTTCTTTCTTTCTTTCTTTCTTTCTTTCTTTCTTTCTTTCTTTCTTTCTTTCTTTCTCCATCTCTCTCTCTCTCTCTCTCTCTCTCTCTCTAGTGAATGGATTGAGCTGTTTTGAATAGATTGCAGTCTGGCTTTAGGAGGTGATGCACTTGATCAGGTGATGGCCTCTGCACCAATTAGTGTCCTGCACTTGCTAACTGCATGCAACTTGCTGTGTAGTACTTCCAATTACCACTGTCATGGCAACCACATACTATAAATCCCTACATGATGTGGGCGTGGTCCCTTTACCTTTCCTGTGTGATGGACATCCTTCCTGTGCGTGGGCATCAGTGTTACAGACAGCAGGTAGCAATACCTCTTACAGGAGAACTGGCACACTCAGGGCAGCTATATATTTGTAGGAGGTTCCAGAACTACAGACAGATTGTGAGTAGAGTTGTGTTATGCTTTGTGTAGTACTGGTGTTACAGGGTGTGTGTGTGTGTGTGTGTGTGTGTGTGTGTGTGTGTGTGTGTGTGTGTGTGTGTGTGTGTACATATTAGTTTACCTTGGAATGCAGTCTGTATGCATAGCTCTCAACTGTGGGCCTATCCTCTTGGTGGCCAGAGATGTGCCTATCATGTTCTATCTGTCCACCACACAGGTCCTGCATCAGATATTTCACTGGCAGTGTGTGTGTTGAGTGCTATCAGTAAATGGCTACATCCATTTATGTTTCTACCCTCAATTCCCTAACTCAGGGTATATTCCAGACTATCCTGTAACACCAGTGATTTGCTTAGTGTATAGCAACAGTTTTCCACATATGGGCCTGTGTTCCAGCCTCTGTCCTCCACCTACATACCACCCCTTGTGCATATGACATGCTGTCAGGGGTTGGTCTGTAGTGGGCTGTGAGTATATCACACTGCCATTGCTGCCATCAGTCCACTGCTGTTGTATCCCCCACACATACGGTGGGGCTGGGGCCATATATGTGTGGGCATCACCTACACAATACATGTGTGCCCTTATGCGTTCCAGAGGCCAGTGTATGTAACAGTGGTATATGGCCCTGTATTATTGAGTCTAGGGGGGATGCACCATAAATGACCTAGGCTGTTACAAAATGTGGGGGTATCAGGGGTGAGCTGCCTCAAGGTATCTGGATGTACAGTACTGTATACTTCACCTATATTTACATTACTTACATAAATTGGGTTAATCCAGGCCTACTGGCTCCTGCCATAAAGACTGTTTTGTTTGTCAGTGTGCTTGTGATGGTGTCATGTATGCCTTGTTATGTAACAGTTACATCCCATTTGGTCAACTGAACTCTTTACCACCTAGTGATTTTGTACAGAGTGTAGATAAAGGCTGCTGAACTATACACCTGCATTACGTACTGTTGATTGTTTGGTATCCTGTGGCCAACTCTGTCTTTACTATTGTATAATTTGAAGGGCTTGGCCTGGACAGCAACAGTTGTGAACCTTTCCAGACTACTGTACTAGTATAACTGTTTCACAGTTGCATTACTCGGTTTATATGGATGTCAGTGTCTGAACAGCTATATGACATGGCATATAAAACTGTAATAGTATACAAATAAAGGTTTTCCATTTCTGAAAACCTATGTGTGGTGTTTTTTCCTATGACCTCTTTGTGGGTATATGTTGCAGGCAATGATTGTCATTTGTATGGGTGGCCCAAACAGTGTCCAATTGTTAAGGAGGTAATTGTAGGCATAGTGGCTGTTCCATATTGTGTGCACCTTCTATATATGTATCTTACTGTACATATCTCTGCATGTGTATGTGTAGTCACATGTATATGTATGAATATATATATATATATATATATATATATATATATATATATATATATATATGTGTATCTACATATATGTGTCAGTGTATATGTATCCTGGGGATGTTGATAGCCTCCACATTTTACATTTCCTATGGGAGCCATGCTGTACTGCATGATATGTTACCAATACCAGCCTGACAACATACAGGTGGGATGTAGTACTGTTAACATCTTGTGCCCAGGTCATGTCAGGTCCTGGTTATGGGATCTGCAACACTTGGTAGTGTATTGCAAGCTGGACATGTTTGGCTGTGGAGTGGGTATGCCTATTTGTACAAGACGTATATTGTTCGGGGCTTCTCAGCCCCATTAACGATGCATTTGGACATATTTGTTTTTGTTAATTTACCATTGCTATCTACAGATGTATGGCCATATATACCTATATATATATATATATATATATATATATATATATATATATATATATATATAGCTATGTCCGTATATACCTACATAGATATATATATATATATGCGTACATATATGTAACTTGCTGTGCATATGTAGACATATAGTTATAGACATATATATGTGTTGATGTAGGCGTTTGCATGTATATATGTTCGTATATATTTATATATATATAGATATATATATATATATATATATATATTTCTAAAGATACATATATATATATATATATATATATATATTTCTAAAGATACATATATATATATATATATATATATATTTTTTTTTTTAAGATATATATATATATATATATATATATATATATATATATATTTAAGATATATATATAAATAAATATATATATATATATATATATATATATATATATATATATATATATATACATATATAGATATGTTGTATTTGTTTAGATATTAATATATTTACACACACCCACATACATCTAAATGTTGGTATACATTCTCTGTACTGCTGCATGACTGGGCTGGATGATATGTTTCTGAAAATATCAGATTCGTTTATATCTGGCATGGCTTAGTGGTAAATCACTTTGTTTATGTTGTGCAGGGTCCTGGGTTCAAGACTTACAGAGGCTTTTTATTTTGTTGCTGGGCAAGACATGGGCCGTTGGATACAGAGTGATTAAGGCACTTTAAAGCCATTGTAGGCAGGTTTGCGTGGGTTTGTGCAGAGGTACTCACTGCTAACTTCCGGTTACAGTTTCTTATACTCAGTTAGCTTCTAAATTGCTTAATGTGTGAAGGCATTGCTTACCCCTGCGCAAACAGGTTTAAGCCTGCTTACTGCTGCATAAAAGTGCTTACTGCTGCTTAACCCCGTGCTAATTTCTTTAAAAGAAAAGAAAATGGGGTTGATAGGAAAGTGGTGAAAAATGGGACACAAAGAGGAAAACACAGCAGGGAAATTAGCTAGGGATGTGCATGAAGGGTGTAGGGAAGGTCCATAGCTGTCCATTTCTTCTACAGAAACAGCTGTGCATATTCACTGAATAGATTTGGACACTCAAATCCCTTGGAGAGGGGTGAGGACAACAATAATAAGTTGTGATGCCAATTAGACCAGATTACATGTGTCCAGTGGACACGTGTAAAATGGACAGCTATGTATGGGGTTTGATTTTTTTGTGGGAACAGATTGCCCTTTTTCTTTTTTTTTTCAGGTGAGAATGGGATGTTGGGGAGGGGTAGTAAGGTATATTTGGGAAGGTAGGTTGGGTAGGTTAACAGACAAGGCACAAAGACACATACATGGGCAGTATATGACACATGTGGGGGTAAATACCATGATGGGGAGGGGTGTTGAGATATCGGAAACCCACAAGTCCCCTAGTGGTAACAGTGGGACTAAGGTCCCCACCCATGGGCAGTCATTACTGCACCTTCACAGCTTCAAGGGTGACCGTGCTGGGGACTGAGACGCAGAGCCAGGCTGACTCTCTAATCATGACACGCGGCCCTCGAGCTCGCATAGAATATCACTGAACTGCTTGTTGATCGCTCTATGCACCACAACCCCGACCTGGTGATGGGTGACAGGTTCCCATCCATGCCCACTCCCAGGGGGGGCGAGCCCCATCCCCTGAGGTGGTTCCACTCAAAGGTGGTGCAGGACCAATGGACAGGGCGGTCTGGGGTTGGGCCCCAGACATGCTGTTGCCCGGTGCCTCGGCCTGCTGAGGTGGGAGAGGTAGGTCCACTGGGACCGGCCTTCCCAAGCATGCTATAGTGTTTAGATTTCAACATCATATATGGGTTAGTAATAGTCAACACATTCCAAGGTTAGGTATAACAGCATGCATAGATTTTCCCATTAACCTAGACACCAGATACGGAACAGTTGCTTACCAAACAAAACACATGCATATATGGGACCACAGTGGTAATAAGAACAGCATGCAGGTACATTGATGGCACCATGCAAACAATGTTGGAATAATTCAATATGGCACATGCATGGGAACCATTAAAATATTTATCAAACAACTGGATATTATCATAGTCAGAACATACCAGTTGAGGTAGGTATGTTGATTATTGTTGGAGATAAGGTGGGAGTAGATGGCAATTAATAAGTAGTATATTACTGTACTCCACATTACTTTCCGAGTCAGTGCTGTTATCTGTACCTTACAAGTCTTACTACACTAGCCTATAGATTTATATTGGATACTGATATGGCTGTCGACATCATTACACATGAACCAGTTTTACCTGCAGTATACACCTCTTACCTGGTATACCTGTGGAGGGAATGTTTGTTAACACTGACTAACTGTTTCTACACATACACCTGGATTCCAGGTTGATGTTTTGCACTATGCTATCCAACTCTTTCTGCACAGACTCTGGCCATGTGTTGACCACATGCTGGTGTGCCTGGACATATCTAGAATATTGCCCTCTTCCACCTTTAGTGACCTGACACACACATATACATACTTTCCTACACAGTTATATTATGTAGCACACTGTGAGTGACAGTGACCAGTGATACATTATTATTCAGAGAAACTGCAACACACACAATCCTCTACAATACCTGGGTGGACAGTACCAGTATAGGTTATATCGGTTTGTATTTCCCAGCATAGTGTTCATATCCAACGTACCTGTGGGAGCAACGTTTGTTAGTACTACCTGACTGTTGCCACATAAGTTTCCAGATTATACATTAGTATTATGCACATACATCTCACTCTGTTACTGTGCACACTCTGGTCATAGCTTAACAACATGGGAGTGTAGATAGGACATACTTGACATATTACTCTCCTAATAGTTTCGAGGGTTGCTACAGTGACAGGTGTGTTCTCATGATGGGTGCCAATCACTTGTATTCCCTGTTTGCTAGCTACACATCTGGGATCTCCCCACAGACTTACCAGGGGGACAGGGGGACAGGCAGCAGATATGGGCACATATACTGGACATTCTGGCCTCATGTGTACAGTTGTGGGGTATGAATTTGTATGCAGTCTAATTCCACTCCCAGGATTCAGATCATGGCTGTGTCTGCTACAACTTAAACACTGTCCATCACAGTTGTGTCTGCTAAATTGATATTGCTGTATATCTCCAATCTGCTTTCTGTCGTATTAATCCCCTTTGCTTATGCATTCTGACATTGTATAACACTACTCATACAGATTTCCTAGACAGTTATATGTTATAGGACAGTGTGGGTGACAGTGATGTGTAATACCTCATTATTCAGAGCAACTGCATATCATTCTTGTATTTCTGGGCACAGTGTTGGTATCTGACAGACCTGTGGGAGGACTGTTTATTAGCACTACCTGAATGTTCCCACACACAGTACCATGTTCCACATTACTATTATGCACATACATCTCACTCTGTTACTGGACACACTCTGACCACAGCTTAACAATTTGGGATGTAAATGGAACATACGTGGCTTCTTAGTCACATATGTTATTGGGGAGTTGCTAGTGTGCCAGGTTTGTTGTTGCCGATGTGTGTCAATCAATTATATTTCCTGTTTGCTGCCTATACATCCGAGATCATCCCACTGATTTCCCAGGGGGATAGGTTGATAGGTAATAGATATGGGCCACTTTAATAGACATTCTGTACATATCTGTACAGTTGTGGGGTATGATTCTATATGCAGACTACTACCACTGGCAGGATTTGAACCGTGGCTGTGTGTGCTAAAAAATAGCTCATATCTCAGTTGCGTGTGCTATTCATGTTTTTTGTGTCTCTCAGTTATACTAAATGGCCTCCTGGGATTACACCTGACATATACAGGCATTCCTACACATTCAATTTATGGTGCATGATGTGGGTACCAGTGCTTAATACTACAGTACTATTACATGATTGCAAATCTACATTACCATATACCAGAATATACACATGCAGTCCAGCAGATAGACTTTTGTTGTCAAGATATTACACTTTTATTGCCATGCAAACAATATGAGACTCTTCCTGCCATATTCTCTAGTGTATGCAGTACTTGCCTTGAACAATACAGGTTTTATACTAGCAATTAATTTACTACTACTTTTATTTTTATTTCCTATGACAGTAAAAGCATGAGTATTACAGACCTGCCTCACATCGCAACCGCGCCAGGTGGCAGATTCGGGCCTCCTGGTTTGTTGCCCACTCCATTGCAGCTGTGTGGGACATAAGAGGAATATTTAGCCATACCTATCCATGATATACTTGAGCTGGCACTTATTACACACATACTGGGGTGATACACATGTCTGGAACATCCCCTGATGCTCTAGCCTCTTGGAGCCACTCCTCCAAGAGGTCCCCCTTCTGCTGCTTTAGGTCAGAATAGTGGTGCCTGACCTGCTCACCAGTTCGGGGTATGCCGGTGGCACTGGTGAGATTGCGGGCGAGATGGTCCCAGACCTCTGCCTTATATTGGGAGCCCTGGTTCTGGCCCTGCTGCAGTCTCTGTGCATGGTCTTTAACTAGGAGTCCTGCTATGACCTTGGACTCCTGGATGCAACAGCGCTGCACCTGGAAGCTCACTCCTTCTCCCCTTACTGCCATAGTGCCTGCAAGAGGAAGCTACAACCAGTTATGAGATGTATTCCTGCCTCTTGGGTTTAAGTAGGGCCGATTTCTTGCACTTTTCTGTGATTGGCCGGTTTTGAAAAGGCTAAGCTATGGGCAAACCTGCTTATCTAACATTGTCATTGTTTAAAGGGGTATCCACTGGCCACAAAGAGTTAGCTGGTATACACATTGCTCACACCTCCTACGCTGGCCTGTGCAATGCTTAGCATTGCTTACATTAGACTTTCATTATAATGCCTTTGTGGCATTGTGTTATTATTCATTACACCTTATATGTATGCCTGGTATCCCTGATTGATGTGTATGTACACTCTGTGGGGTCCTTGTGTTTTACTGGGGACTTCAACACTCTATTACAATTACACCTCACTTCTGGGCTTACTGCTCTACTCCAGTTCACATATTTATGTTATGTAGTGGGTTATGGCACATATGACTGCATACTGATGCCTTTCACAGGTTCAGTTTGGTTATACTATGGTGGGGACATCTTTACTACTACCACCTCATTTTTCAATACGTCTCTGATGGCTTGGTGGATAACAACTATTACTATGGTGTATAGGGTTTGAGACCTGCATGGCTGTTTATTTTTTTTGATGGGCAGAATAGGGGCCATTGGATACAGAGTGATTAAGGAACTTTTGAGCAGTTGTAAGTGGGTTTGCGTGATGGTAAACACTGCTTATCTGCTATTACATCTGCTTACAGAGAGTTAGCTTTAGAATTACTTAGCCAGTGTAGGCATTGCTTACCGCCGCACAAACGGGCTCATGCCTGCTAACTAGTGCTTCATTATGCATACTACTGCTTACTAGTGCCTTATTCATTATGATGCTGACACCTCACATGAGCATTTACTGCAGTACTCCAGTTCACAAATATATGATATTTAGTGGGTTATGCAACAAAAATATTGGTCATAACATGCTTTGCCATGTAAAATAGAATGTGCTGCAGTGGGATTTGAACCGGGAATGCCTGCACATTAGGCAAATGCTCTGCTCACTACACTATTGCTGTGCTGCTTCAGTTGCATATATCTTCCTTGTTATCCTCTTCAGCCTTTTAAGCTGCTTTAACCGTAGCTAAGTGATGGGCACACCCGCGCACCTACGGTTAGCTTTAATTGGATAAAAAAAAAATAGGGTTTTATCATTTTATTACTACATTCTGTTGCTGTTATACACAAAGGGGACTGTTGGTGGGAATATGCGGACACCTGTGAGCGGTCTCGCTCATTCCATACCCCTTTCTACTGTTCTATGTTGCTCGGGCATGTTTATTCTGAGAGCTCTGATCTCAGACACACCATCTGCACTCTTACACACTCTCTGTAAACCTAGGAGCTCGGGCAGCGCACTTTAATAATATGCATGGCGCGCTGCTGTCCTGCTCCTAAATGGTCACTTCCGTGCAGGACTTAGCTAGTCCTGCACGGAAGTTTAGTAAATCCGGGGGACTATCTGAATAATTAAACTTTCCTAATCTAACCAGAGAATACTGTCCCTGATCTAATATAACACATAACAGCAAGGCAAAGGCAGGCTTTCCCTTTTTGGTGATTTCTCTTTTCTTTGGGTATCTCTGTACAACACTGTAACTGACTCCTGCTCTTTACAAAACTGCTCAGCACTTGACTAACTGCACAGCTTAACTTTCTCAACTGTCTTATTTAAAAACTAACAGTTTGAAAAAGTTATTTTTCATGTTAATCAGCTGTATAAATAATTACCTAGCAGACAGAAACATTCTAATGACATGATGTCCTTTTCAGCTGTTTCTCCACAGTACTTTAGAATGTCCCTCACAAACATGTACATTTAGAAATGCATCAAAACACTGTCATATTTTTTAAACATTCTGTTTAAAGAGGGAAAGACTCAGCATTTTAAAAATGTATTTACATTTTCACAATTAGACATGCTGGCATACAATACAAGTTAATCTGAGAATATGCACAAATCTCCTGCCAAACCTCCCAACACAGATGACAGTATTTTTATTTTCTTCAAATTTCTTCCCTACCCTATGACTCAAGCACGATTTTCAAGTAACCCTTGAAAACTGACACTTGAGAAAAATGGGTCTGTCTGTGAATATCAATCCACTCCTCTCCTGGGCAGTCCATCTGCATTTGAATTATTAGCCCCAATGCAGTGTTCTTCTCTTTCTGAGGAAATTTGGAAACTTGGCTGACCACAGCCCCGACCCCATAATTTTACCTGTACAATAAATTCTTTATTGTAATCTGGGCTGGCTAACACAAGGGGTCCTCCCAAAATCTCTTTAAGGTTTTGGAATGCCTGTTCACAATGTGTGGTCCATGTTACCTTGCCCGGTTTATTCATCCTAGTTAGGTCCATAAGGGGTGCAGCTGTGGTACTGTAATTGGACACACATTTCCTATAGTACCCTGCTATCCCTAGAAATGCTCTCACTTGTATCTTAGTAACAGGAACTGGTCACACTTGAATAGCTTCCACCTTGAGAGGTTTTGGCCCAATTTGATCACTCCCCACTCTGTGTCATACGTAAGTGACCTCTGCATACCCATTTAACACTTACTGGGTTTAATGGTTAATCCTGCTGTACTTAATCTATCCAAGACCTCCCTCACATGTTTATCTGCAAATGCCCATAGCATAGTCTTCAATGTAGAGTTTAACATCTCCACAAGACCATTAGTCTTCTTTAAATGTTTCACACCACAATGCTTCCACAAACAAGTCAGGAGGTCTGACATAAAGTTGGCACCTTGGTCTGTCAGTATTTCCTGTGTGCTGAATATTTCTAACAAACCGTTTGCCACCTTTTCTACACCAAGATCACAGGGAAAAAGAATAGTAGGGACCTTAGCTAGAAGTGGCAGATGGTAGGCTCTAGGCTCCAGGACTCCCTTAGTAGTCCAGTCTTTATGCAACAAACCTTTGTTCCTGTATACTGACTCCCCTTTTCATTGAACCTCAGGTGCTTCCTTAGCCATCTCTCTCAAGACTTGTACTGTAGGGTCCATAAGTTGAGCTTTTCTCAACTCTACATTTGCAACCCTGCCAAGCTCCCATTCCACAGGAATCCTAGTATCTTCCAACAGCTGTACCTTACTGTCACTCTGAGTACTATCACTTACCTCCATTTTTGCAGTCACTGTGACCAAGGGAACATCAGTACCTCCCAGCAACTGTTGCTCACTTTCAAACATACTGATACAGGATAGCTACTTCTCTGAAAAAGCCACCACACTAGTCCCAGCTTCAGGTATGAGATCCTTCTGGGTCTTTCCGAGACAACTGGACCTACATGCCTTTCTCCAAGCCTGACTGTGTGTCACTGCATGTACACAAGGTACTGCATCATCAAAGTCATTCCTTATCAAGACATGTAAAGGAATATCCACAAACACACCTGTTTGCTTGCTTCCTCTTCCATGCTCCAGTCAAGATGAACCCTAGCCAAAGTTAATTGGAATGTGGCCTCTCCCAATGGTCTGACTGGAGTGGACTGCCCAAGCAAGTACTGCTCTTCTCTAACCACTACAAGCCTCACAATGGTTATATGAGAAGCTGTGTCCCTCTTAGCAGTTACCTATGTACCATCTACTAATATAGGATATATATTTTGGAGATAATTTGGCCCCCAATTTGTTTCTAAACAACTTATCACTGACAGTTTGTTGTCACCACTTGCTGGCTCCCTCACCTTCTGTTTCTCACCTTGCCTTGATGGGCATCTGGCTGCTATGTGTCCCCTCTGGTTACATCTGAAACATCTAATCCCTAACTATGCACTTGGATTAGTAGTTTCCTCCTATTACTGGGTTACTGTGGTAGAGTGGTTTAGAATAACCCACATGACTTCCCTTATGTCCATGTACTGCACTGGGTATCCCTTTCTTATGCAGTGGTGCTCTGCTTGCCAGGTTGAATCCTCTTTTCTCCCCAACTCTTATGCAGAGTTGAACTCTTGGTCTGCTAACCAGACTCTCATGCCATCACACAAAATACTGAGGGCTTGTTCCCTCACAAAAAGCTCTGCCAGTCCCTCAGAAGTGGTGACATGATACTCACCCATCTGTGAAAGTAAGTACTTAAGTCAGCAATATAGTCATATATATACTTTCATCTGCCTTGCGTCTATGTTCACAAAACATTTTCCTATAAGCTTCAGGTGTTAGTTTAAAACAATTTAGAAGACATTTCTTAACTTTAACATAAGTCAAACAAACTACATCTGAAAATGTTGACATTGCCTGAAAAGCTTTACGATGGAGTAAGGGAGTCAGGAGCTGCACCCAGAGCTCATGGTCAACATTATATTGTCTACATACCCTCTCAAAGATATGAATAAAATTATCAAAGTCATCCCTATCCCTGTACTGAAGAAAATGTTTACTGACCTGTACAGCTTCTGGGGTCCAGTTATTCCCTTCCCCATTATCTCCATGACCATCTTGAAGGGTTTGAAGCTCTATTTCATGCCAGCGCTGTCTCTCATTTTCTTCAGCTTCTAAATACCTCAGTCTCTCTTTGGTTTCTAGTCACTGGTATTCCAGGTGCAGTCTCTCTGCTGATTCTAGTTCAAGATGTTTCTCTAGTTCATATTGATGCCGTTTCTCCTCAGTCTCCAGTTCATATTGTCACTGCTTCTTCTCAGCTTCCAGTTCATATTAGTGCTGCTTCTCCCTTTCCTCAATCTCCAGATGTCACATTCTCTCCCTTTCTTTAGCCTCCAGGTCCAATCTATTTAACTCTAGATGGATTCTTGGGTCATCTGAAGAAAATGTGGACTGTCTTGTCTCAGCAGGCTGCACATCACCAACACCAAACTGAATATCTTCCTAACAGCTGTGCAACCAAAGATGAAATTATTGCTTCCTTGGTCAGATTGGCATGCACCAATCCTCTGGCTTCACAGTCGTTAATCAGATGGATCTTTGACAGCTTGCTAAAATCATCTGCTGACATCCTTGCCTGCTAATCCTATATAACAAAGAAAAATAAATAAATCTGTGGTGGATTGATATTCTGAATTTTTACCTTGTGGCTGTCAAGACTGCACATCTTAATAACAACTACCCAAAGGATACTGGAAACTAATTAAAAATCCCACACCGTTGGCATCAATTAATGTGAGGTCTGGCTAATATCCCACTGGACTGCCACCAATTAAATGTTAAGTTCCTTACTATCCTGGGTCAGTACTAAGTAGCTTCAGTCCTCACTACTGACTCCAATGTGGGACTGTCACTTAAATAGGAGTAATATTTCACAATTTCCCCCATGAGCACAACAGGAACATGCTCAATAATCTGGGACTGGACTATAGACTTCTCTCCACCCCTAATTTAACACTTTATTACACACTTCAGAGCAATGTGTCCCAGTTTAAGACCTATGATACATACACACTCAAAGTAATTTTAAATCTCACACATCCAAACACTTCTGGGAAGGCCTGGCACAGATTTCCAGCTGTGCCCCTTCTCCACCAATATAATATAGTAATGCTGCCACCAATGAAAGAGTTTTCATGACTTTTAAAGGGGTGTCCAGTTCTGAAAAGTAAATATCAAAATATCAAAATAAATGATAGCTATAACCAGAGCAGCCAGGCCTTCAAGGGAATCAGGGGAGTATCAAACAGGTGTAAACATTCTCTAATCTTTAAAGAAAACACTGATTTCCAGCCTCAGTGTAAAGTAATGAAAACATTTCATAATAAGTAAAATGATTACAGGAATGTAAATCAATAACTTTCAATAAACACCAGAATTCAATCACCAGAAATGTAAAATTAAACTGTAGGATAGAAATCCATCATTCTAGAAAAACTATCTGAAGAACTAAACTTTCCTAACTGGATAATACTATCCCTGTTCTAATCTAACACATAACAGAAAGGCAAAGACAGACTCACAGTTTTTGTTGAGTTCTCTTTTCTTTGGGTATCACTGCACAGCACTGTAGCTGAGTGCTGCTCTTAAAATTACTCAGCACTTGACTAACTGCACAGCTTAGCAGTCTCAACTGTCTTATTTAAAAAAAATAGTTTGAAAAAGTTATTTTCCTGTCAATCAGCTATTTAAATAATTACCTAGCAGCCTGGCACATTCTAATGGCATCACATCCTGTTCATCTGATTTTCCAGAGTACTTTAGAATGCCCCTCACAAACATGTGCAATTAGAAATGTATCAAAACACTGTCAGATTCTTAAAACATTCTGTTTAAACAGGGAAACCCTCAACATTTTGAAAACTTATTTACATTTTCACAATTAGACATGCTGGCATAGAATCCGAGTTAATCTGAGATTATGTACAAATCTCTTGCTAAACATGCTAACACAGATGACAGTGTTTTCATTTTCTTCACAACATGTACCTCTTTTACAGTATGAGATACCAGTGATAATCACAGCTGTACACCAGGAGATTATCAGTCATGCATTCCTGCCACTTCATTCCATGATGATTGCATGCTTTTCTTAACTTGTGCTTGCACAATGCACATTGACAATACCAACAGTTACTTCCTACATAGGACAGTACACTGCAGAATAATGGTGCTAAATTATTTGTAAATAGGTTAACCAACATTGCAACACAGTTTCAAGAGTAACCACTGGAGTGCATGCATGCATTAACAGAGTGAATTAACTGAGTCAACATCACCCTGAAACTTTTTGTCAAAAGTCAATGCAGACAAACAAGTGTTGAACAACCTAAACAAAGAATTATTTGTTGTAATTTTTTTTAATCTCTGCCTGGAGTGCAGAGTTGCATTCCTCAACAGTGCTGCTGATGACAATGTATTAGCATGAGTAATCATATCTTGAGGTGTTGAACTTACAATGGGAATTAGCAGTAGTCTGTGGTACTCTATCCCAACTTTCACACAAAGAAGCATTCTACTCAAACAACTATTTCAGAATTTGCAGGAATACAGAACAGATATGTGTTATGGTCATGTTTTGTCTTATGATTTACACATTTGTCATGACAGTTGCAGTTATTCTATCCTTATATGACTGTTACAGGTGTATTATGAAACATATGAGGGGCCAAACCTATTATTGCTGTTGGAAACATGGCTTATGGAAACATTTTGCAATCAAAGAGGTAAACTGGATGACACAGAAGTGTGGGAAGAGTTAGACAGTTGTAACATGAACATACAATACAGACATACTAACACATTAGTACGAGTCATTTCTGCACGTTTGTGTTGTGTTACTCCTTGCTTTATTGGCATAATTATTCAGGCAAGATCTGTACAAGACAGGCTTCACAACAGGGAGCAGGCGCATTAATATAGCAGCAGAATAATGGTGTCTTAAGAAATGGTGTAGCCAACATTTACAGCCACAGGAGTCATACAAAGTATTCAAAAATAGTTTTGCATATATCTAGATTTGAACCTTGAGAACATTCCGAGAAAAATCTACAAACCTGCGTTTTATTTAAACACTTCACAAACTTTCCATGTGATAACAGATTTCAGAAAATGAGAAAGTATATATTACTCTTCATTACCCTCTTGACCATTGCAAGCTGTATACTCAACTTTTCAGCTTGTTGAAAAAGATTAACCAGACTATACAGAGCTAAGCACAACAGTGCAAAGGGCACCAGAGTAATGCGTCTGAAGGCAAAACATCACAAGATTTTACCATAAACTGTGTACTTATATTTAGCCTCAATTGCAGTTGGTGCTCAGAGCCAGACATTGTGCAAAAACAGAAGAGGAAGACTAATGACAGAGAAGGAAGAAAATACATAGACAGGGGAGAGGGAGGCAGGGGCCAAGTAGTTTATGACAGATGCAGGCTAATGTTGGCTCATAACAATACGTAGGCAACAGTTATATATAAAATAGTGTGCTAAAAACAGCCAGTAATACTTAGCTGATGCCTGTTTTAGAAACCTTGAAGGTATACAAAATTATGTCTATAGGTATGAGCATTATTGCATCACGACACAAAAGAAATTCCTCCTGCACACACTTTAAATAACACAACTGAAGGACAGTGACAGCTTATTGAAGCAGAAGGAAAAAACAGAGAGAAATACAGGCAGATAGAGGCAGGAGTAGGAACAATATTTTGGTGAGACACGTAGGACACCCTGGCCAGATAGAGAAGAGGAATAGCAACAATATTTTTGTGGGACATGTAGTATCATCTATATTATGTGTTCTACTCTCTCCACACCCTCCTGCAAATTCCTGTATACTTATCCCTGCGTCCTAAACCTCTGCTTGCACCCCCTCCCATTTTCAACACTGTCCTATCAATAAAGTGCTTGCCATAGGGAGAAAGAAGGGGTATGGGGCTGCAGTTTTTTACAAATGATGTCTTGATACAATATTCAAATGGTATGTTAATGAAAAGTTGTAAATGGAGAGCAATATAAATGTCTGCAGTTAACTGTATAAAAGGAATATGAAATGTCATGAAATAATAATTTGATCTAGAGCTTTAACTGAACCCTTGATACTATACAAAAACATCAGTCTACAAGCAGGGAGCTATCTCAACATGCAACAGGGTAACACCTAGTTCCTTCCATCAAACAGCTAAGGAATATTACAGTAAATGTTTCACAGTGGTCACACTTGAAACTGTGTCACATAGCTCACAACACCAGTGTGCCACCCAGCAGTAGCCCCTAAGGCATGGCAATGTACCTAACACTTTAGTCATAGGTGACTCTATAGTCAGGCACACTGATGTCCCTCTCACCAGGCTGAACAAAGTGAAAATTACAGTCAGCTGCCTGTCGGGTGCCAGGATCCGCCACATAACGCATACACTCAAGTCACTCCACAACAAGTACAAATATGACTCTGTCATTGTCCATGTTGGAGTGAATGACTTGAGATGTACCTCCCTGGACTACATGAAAAGAGACATGGAAGAGCTCTCGGATCATGTGGACTAGACAAGTATGACCTAGCCCTGAATAGCATCCTGCCTTTGCCCAGAATGATACCACAATATAAAGACAAAATGATTTACTTCAACAATTGGCTAAGCTTCTGGTGTCATTCAAAGGGGATCCAGTATCTGTCTGCCTGGGATGACATGATCGACAGACCACGATGCTTTGCCAGAGATAGTCTGCACCTGTCACCCCTGGGATTTAGGTTACTGGCTAAGGCTCTTACCACCCCTATAGTGCCTTTTTTAGGCAAAGTTCAAAGGACAAAACCACCACCATAACAGGTACAAGCAAGCAAATTCTGAAGGTAATTCTACTCAATGCTAGAAGTCTAAACCTCAAAATGCACTCTCTCGAGACACTCCTAAAAATGGAGAACATCAATATCTGTGCAGTAACTGAGATCTGATTCAAGGATCCAGAGAGCATCCCTGCAATACCAGGCTACAATTCTCACCACACTTTTCGGCCACCAAACCAGGACCAAAACACTAAAGGTGGAGGAGTGTCCATATTCACCAAGGATATTCACACCACCAGGCTAGTTGCCCAACACAATGCATCTGAAAGTCTCCAGGTGCAACTAACACTAGGTAAGACTGCAATCCAAATTGTAGCTTGCTACAGATCCCCCACCATGCCCCAAGATTCTCACTACACCTTTCTAAACATACTGGAAAATATTACGATACAACCAAACACCCTAATACTGGGTCATTTCAACTACCCTGCCATTAACTGGGAAAACTACTCATGTACCAACACCTTTGCCCAACGGTTCTTGGAATTCATAAATTCCAACGCCCTGGATCAACTAATCCAGAGGCTCCAATATCCTAGACCTGGTCATTACCAACATGGGAAATCGATGCTCCACACCTATGGTCACCCCCTCGTTGGTCAGGTCTGACCATAATCTAATCACCCTTAACATCCACATCCCATCCCCACCCACCAGTAAGGAAACCTCCATAAAAAACTTCTCCAAAGCCAACTTCATGCTACTCAAGTCAGAAGTGACAAACTTCATGACACCCATGCACATAGGAACTGAAGTTCGACTGCTGAATCCTACACTAGGGCACTGTACGAGCACATCCACTCATGCATGAATCGTGCCATCCCAAATAGAGCAAAATTTGCTCTCCTCCAAAAAAAGGAAGCCAATCTAGTAGTCCCCTGCCATAAACAAACTTTACAACTAAAGGAAGAAACTGTTGCAGAAAAGAGGAAAATCCCAGGATGCAAAAAACTCACATACCAGCCTCAGTAAGAAGCTGAGATCCCTCATAAAATCCACCAAAGCTAGTTATGAAAATAAACTTGCCAAAGATTCCAAAGACAACCACAAGGCATTCTATAAATATGTCAAGAATCTAAATGGAAATGCTCAGATCTGATCTGAGCTACAACAGAATGACATTAAATATACTGATCCCAAGGATATTGCCAATATCCTGGCAGTCCAACTGAGTGCCAACTTCACCCCCCTCTCACCCCCTAAACGGTGGGTGGGTCTATATTATATCATAGAACGCTTAAAAAAGCGAATGATGATTGATCAACCTAATTTAAGTGAAAGCTTACAATCTCGAACTGTCAGATCAGCGATTTTTTTCCCATGGAAAAAAAATCGCTGATCCAAAACACATATGCACAACACAAGCACACCAAACAAACAGAAATTCACACACATACACCTAAAATCTGATACCTAACCCTACACTAAACTATGCACACACCACTAACTACCCACTTACCTTAACCCAAACCCTAACCCTAAGTTCCGTCACTATCGCCCACTCACCTCACATGCTCCCTAACCCTAACTCACTTAAATCTGCCCTAACCCTCATGTCCACTCAATCGCGCACACACCTAACCCGAGCCCTAACCCTAACTCACCTAAATCACCCTAACACTCACATCCACACAATCGCACAGATACCTGAGTCCGACCAGTAACATTCCACCATAACACTGAAAATACCAAAGCAACAGAAACGGACAACCAAATTCTTTCCCTAGGAAAAAATTCGAGTTTCTGCTGCTTCGATATTTTGCAGTTTCGCGAAAATAAGTTCGATCAATCAGCGTTCGCTTTTTTAAGCATTCGAGGATATAATGTAGACCCTAAACGGCCCATCTCAATACCGAAAGATTGCCAAATTCCGGTAATAACAGCCACACAGGTAAAAAAACACACTCTCCAAAGCTAAGAATACAGCATCCATGGGACCAGATGTCATCCCAGGCTGTGTATTACATGAACTACAAAATGAACTGGCACCTCACCTAAGTGTCATGTTTAATCATAGTCTCATCTCAGGCTTCATGCCCACTGTGTGGCACACAGCTACAGTTATCCCACTCCACAAGGGGGGATCCACCTTAGATTCCAGGAACTGCCACCCCATCAGTCTGATGAGCCTGATCTGCAAGGCCATGGGATGTATTGCCATGCAACTTATAAACAAATACATTGGTGACCTTCAAACACTGGACCCCACCCAGTTTGGGTTCGTGAAGGGCCGATCTTTTCTCCTGAACCTAATTGACTTCTTCAAATCAGTCTCCAGAGCCGTGGATGAGGGTAAGGCAGTCCACACAGCCTATCTGGACCTTGCCAAGACCTTTAACACCATCCCCCACTCTGGAATCATAGATAGACTTACTAAGCTGGGCATTAATCCCTACATCACTCGATGGGTTGCCAACTGGCTTACTGACAGAACCCACACTGTAAAAGTAGCCCACTCTAAATCCAGCTCCAGACAAGTGTCAAGTGGAGAACCTCAGGGTTCAGTCCTGGGACCGCTCTTGTTTGGCATCTACTTCTCTGAAGTACAGGCCAACACTAAGGGACTCTGGCTAACAAAGTTCGCAGATGACTGCAAACTGAGAGCCATTATTGAATCCCCAAATGATGTGGATACTCTACAAAAATGACCTTACAGAAACAGATGCTTGGTGCCAGAGCCAAGGGCTCAAGCTCAATGTCAAGAAATGTATAGTTATCCCCTTTGGGAAAAACATGTACCCATGAATTACCACATAGGTGGCAGTACACTAAACACCAAAAGTGTGATAAGAGACTTAGGGACACAGGTGGACAGTGGTCTCACCTTCGATAACCACATTGCCACAACAGTCAGGAAATCCTTCTATGTGGCACACCTCATCACTAAGGGCTTTTCATCCAGAAAAAAGGAGGTCATTGTCCCACTCATCCCTCATTAGACCCATTATAGAATACAACGCCTAGTTTAGCATGTACCTCTCAAGACATCTGCAACAATTGGAAAGGCCGCAGAAATACCTCACTAAAAGAATCACAGGCCTAAAGCAGATGCCCTATGCTGACCGCCTTAAAAAACTCCAGCTATACTCTGTTGCATATCATCTACTCAGAGGTGATCTCTGCTGAACATACAAGGCCATGTCAAACCCAGAACTGTTGAACATGCTACACTTAAAGAAATCCCAGTCCCTCAGAGCCACACGCTCCAGAGATCTAAACCTTGTCATCACAATAAACAAAACATGCTAGAGGGATAGGTTCCTGACCCAGAGACTCCCCAGACTCCGGAATAGACTGCCCGTACATGTCAAGCAGAGCACCTCTTTGGCACTCTTCAAAAAGAACCTTGACGATTGGATGGGAGAAAGGAAATTCAACCCAGGGATCATGGCAGTTACCATGCTAGACAGGGGTCCAGGGAAGTAAATAGTGTGGGAAGAAATAGTCAGGGAATTGTTATGGCTAGGCTTATATAGGCCCTAGGGCCAATAGCCTAGTACCAACCTATGAACAGTGCTGCCTTAAGTCTGACTTTATTCTGTATTCCCATAGTGCAGCAGATTTAAGCACATTTGTCTGAAAGTAATTAGATTACTGTGGCTGAAATTAAAATCTTCAGCTTTTGCCATAGGAAGTTAAGCAGCATTCGCTGTTACTCAGCTTTGTTGGGCTATGCCAGCCTCCGCACAAATGCAGAGGACAAAAAAGTAAAGGCTTTTCCATGGGCCATTTTGGGACATGCATGTTGTATGTGATTCTTTTTTTTGACTAGATTAACTATGTGAAAAAGGGGTTGATAGGACAGTGGCAAAAATGGTGGGGCAAGCAGAGGGCAGGACACGGGAAAGAATGCAAGAATTGGCAGGAGGGTGTTGAGAGATCATCACAGCTATTCACTTATTCAGAACATAAATGTGAAATTGTACAAAGAGTCACCATACTAGGGATGGTTGACAACAAGAAAATGATGTTGCATAGCCAATTGGACCTAACTGATTGTGCCAGGAAGACACATAAGTGAAGAGAGAGCTATGTATGTATGGGTCACAATTTTTATGGCACAAGTGCCCATTTTCTGTATATTTCTAAAGACAGAGGAATGTTGGGGAAAGGGGCTTATGTCAGGGTCAAGTTGGTAGGGTGGGTTAGGAAGGATATGTCCACATACAGGACATACAAGATAGACAAGGATGGCAATAGAAACAAAAGGTTTGGGGACACCATGATTGGGAATAGATATGGGGCACTGGAAGTGCATCTACATCCAGCTAGAGAAGAGTAAGAATCTAGTTATCACTCTCACTGTCTCCTATGGTAGTTGCTTTGATCAGTGCCAGACATGACATTGATTTAACAATGCAACACAGGATCTTTTCAGCCCTACCAATTTGGGCAATGAGGCCCCTTTCCATTATATCCTCCACCAGCCCTGTCAGCTCCTGCTGGGTAGCAAGATCACCACCTCCACTCATAATGCTCCTGGAGGGTACCACTTTACCAGCAACAGGGCAGAAATATCTGACACAGTCACAACAGGAATGGCAGGGGTTGTGGAGGCAACACTGACAGGCTGTAACCCTGAAGTGCTGGGAGACTGTGCTCCCACCTGTGGAGATATAACTGGCCAATTTGTAAAGGTCAGTCTTCCTCTCTGTGCTGTTGGTCATTTTGTTGCAGCAAGGTATGTAAACAGAGAAAGTTTAAGAAATATGTGTAGAAAGATAGAGATACGGTGGGGAAACAAAAAAATAGAATTAGTTGCATGGCATGTCACATTATTTTATATTTTTAAGTACATAAACAAATATAGTAAATTAGGGAAATGAGTATATACATTATTAACACTTCCAGATATGATGTGACTGTCTTAATGTGTCATAAAACCTGCTATAATATAAGAAATAGCAGCCTTTGTTTGAATATATCATATAAGATATATGCATTTGCATGTAATAATTGCAATTACCATAATTGATTTGTTCCTGACATTCATTATTGCTGCTAATATTTTAGGTATACTATCCTGTAATAAAACCTGATTGCTGCTTCTGGGTATTAAACCGACACACAGTTAAGTTGGTCTTCTCATTGCCTAATGCAAGCAGCATGAGCTATCGGAGAAGGCACGCATGCATACTTTATATCAAGACTTGAGGTAGGCCTGCTCAAGATGCTAGGGAGAGAAGGCTTGACAGTACTTATCTGGCTTGCATATGGATTTGAGTCGTACTTACCCCATGCCTCCCTGAGGCAAGTTAGTCCCGCCTGATGCACCGCATGCTTTGCTGCTATTTCCTCTGCAACTGTACAGCAGAGAAACAAAGAACACATGAAAGCATAATAAGCAACTGTCTTGACTGTCTGAGGCATGCTATGTCATTGATTGTTGATGGGTCAGTATACCTACACAACTGAGGGGGTGTCTGCTGTATTAAATTCATCCTGCCTTTGGCTTAGAAGGTCCTGCTTGCACTTTTTCAGGTCACTGTAGTGGTGACAATATTGTCCCCCCAATGCATGGAATGCCAGTTTCACTGGAGATAGCCTTGGCCAAGCTATTCCAAACCTCAACCTTGTTCTGAGACCCAGTGTAATCCCCCTGCAGCAGGCTATAGCTGTAGTTCATCACAAGGAGTGCACAAAAATCCTGGACTCCTCAATACCCCAACATTGTGCTCTTTAGCACCATGCTTTCCATCACCAACCATATCTGCAGGAGACATGCTAACTATTTATATCTGAACTGGCGCCCAATTCAGATTTCACATGTACAGCTTGTGAGAAAGGATATACAGCTACATCAAATGCATTTGTGCAACTGAAAGCATCTGGATTCCTAGGCAGACACATTGACAATACTTAGATCAGCAAAAACATTAAAGGTGTGAAGCCTGGCAGTCAGATTTGCCATGATGCTCAACCTATTGACACGTTTCAGTGTTCAACAATGAAATGCTTAATGGCTTGGATGGCTTATAACCCTTTTTGTTTGTAAGGATAAATAGGAAGAATTGTGACATATTTTGATGTTGGCTCTTACACACTGTTAACATTGTGCTGTAACATTTTGGAATTGAAGCCATGGGATAAAGAACTCAAACATTAAAACTTAGTTTATTAATTCTCATTGACATGGGATAACATTCTTTTATGCATCCTAGTTAGAGAAACACTAATTTCAGAATAAATGCAGATATATTTGGGAGCAGCATGTATATGTGTGACTTTAAGTAGTTCTGGGACTCCATTCCTATGTAAAGGCAATACTTCTGTTTGTAAATATATTTCATATGGATGGAGTTGCATGAGCTGAGTAATGCAGGTTGGGGTATGTTACATAAATACTTCACAAGATATGCTGTCCTAAACACATAGTGCCCATCATACATATGCAAGTGTATTTTAAATTAAATATAATCACTGTCAGGTTTAAAAAAATACACACATTATCTTGGAGTTATATGTGAATCATCAACGATGTATGCCAAATATAGAAATTTAGTTATGCAAGCTTTACATTGCTTACAATAAACATACGTATCATTCTCATTTGTGTTTAGGTTTACATTCCTAATCAAAATGTTGTGAGAGATAACATTCTGACACCCTTTGTAAATATATCTGTCAGTTGGATTCACACCCTTAATCATAAGATCTTTTTTATCTAAACTCTCTGCACTTATACCTTGTGCCACAGAGACAAGTATGTGACAGCTGGAATTTCTCCACTCAGTACTGTCCAGCGTGTTGACAAAAAAAACAAACAATTGCTAGGCATGTTTGTGCTACAGAAGGCCGTCTAAATTAAATGTTTCACTTTTTACCTTAGGTAGTGAACTATGTTTGCATACTGCCAAGCACAAATGTGAAAGGTATTAGAAAAAATATAAGAGAAAAAAAATAAAAAGCTGACAGTAAAATTAATTCACTCAGTGGCTTTATCTAGCAATGACCAGAGCAAGAAGTACATTCAGGTTACACATTCGTCCTTCTCACATCTAGCAACATCAAAAATGTACTTTGTGGAACACATTGTCAGACTTGTAGTTAATGACAAATGATGTGAAAGTGGACAGACAACAGCTCACATGCTGTTATCAATACTGAGAATATTTGAGTTTTACAGAATAACACAGTAATCTAACAATGTGTGTAAACATGTATTCAGACCCTTCTCTGTAAAATTAACTGGATTTGAGTTCTGTATCTATCTTATTTCTCTCAATTCACTTCACTCATACTTTGTGCCACAGGGATAGTTATCTGAAAGGTGGAATGTATTTACTAATTACTCTCCAATGTGTTGAAGTCCACACAACATTGCCAGGTATGTTTGTGCTACAGAAGGCAGACCAAATTCAATTTTTAACTTTTTTTTCCTCAGAAAGTGAAACCATGCAAAATGCAACAAAGTAACAAATGATATGGAATTGTAATAAAAGTAAAAAAAATAAATATATGCGTAATTCTCCCAATGTTCACTTGCAACACAATAACTTGTGTTACACTTCATGACTGGTTCAGGTAATGGCAATTATTCACAAATGGGGCACACGGAAATTAACATGATCTCATTTGTGACACACCACACACACCACACACAAGTCATATTGAAATACCTTGAAAAGGGACTGTCTCACTGTAATGAATGTTACTTAGCTATGTGGATATGTTATTACACATATCTCAACATTCATCCTGTCCTTAAATATCTCTTCTCACATTTTAGAAACTATTTATGACATCAAATGTTGTCATTAGCAAGAAGTATAGATGATTGTGCTACTGAAATACACTGGTAACAGCAAGTCACAAGGGCAATAAATGACAGTGTGTAATTCATATTCCAAAATGTGTGTTGATCCTTGCAGCTAACACTATTATCAAAAATATTTTTACTATCAATTTGAAACGCCCAGCAACTCTATGTTTTTCCAAAGTCACTGTATTTACAGCTTGTGCAACAGAGACAGGTAGATAGCATGTGCATTTTATATGCACATTACTATTTGAATAGCTGATAGCTGTGTACTGATGCCAGACTTGTTTGTGATACTGATAGCAATCTAAATTTAATTTTTCACTTGTTTCTTTTGCTGGTGAACTCTGTTTACACACTGCCGAGCAGCACATAAATGCAGATAGCAAATTAAAAAAAATAAATAAATAAAAAGCAATGCATATTGAGAATAAGTGAAAGGAAAGTTTAAACATTTTTAGGGTATAGGTAAGAAATGCCTTACGATGACACATTTATCCTCTTCCCATGACCTTCCCAATCTGTAAAGTAATTTCTGTGACAGATTATTAGGACAGGAACTTTCATATTTAAACTAATGCATATCACATGTTTTCTTATTACTGGGAATTGTTTATTATCCAACAACAGCACATTCATAAGCCAAAATGTGTGTCAAAGTTTATTATGACCTCCCTGAGTAAAATGATCTATAAATAAGATTCGGACCCTGCATCACCTGTCCTCTTACACTAAGCACACTTCATTTACATCTTGTGTCACAGAGTTGGACATCTGTAAGGTGCATTCTCTGCATTCATTACTATCCAGGGTGCTAACAACGTAGCACTGACTCCAGGCTTATTTGTGCTACTAAAGGAAAGTTAAGAGAAATTCTTGATTGCACAGTAACAAGTGGCATACAAATGCAGAAAGGAGTAATAAAAAATATATGCAAAATTGCTTTGGTTAGCAATTGAAATGACCTGGAAATAATCAAAGTGTATATCTAGCAATGAGCAGAGTACATAGGAATTATACTAGCACATTCAGGCTCCTCACCTCTCATTGCCACATCACACCTATCATTTCTGTTTTAAAATATCAGGACTTTAGGTAATGCCATGGTAATGACAAAGGGGACAGGGAACAGCAGAAATGCTATCATTTTTGACACAACACACACAATTAAAAGTAACATTATTACAAATGACATATCTGACTGTCAGGATTACCACCTAGGAGATAGGTGGATGTAATCCATCATACATAAGAGAGTTCATAACATGTTATATTATTTCTTCTGTGTTATCACAACTTTCAGATTTCACCTTCTCCATATCATGTGACCTTAGGAATAGTGAGATTATTTGAGTTTCCCAGCACAAGACATTCATACACCAAAATAAGCGTCAATATTTATTATGACTTCCTTCAGTAAAATGATCTGTAAAGACCATTCAAACACTGCATTACTTGTACTGTTTCTCTAAGCTCACTTCATTTACACCTTGTGCTACAGACATAGGTAGATGATGGCTTGAATTTCTTCACTCAGTATTGTACAGAGTACTGAGGAAAGTGTATCAATGCAAGTCTAAATTGCACTACTGATGGCATTCCAAGCTAAATTAGTCAGTTTTTCCTTAGAAAATGAACTGCCATTCATTGTTATTGGCTGCTGCCACTCACTGGAGTGCAATGCAAAATGGCATGCAAAGGATAAAGGGGAAAAAGACAAATTTTAAACAAGTACTTTAAATGTACATGTCTAATGTTTCCTCAACTTTGTTATCTTACAACAGTAATCTGTGCATATTTCTACTATCAAACCAGGGTATTAATAACTCATTTGTGATGATTTCCCATATTTGCTACAGACACAAACATATATTAGTAATAAGAAAAAGTAGATTAGATGTATTCAAGATCTGACATAGTATCTATTCACATTAAAAGTGCAACAGAAACAAGTTGTGAAAGCTGTCCTTTATCATTTGCCAGTACATGTCTGGGTGAGTGGGATACTGGCAAGAGTCAAAATATATCTGCACTCACCCAGTATTAAACAAAGAGTTTAAACACTGCAGCTTTGTCCCTATCTTTATTTAGGGTACTTCATTCCCTTATCTATGTTTTCTTCATAGCAATACTATCTAATTTTTATCGCATATGGTATCTGTATCAATGAGTATTGCACTCTTTTGAATATGCACAACATTTCTTAGTAAGAGGCTGAAGCCTTGGTCATAAAAACAGCATTTAGATGTTAGGAATGTTGCTCTCCTAACAATGTACTTTCAGACTTTTTGGTAAGTCTTTTCTCCCTGATACATCTTCAGTAAGTGTCCACCAAAGTACAAAGACTGTGAAACACTGATTATTCCTACAGTCAGACTAATCAATTCATTAGCAGGTAACAGTTCTCAGGTCTATATTACGAAAGCAAAAATCCCTAAGCGAGAATACCTAAATGTTGACCCCCTTACTGCGAACTGTGAAAATCCCGAATGCACTAAATCACGGGAAAAAAAATATCGACCTGCAATAGTCAGCCTCCCCCACCACCCGCTACATACTACCTACCTAACTATGCACTATCCTTAACCCCTCCCTAACCCTAAGGTCCGTAATTACCGCTCATTTCCCCTACACACAAACACCCAAACAAAATAAATAAAACACATACATATACTTAAAAAACCCTACCTCCAACACTATACTAAACCCCACATACACAACTAACGATGCACTATTCTAACCCCTCCCTAACACTAAGGTCTGTAACTACTGCACACTTCCCTTACACACATACACCCAAACAAAATAAATAAAACACATACATATACTTAAAAAACCCTACCTCCAACACTATACTAAACCCCACATACACAACTAACTATGCACTATCCTTAACTCCTCCCTAACCCTAAGGTCCGTAACTACCGCACACTTCCCCTACACACATACACCCAAACAAAATCAATTAAACACATACATACATTTAAAAAACTCCTACTTCTAACACTACACTAACTCTTACATACATTACCTATCTATGCACTTATCTTAACTCAAATCCTAACACTAAATTCCTATCTATCGCACACTTACCTTATGGAGCTTTACCACAGACGGGTCAATCAAAACAAATTGACATTTCGAACTTCACGGTTTTGAACTTTCGTGGTTTACGTACTTCACTCAACATGGGTCAATGTCTTCGTATTTGCCTAAAGGAATCTTCACTCTCATAATAGGAACTCACAGTTCTCAATGCTTGTCCTTGCAGTGCTAGGTTATGTGCATGCAGCTGTGTAGGTTCTTACACCATGATTACTTTCCTTTCACTTAATGCAGATTGTGATATTCATCAATGCTAATGATATAACACCTCATTTGCATACTCATGGTGCTCAGAGGACTGAATATGTACTTTATAAAGATAATTGTGTAGCTAAGTAACTTGTATTGTAGTGGGGAAAATGGATCCAGACAGCTTGATATTGCTATATACACTTTAAGGAAATTGACCTACTTTCTAAACTGCATTTCTTGCCACAGTATGTCACTATTATTTTACAAAATGCTTTTAGTTTTGCATTAATGATGGACTGCAGTGTCTAATACACCCAGTGTTTTATCTGTCTGCACTTTCTTATTTACTGTTAAGATGTCTCATGCGTATCAATCATTTGTCTGCATTACAACAGTTTGAAAAGATCCCTACCTGACATAATGGTGTAGATTTTATTTTTTTGGGAATTGAAACAGTTATTGCAGAATAATGTAGTAGAACTTCAGGTAGTAATAGATGTGTAGCCCAAATAATGTGTTAAGGTTGTGATGGCTACATATCTGCTCTCCACACCATGGAGCTGGCACTACACAAGTTCTCTCCATTTCTCCTTGCATATTATGAATTAGTATTGTTAATGCTGCAATGTATTACACAGTTTCTCAACTGACATCTGCATTATGGAACTACTATAGCTGCTGTTAACTTTAATAATTTTGTGGGGGGGTCTGTTTTAACTTGTGTGTAGCCATAGGGAACATTGACTTGTCAACTGTTGTGTGCATGATGGATACACAGATTCATCATAACTGAATTCACTGCCATCCTGTCTGTGTATTATAAATGTATTTTTTGTGTCTGTTTAGTGTTTCATCTCATCATGGTTTCATCACCCTAGACATCTATACTCTGCAAGCTGCCATTCAGTGATGCAGAAATGAGGTCATTATCTAGGCCTTCCATCACCATGAAGCTTTTCTCTCAGAGAGAGATAGAGGTGACAAATCTGCTTGTGACAGGATATGGTGGCATGTGGTTGATAACATCAATGATTTTGGAAGGCATTAGAGAGCTTTCTCCCAGATACTACACAAATCAAGTGATATGATCACCTCTGCCCACTGTAGGTAGACTGCAGTTGCCTCAGAACATATGGCTATGTGGGGTGGTCCTGCTACTGAATCACCACTGACTGAAAATGAGGAGGTCCTTTACAGATAGATCAGCAGGGTTTAAACAAAATATTAATGTTTGTGCTGATATGGATGAAAGAGCTAGAGTTTCTCAAGTAGATCTTCCAGGTATTCAAAATAAAAATAATTTAACTGTCATCCTAGATATATTAATATGCATATATCTCCTATGTATGATATAGCTAGAGCCAGCAATGAGTGTGGATTATATGACCCAGTACAAGATAGATAGAGGATGATGTTTGGGAGGATTCAACTGGTCAGGAGATTTTGTATGAGATGATTCTTAATCTGCAGATGTAAATGAGATTGTTCTCTGTTTCTTGTTTCATTTGCATTGTGATACTTATCAGCCTTGTTTCTTCTTCTTTCTTTACAGACAGGAACATCTGGATTGCAGTTTTCAAGGCCACCAGCACATGATAAGCACACCTTTTTATTGTTATTAGGTGTAACTGAGATTAATATTTGTAGTGCTTTAGCATCTATTATAGTTTAACATACCTTTTGTATAACAAAGCTTTGATCAGTTTTGTTCCTTATTTCTGTTTTGTTGTTTTTTATTACTTCTTATCATAGGGAACCCTAGATGAATTCATAGATTTCTTGCATGAAACACAGGAGGGAAGAATAACATTAGCTGGGGACTTAAATTTACCAGAAACAGATGAATAATATTGATTTAACAACATTAGTAATGAAATTATTCACAATGTATGTTCAGGAACAATAATTACTTCAGATTGTAAAAAACCTACCAGGGGATGAAACATACTAGATATTGTTTGTATTCCTAAAGAAATTACTGTTACTTCAAGTCATGTTTTGCCACCATTGATATGCAATGATCATGGGTTTATAAAGGTTAATTTGTTGCTAGATAATTCTGCCAAACTGAAATCTAAACTAATGCATAGAAGGTTAATTACAGATTATATGGAAGCAAAACTGTCACTATGCAAAACTAATGGGAGTGAGGTGTTCAGTGGAAAAACTGCAGATGGAATGTGGAAAGTTTTGAAAGAGAAATTGTTTAAGTGCAAAAAATCAAAAAAATGTTTAACATCAGGATCTAGGCATACAGCATAAGGGGATATATTTCCATAAGAACAAAATATCTGATTAAGGTGAGAGACAAAAATATAAGAAATGGAAGAGAAGACAAACTACAACTTTGAAAACTGAAATAAACAAGATGGAGAAACAGATTAAGCATAGTGGGAGATGATCAAGAACAATTTGAAGAAAATTTATATAAAGATATTGAGCATAACAAGAAACCTTTTTATAGATACACAAGATGTGGAAGAAGTAAAGACACACAAATTGATAAACTGTGTGGAGATTCTAAAATCTGTTCTCAGACACAACAGATTATAGATATATAGTTACAAAATCTTATACAAAACAGTTTGGCTCCACAAAAGGGGTGATACGTTGTCCTAGTAGCATCCATGTGATCCCAGATACTTGGAACAAATCAGATTATATTGAAAATGAACTGCACAAACTGGATCCAAACAAAGCACAGGGAGGAGATTGAATTAGTAACAATGACCTCAGAACTCTTCAGCAAGAACTTATGGTACAATTATATTTATTATTCACTAGCTCAAATAAATATGGGGAAATTCCTAAAGACTGGAGTCATGCGCTTATTAAACCTGTCTTCAAGGGAAAGGGGAGTAGGACCAACCCAGAGTCATATAGAACCTTAAGTCTACTTTCATATTGTGGGAAAATAATGGGGAAGGTAACATTGGATAAGTTATTGTCAGAACTGGATAGGTTGGGACTTGAAACCATATATCATCATGCATATGTTGAAAACAAATCTATTACCACCTGTAACATTATGTTCTATAAAAATAAAATAACAACTATGAATGAAAAATTGTACTATGATGTAATTTATATAAATTTAACTTCAGCATTTGACAGGGCCATACACAAAACACTGATAAATAAATTAGTACAACAAGGTATCAGATGGATAGCTGCATGGCTTACAAATAGGACACAACAAGTATCATACAGCAAATGGACAGGTAAAATCCTTGGTTACAGGCAAGGTGTCCCACAGGGCTCTATCCTAGGCCCTTACTTGTTTAGACTGCAGCTTTCAGACCTAACCTTTTCATCTGAGGTGATCTACAGTCTATATATAGATGACCTGAAACTCGGTAAACTGATTACAAGTGTTACAGGTAAGGCATGTTTGCAAAATAACTTGACTACAGTGACCATTTGGGCACAGGAGAATACATAAAAAAATAAGCATATGAGATTTGGGAGACATAAATCGAAAGGTGAATATTCAATACAGCACACAGTGATTGAAACTGTAGACTCATTTAAGGGCGTGAGTATATGGGTAGATTCAGCTATAAGTTTTCTAATCATATCAACCAATTGGTTAATGATAGTTATAGAACTATAGGTTGTATAAAATAATTTATAAAGTCTAGGAAGTCAAAAATGATGAAGTCATTGTTTGTTAGTTACATTAGACCCAAACCTGAGTATGGAACAACAATATGGAAACCCTATAAGAAAACGGGTTCCTATTAAATGATCGAAGACACATTCTTTCGAATGCGTCTTGGTCGAACTTGAAAGCATGAAAAGGCAAAATAACGAAATGGCATATAAGTGAAATCTTTCTCTGGGAAAGAAATTGCTTGGCTGCTTCCATTACTTTGCCATTTTTGTGACTGTAGTGGGATCTCGGAGTTGGTATATTTAAGTTGGGAGGGTGTGGGGGGTGAAGCCCCCCACTTTATGTAATGTTTGAAAATTTTTTGTTTTTGTTTAGTGGAACAGCAATTTTTTTTTCCCTTGGATGGCAAGTTGCCACACCGGAGGATTGGTAGAGATGCTCACAGGAGGTCTGATGTCCACTGGATGCTGGTGTATCTTTAGGTGCTGCCAAACGTATGTGAAGGGCCACATTAGATGTACAAGGATGTTCCAGTAGGGCCTCAGAAGAGATAGTGCAAGTAGTAAACATCATACATTTTGATGTGTGTGACAGCCTGAATTATGTGGTGACTCTTTGGGCAGGAAGAAATGACACACTAGATCAGGCAGTGTCTGTGATGGACCTTCTGCTGAGGGTGGGTGGAGATCCATGTAGCTGGAGAGCTGGTATATCATCTGGTGTTAGCCGACCTGGCCAGGCAACATCCCCCTCCCATAGTGGCACTACTTCTACTGTGCCATCAGTGATTGTGGTGTTCACACCTAAATGTGGTAGACCACGAGGCCATGGTCCTGGAACTAGCTGTGATGAGAGCTCATCCAGCAGACATCGCTCACATTCAGGTAGCAAACTGAATTCTATCCAAGGCCATGGAAGTAGCAGTGCAATGCCAGGCAGAGGTAGTTCTATTGGTGGGCGTGACAATGCTAAACTGATTACTATACCATGTTCAGCTCACACCTGTTCGAGATTTCAGGATGTAATGCTAGCACTGTGCTTGAGTATGTTCATACAGACACACACACACATTGAAAAAAAAGAAACTTACCAATACCCCCTCACATACATGCAAGCTCTCTAGACATTACAGTTTAGTGATATACATCTCTTTTTTCTGGCCTTGACAACTGTATACTTTACACGCATACACTCGTGGCATTGCTGTCAGGCCTTGCACTCCTGGAAACCCCCACCCCCCATGCAAATAATGATGACTGTGCCCTGTCCTTTGCACACTTCTTTGTGACTTGGAGTTACCTTTATGTCTGATGCACAGAATAGATAGCTAATACTTGCTTACTCATATGCTTGCTTATATTGCTATGTATTGCAGAAGAAAAGTTTTGATATCTTGTTCCTTCTTAGTCATGAATGGTTGGTTATATAATTGTTGAAAATCTTTGCATTTAATTCACTATTCTAAGTAACTCAGTTGAAGTAGTAAGTATTTCAGACTTGCCTATTGTTATACATGTGCAAAAGATGGTATCGTTGACCTGTTCTATGGTTTATATATATTGGTCAAGTGAAATGCGTGATGCACATTATTGAGTAGAATACACAACTGCATTTGCAAACAATTCATATGTTATTACTGACAAAATTGTATACCTCAGACAAATGCTCTGCTTAGGGGCATATATATATATTTCCATATGAGAGTATTTGTTTATATATACATATATATATATATATATATATATATATATATTTATATCTATATATATATATATATATATATATATATATATATATATATATATATACATATCTATATATATATATATATATATATATATATATATATATATATATATATATATATATATATATATATACAAAACGTATTGCTACTACCAGGAAAATGAAACTTATACTATGTGGTGAGGCTTGGGTGGCCTGTCTGGAGCAAAGAAAATGCTGACACGGGAAGTAGATTTAAGTGCTTTCGTTCGCTGCTTTTATTGTGCAATATGAACTTCTTCAGAAATCTACTTTTCAATGTTTTACTTGCAGTATTTATAGCACAGTTAAATAGAGGAGGAGACAAGCTAATCATGTAGCCATGTAAAGGAGGATATATATATATATATATATATATATATATATATATATATATATATATATATATATATATATATATATATATATATATATATATATATTTTTTTTTCTTACAGGTTGGGGATGTCTTTGTCTGATACTATCAGAACACAACCATTATATTGATAGGAAGAGGTTGTGGAGTTTGACAGGCATCAGTTCTAATATGTGTATGTCATAGGTTCATAGGTTCATAGGTTCATAGGTTCATGCTAGGCTAACTGCCCTAGGGCATTTATAAGCCTAGCCAGAGTGTGTTTGGCTTTCGCCACCCATTTTAAATTAATTTTGCTATGCCCATTTTCGAAGTTAGTATACTGTGCCTCTGTCTAACAGTGACACAGAAGTGATACCCGGGGTAAACCTACAATCTCCCATCCACTCATCAAGATTCCTCTTGAAGAGAGTCAATAAGCGACTCTGCCTAACCTGGACTGGGATTTTATTCCAGAGTGAAGGGAGCCTCTGGGTTATAAATCTGTCCCTCCAGCATGTCCTATTTATTTCAGTGCTGAGGTTCAAGTCTCTCGAGCGCGTAGCTCAATGGGATTTGGATTTTCTGAGGTGCAGCATGTCCATTAATTCCGAGTTGGGCATGGCTTTATACGCCAGGCACAGATCGCCTCAGAGCAGGCAGTATGCCACTGAGTAGAGCTGGAGTTTCTTTAACCGGGCAGCATATGGCATCTGTTTGAGCCCTTTGATCCTCTTGGTAGGTACTTTTGGGGTCTTTCCAGTTGCTGCAGGTGTCTGGTAAGGTACATCCCAAAAGGGGCATTGTACTCAATTATGGGCCTGATGAGGGATGAGTAAAGAGGCACGATGACCTCCCCTGATCTAGATGTGAAACCCTTCTTTATTAGGTGGGCTATATAAAATGTTTTTCTAACCACTTTGGCCACGTGGTTGTCAAATGAGAGATTGCTATCAGCTTGGGTCCCCAGGTCCCTAATTACTTCTTCTGTACTTAATGGATTACCACCTATGTGGTAATTTGTGGGCACTTTGTTTTTGCCAAAGGGGATGACTATACACTTTTTGGCATTTAGCTTGAGGCCGTGGCTCTGGCACCAGTTGTCTGTTTCGATGAGGCCCTTTTGGAGGATGCTTGTGTCCACTGGAGAGTCGATTATCATGCCCAGTTTGCAGTCATCTGCGAACTTGGTCAGCCACAGTCCTTCCGTGTTGGCCTGTACCTCCGAGAAATATATACCGAACAAGAGAGGTCCCAGTACTGAGCCTTGTGGGATGCCACTTGTAACTGGTTTGGAGTCTGACATGGCTCCAGCAATTCTAACCATGTGGGTTCTGTCCTTGAGCCAGTTTGCAACCCATCTAGTGACATAGGGGTTTATATTTAAGCTGGTGAGCTTATCTATAATGCCCAAGTAGGGTATTGTATCGAAGGCTTTTGCGAGGTCCAGATAGGCTGTGTGGACCACCTTCCCCTCATCAATGGCCTTGGTGACTGTTTCAAAGAAATCATCCAGGTTTAAGAGGCAGGATCTGCCCTTAACAAAGTCAAAGTGGGTAGGATCCAGTGTCTGTAGGTCCCCAATATCTTTATTTATGAGGCCCATGATGATCCTTTCCATAGCTTTGCAGACCAAGCTAGTCAGGCTTATGGGGCGATAGTTTCCAGGATCCGTTGAGGCACCACCTTTGTGGAGAGGGACTACAGTTGCAGTACGCCACTCTTTGGGTACATATCCTGTAGTAAGGCTGAGATTGAACAGTAGTTTTATGTTTGGGTTTAGCTCTTCTTGGAGTTCATGTAGGACGCAGCCCGGGACACCGTCTGGTCCCATTGATGCTGTGTTTTTTGCTTTGGAGAGGGCGGCTCTTACCTGAGCATCTGAGATGTCAGGGGGGCAGCACTCTGCTGGGATAGATATTTGCCCTTTTGGTGGGGAAGGGGGGAGATGTTTGCACTGAACCTGTCAGCTAGGATGTTGGCAATGTCTGTGGGTTCGATGTATTTTTTGTCATTTTGGACTAATTCTGGGCATATCTGGGAATTCCCACCCAGGTTCCTAACATAACTAAAGAAAGCCTTGTGATTATCCTTAGTATCCTGTGCAATTTTTCTCTCAAAGCTGGCCTTAGACGATTTTATGAGTGCCCGTAGTTTTTTGTTAATACTGATCAGAGATGCCTTCCCTTTTTGGGATTTTGCTCTATCATGTAGTAGCTTCCTCCTTCTATTGTATAGTTTGTTTATGGTTGGGGTCCACCAAACAGGACGTCTGCCTTTGGAGGATTGGGTCTTGGTTTTATTTGGGATTGCATGATCCATGCATTCCTGAAGGTGTTCATAGAATGCGTTTATAAAGGATTCTGCGGTCTTGGCCATATTTTCCACAGGCTCGGGGCTTTGAAGGATTCCACCTCAGTTTTGAGGAGTGTGAAATTTGCTTTAGAGAAGTTTTTCACTGTGGTTTTCTGGGCAGTGCGTGGTGTCGGGATGTGAATATCCGGTGAGATTAGTTTATAGTCTGATCTTACCAGTGAGGGATACACTTCTGGTCTGGTGCATAGAGTCCCCATGTTGGTGATGATCAGGTCCAGTATGTTTTCCCCTCTTGTGATAGTGGTAACTAGTTGTTCCATAGCATTTGAGTTTATAAATTCTAGGAACCTTTGGGCTAGGGTGTTGGAGCTAGAGTAATGCTCCCAGTCTATGTTTGGGTAGTTGAAGTCACCCAAAATAATGGTGTTTGGAAAGACCTTCATATTTTCCAGTGTTCTCAGGAAGGTCGAGTGGGGGTTCCTGGGTTTGAGAGGGTGGTCTGTAGCAGGCTATAAACTGGAAGGCAGTTTTACCCACTGTTAGTTGCACATGGATAGTCTCTGATGCTTCGTGCTGTGCCACCAACCTGGAGGTGCGGGTATCTTTGAAGAATATTGATACTCCCCCTCCTTTTGTGATTCGGTCCAAGTTTTGGGGCCGAAAAGCATGGTATGAGGTATAACCTGGTAGTGCTGGGGGTGCTCTCGGGAGCCTTGAACCAGGTTTCTGTTACTGCACAGATATCGATGTTCTCCATGCTAAGGAGAGTTTTGAGTGCATGCATCTTGAGGTTTAGACTTCTGGCATTGAGTAGCATTACTCTTAGTTTCTTATCCCTTGTTATACCTATGGAGATGGGTTTGTCTTTTGAGCCTTGCCTAAAAAAAGCACTATGGGGGAAGCAAGAGCATTTGCCAATATCCAAAAGCCCAGGGGTGCAGGTGCAAGCCGTCCCTAGCGAAGCATCGTGGCTTGTCGAGCATGTCATCCCAGGCTGACAGGCATTGGATCCCCTTTGAATGACACCAATACTTAAGCCAGTTGTTGAAATTGATCATCTTGTCTTCATATTGTGGCATCATTCTTGGTGAGGGTAAGATGCTACTCAAGGTCAGGGTCATACCGGCCTGGGCTACATGCTCACAGAGCTCCTCTATGTCTCTTTTCATGTAGTCCAGGGAGGTACGTCTCCAGTTATTCAAACCAGCATGGACAATGACCGAGTCATATTTGTACTTGCCTTGGAGTGACCTGAGTGCTTGTGTTATGTGGCGGATCCTAGGGCCTGACAGGCAGCTCACCGTGACCTTCTCCTTGTTCAGCCTGGTGAGCGGGACGTCAGTGTGCCTGATGATAGAGTCACCTATTACAAGTGTATCAGGTGTGTTGTTTAGCCTAAAGGGCTGTGACTGTTCGGCACACTGGCTTTGTGAGCTATGTGTTGCACGTGTTTTGTTTTGGGGTAGCGGTTGCTTGGGTGTCTGCTTTGGAGGTCTCTGCTGCTTAGGCAGATTTTTATTTAGAGCCTCCAAGTATGTTTTTGTGTGTTTATGTGTTTGGTTTGCTGTCGTGGTAGGTCTATGTGAGACTGGAATTGTAGTGAGTGTGGTTTCCTTCTCCTCCTGACTGGTTACGCCAGTACTGAGTTGAGAGAGCCTAGCCTCCAGTTTGGCTATATGGTTGCATCTCTCACATGTGTTGGAATTTGTTGGGAGGAGGAGAGGGTTGTCTGTGTACATGAGGCAGTTGTAACATTGCCTCAAGATTCCCAGATTCACCAGTTGGACTGGAGAGGAGATTGACAACTGACCTTTGGACATGCTAGAATAGTATTGGGAATTCCTTTATAATTGAAAAAAGGGCCAATGGGGAACAAGGTACTCAAGGGGAGTTTGGGAGGGTGTAGTGCCTTTAATTTTTTAGTGCTGGCTTATATAATTGCTTTAGTGAGCAAGTGCCAGGTAACTTAAATGCAATGTGTTACAGGTAACTTAAATGCAAAAACGACAAAACAGTGACTTTCTTTCAAGTGAAACAAGGAAATAAGTACAGTAAGCAATGCAGATATCACTAGGGATCCACAGAAGCGCTGAAAAGCCGCATTTTAGGTGGAATTAGCGTTTCAGGGAAATAACAAGCAAACAAACAACAAGCATACAAACAAAACCAGAAATTCCCAGCTCAGAAGGGCAGAGTCCAGCCTCTCCTCCCACAAGAGTGCAGACCACGAACCTTCTTAATGTAAAATAACTGGCCTGAAGCCCAAGTGCTTAAACCAGAACTAATACACTTTTAAAATAACAGACACTGAGCCCTCAATCAGCAGTTCCCAACTTAGAAGGATGTAAGCTACCTATCCTGCCACCACAGTGCAGGCCACAAACCTTCCTAATGTAAAACAACTGGTCTGGTGCTTAATCCAAAAGACTTAGAATAATAGCTACACTTTAATCAAGTTACTGCCAAGCAGTAATAAATACAATTGAATACTTTAAAGAATGCCTGGATTAGTACTCAAGTCATACAAACAAAGCTAGATTCAGCAGACCTGGATCTAGTCTATGCTACAGCAAACAAGGTGTACCAATTCTAGTAAGAAGCAGTTCAAATATGCAGGCACTATAAGTCTTTAACCAGAAATTCCCAGCTCAGAAGGGGAGAGTCCAGCCTCTCCTCCCACAAGAGTGCAGACCACGAACCCTCTTAATGTAAAATAACTGGCCTGAAGCCCAAGTGCTTAAACCAGAATTAATACACTTTTAGAATAACAGACACTGAGCCCTCAATCAGCAGTTCCCAACTTAGAAGGATGTAAGCTACCTGTTCTGCCACTACAGTGCAGAACACAAACCTTCTTAATGTCAAACAACTGGTTTGAAACCCAAGTGCTTAAACTAAAAGGCTTAGAATGAGTTACACCAAGCAGTAATAAATACAATTGAGTACTATTAAGATGACGCAAAAGCAAAATAAAGTAGGAAGAAACACAAATACAGTAAAAGCAGATACATTTTTTTTTTTTTTTTGAGTGAGCAAATGAGATGGGACCAGGAGTTACAGGACAGAAACAAGTGCAAATGCAGGCCTTCAAATAAGAAAGTTGAGAGAGATGGAAGACCGCCCAAACGGCCAATAACTACAAATTCTGGGCCAGAACCACTCCTTATGTGGTAGACAGGTTACCTAATGCTTACCACTAGCACTGATAAGCTAGAAGGCTTCCCTCCAACACAGAAAGGCTTGGGGGGCTCAGAAGCTTACAAACAGTCCTGGATACAGCAAATCTGTATTTGGAACACTAATTACAGGAAAGGTAGGAAACAGGCTTACAATTTTTTTTTTCTGAAAAGTAGCAAAAACAATTCACATGCAGTGCAAGCTGGCACACTTGAGTCAGTGGAATCCTAGCCTTTGACCTAGGTAGTGAGTGTATGCTATCCCTTTCCTCTTAGCCAGATCCAGGCATATTGAGCATGCCTCTATCTGCTAACACCATATGCAGCTGGTGACTATCCTTCAAACTCCTTATCTGTATCTGCTACTGCTACTGGCCCTACCTGTAGTCTTTGAAATTGTGGTCCTGACACTTTCTGTCTTTACTGAGGCTGTTTCCTGAGAATAATATTGTGTAACATGTCACATACTGTGGGTATTTGGGTGGAGGTGCCTGGGTCATACTGCAGGCCACCTCCTGATGTGTCTAGACATCAGAACCCCAATTTGAGCAAACCAAAGACACATTTTATGACATTCCTAATTTGAGAGTGGTCCTCATTGTATCCTTACTTAGTAGGGTCGTGTGGGTTTCTCATGGGTGCCATGAGCCAGGGCTCAAGTGAACAACCTGCATTCCTCGCTAGATGCCCTTGTGGAAAGTCAGTCCTAGCAAACTTTATGTACAGTTCACAGGTGTGCCATATGTGTGAGTCATGAAAACTGCCTGGGTTACATGCACACATATTGTATATGATCCCTTTGGCATTACAGACAACCTGACAGTTTAAAGAGTGACCTCCTTTTCTGTGTATGTACCTCCTTCCCTTTTTATCAGGTAGGGCTTTTATTTCTATGTATGCACAATCCATGACCACCCAACACTTCAGAGAAGTGTGCTATTGCATAAAACTTCTGAATGATTCTTGTCTTCTGCTCTGGGGTACATGGGAAACAGATGTTTTCCCTTGCATGTTGTAGCTTGCATTTAAAAAAAAATATGAAATATTATAGAGGCTGATGCCTGTGACACCCCTAATGTATTCACTGTGAGTTTCTGGAAAGTACTAGTAGTTAGTATACATACTGCTACACATACCATTTTCTCTGCTGGTATGGATTATCCATAATTTCCCTGGGACCTGAGGTGGGGAGGTGGAGGTTGCATAGTTCGCCTAGTGTCACTGTCCACCCTGTATAGCTATGCGATTTCTGTGTCATGTAGTATGTGATAAATCAAACTGGGTCTGAATACCCTTCTTCTTCTTCTTGCCTAATGTATGGCAGCAGCAGCACCTTAAATTACATCCTGTTGCAAATACAGGATTATGATTGCAGCAGCAACCCCTAATATTTTTATTTCTAAGTGTAAGCATACCTGTATTCCAAAGAGTTTTGGAGTTCAGGACAAAAGTGAGCAGAGTATACATGATTGCTTTATACCTTCCTGATTAGCTCCGCCATGTTGTATTGGTTAATTAGCTTGTAATTTGGCTGTTTATGCATTTGTTAGTGTGTTTTGCTATTTCTCTTTGTTCTGGGGATCTCCCTTACATGTAAAGCCATTTAATGCCACTGAGTCAGCTGTTAATGAATCTGGCTCTATATGTATAATATCAATTGATAGCATTCTCATAAATCTAACACATTTTATTTTAGAAAATGCAGCAATTCCCTCAACATCTCTCTAAATTAATGATCATAAAATGCTCACAATAATAGATATCCACATCCCCCCAGGAATAAGACTGAAACTTCTCTCATGGATCTCTACAAACATTTTCACAAGAAACCTGAATACTAAGTGACATCTACACTGATCAGTTAAAGATGCATTGAGTCCTATACAGGAGAGTCTGTTAAGAAGTTTAGGGTGAAAGACAGTGTCAAAAACCTTAGAGAGGTCAAGGAATACTGCATATACAAGACTGTCATAATTTATGCTTTGGTTAATGGAGTAGAGAAGCTGAGGAATGCAGAGACAGTACTATGATGAGATATGAAGCTACGCATGCTCAAGTCTACATATATCTCTTAAAATAGCCCTAGAGTATCAGAACTGGTTAGATACATTTGGGAAGCATGAATAGCCTTAAAAAGGCCTCCTGGAGTTGTTAGCCCAGTAATCATCTATGAACCTACGAACCACCAGTTTACTCCCAACCCTTCTCTATGGAGCTCCAATATTATTCATCTTACAAGTTAGTCAATCCAACCTTCATAATCAGTGTTACAACAAAATAACAAAGTCTTGCACCAGTTTGCCCCATAAAACAGATCCATGTACAGCAGTAAAGTAATTTAGGTGGACTAAACTGCCGCACTGTCTAGCCCACTAAGTAGCATTTACCCATAATCTCATTTATAAATAGAAAACTGTCCAAGCCTGGCCCATATCCTTCTGAATTATGCAACTATCAGAACCCTCCTCTGGAGACAAACACCTTTTAAATGTCAGAAAACCCAACAGCTCAGATCGTTGCATACTATACTCCTGCCGTGCCTCCAGAATGTGGAATTTAATCCCATTCCCTGTAAGAAAAATCTGTAATCAGAAATCCTTCAAACTATAATTAAAACAACACTTGATAAACTCATGGTCCCAATCTTGCTCAGCTTTGTGCTAGACTCCCATTTTTTTTATAGATAGTGAACTTAATCTATCAATTTCTTGAATTCTATACCCACAAGTTATTTAAAAATCTTTTTCTTTTACTTCATCTCCATATACTCACCTCTTCACCTATGCTAACACTCCCTCACACCCCCAAAGTCTGTCCTTCTGCCACACTGTTATTCTAGATACTAGATTTTCTCTTTCAAGATACTATTCTAATGCAGCTTTTTATTGCTCCTCGATAAAAATCACCTTATCAGTGTAACACTGCTGCTATTCTCAATCTTACTAGATAAGGTTTAATTGTATAATGTTTTGTCTGGGTTATTCCTGCTAGCATATTGTTATATGTTTTAATTTCTGTCTTAGTATATTGTGACACTGACAATTGTAATCTTTCCTTTACTGGGGAAATGTTGTATTGTTATTGTATTATACTGTAAATGAAATTTAATTTGGATCTTTTCTTCCTATGTCTTCCCTGAAAAGGGGCACTACCCAGTTGGACTATCTCAGTCAACAAAAAGCAAAATAAATAAAATAAAAAAATTAATAAGAGACATTTAGTAATGCTAGTGTTTATTATATTATTGTACTTACTCTAACTGTGCCTTAGCCACCTGTTATTTTCTATCATCATTACTGCTTATGTAATACTGCATAGTCAGACTTATAGCCTATGTCTCTGGCATCTCATCTTTGATAATGCATAACACCAATTTATTTTCTAAAAATCACCACCTTTTATGTAGCCTGAGTATCCTCATTCATTAGCTAGATTGTAATCTACCATAAACTGTCATTTAGAATCTTCATATCTGAGTGCATGTCATTTGATCTAAACTCACTTTATCTAAAGGCAATTTACTGAATAAAAGAGGTCTAATAAACACTTCAACCAAAACCTAGACAATACAATATAAACTCCCAGACTTACTTAAAACCTTCATAACCACAGCTGATTGGGAAGGAGTCATCCCCACATCTGCTTAATTATTTAGAAGATTACAAACTGACAATAGTTTAATATTATTAGTGATGTAAGTGTATGTGTGTGGTATAAGATAGGATTAGATGACGGGTGCATTCGATCACGTTTTTTTCAATTGATTATCTCTAAATGAGGTGAATCTTAGAATACCTGAATGTAACCCCTTGCTTTACCTTAATTGAGCGTATATTCCTTGTGATTATTTTCTGTTTATTTGCCATAGTTTCTCTGATTTATTTATTTTTCATGAGAACAGCCATATGCTTCATCATATGCACTAGAAAGATTCCCATAACCATCTATAGTAATTACTCTAAACAGAATGAAGCTCAAAGGTTCAGAGTCAACAGTTAACAGGGTTATTATGTTTGGTGTGCACTTTATGAGTTACATCCAATTAGAATATGACACATAGCAGATGAATGGAAACTCAAAGACACTATGCGACTTACTTTTAAAATCAGATTGGCAGCTGCTGAACTCTGTGGCATGAATGTAAATCTAGTTTTCAAAAGGTTGCAAAATTTTAAGTCACTGAAGGCTGTTTTGCTTAAAAACACATCAGTTCTGATTATGTGATTTGCTCAGAATCACACAGTAGATTAATAGATGATGAAGAACTGACCCACACAAACCTTTATTTAACAATGTGTGAAAGCACTCTCTGATTATGTGATTTGCTCAGAGTCACACAATGAACAAATGGAGGAGCATTGATCCACACACACAGTTTTATTTGACTCACTGTGGAAGCACCCTCATATTATGTGATTGGGTCAGAATCACACTCTAGGCAAATGGAGGCTGATGGAATCAAACCCTCAGTTGCACAAAGTAGCCTGTTAACAACTCATAGCCTTAATTATCTGTACTAAGTACAGATACTGAGGGTTCGACACCATCCCCCACTCTGGAATCATAGATAAACTTACTAAGATGGGCATTAATCCCTAGGTCACTCGATGGGTTGCCAACTGGCTTACTGACAGAACCCACACTGTAAAAGTATCCGACTCAAAATCCAGCTCCAGACAAATGACAAATGGCGTACCTCAGGGTTTAGTCCTGGGACCACTCTTGTTTGGCATCTACTTCTCTGAAGTACAGGTCAGCACTAAGAGACTATGGCTAACAAAGTTCAGAGATA